>NC_040105.1:128694404-128994404 GCF_003369695.1 Bos indicus x Bos taurus
AGGAAGATGTCTTAGAGAAGGAAATGACAACCCGCTCCAGTATTTTTGCCTGGAAAATTCCATGGACAGAGGAGCCTGGTGGGCAGTCCATGGGGTGATAAAGAGTCAGACATGACTTAGTGACTGAGCACACACGCATCCTTATCAAAGGGTTTGGTTTGACCATTCAGATAATTGAGATTGAAAGATGGTTTGGCCATCCAGATAATTGAGATAATTGAGATTAAATTAAGACTTCAGATGCTGCCAGGAAAAGTAATAGCATATACATTTCATCCCCAGTTCCATTTCAAGATGATTCACAGTTGGAAGATAGACAGCATAGAGTTTAACCACTAGGCATATTTTTACCCCTTTTATTTGAAAATCTCAGCAAATACTTTACTTGAAATAGTATAGGTGAGGGAGGGGCTCATTTTTCCTGTTTGCCCAACACAGTCCAGCCAGGTTTACACCTGTTGCCAGCGTGATTGTTGATAGTACCTCTTTTCACTCTCTCAATGTGTCCTGGTGTGGGCTGTAATTTACGGTCACCTTAAGGACAGGAAATGGTATATTCACAAAAAGAACTCGATAATTTAAAATGATTTAAGAGAGTCTTGCTCCAAAAAAAAAAAAAGTGGGTAAGTGAACTTGCAAATCTTTTCTAGGTATGACTTAGCGTAAGGTTGAGGAATGAAGCAGCAGCAGATTGATGTCCTGGGGGTTCTGTGTAGGTAGGAAGAGCACTAGAGGCAAGAAAGCCATCTAGATGACGCCTAGAAAGAATCACTCAGAATTGATTCTGATGACATTCCAAGGCCACCATTGTGAATAGCACTCTGTCGCTGGTTGCACACACAGGTGCAGTGGGCGCAGAACAGTCAGGGCTTCTGTCCTGGGAGGGGTGTTGTGGGCTCTCAAGTGTCTTCCTCCCTCCTTGGTGCTTCTGCCTGAGAGTTCAATATGCAACTGCCTTCCTCCAGGGCTTGCCAGTGTTTTTGTTTTTGAAATGACCAATAAAGGGAATCTTTTCTTCTTTGTGAACCTCTTTCCAGGGAATAACAAAGAATGGCAAAGAAGTGCTCTTTGCTGTTTTGTTTGTGCATTAAAAAAAAAAAAAAAAAAAAACTGGTTACAATAGTATAGGGCGAAACTATGAATTATGGTTTTGTGCCCAGTGATCAAATATCCTCAGCCTAGGGAACACCATAATACCCAAGTTGTACAGAAATATCCAAACAGTGCAGAGGAGGTGTTTTTTGGATCAGATTTATGTGTTTTTTATGATGGCATGTAGTTTAGTGGACTTCGAGCTGGGAGACTGATTTCCAGGCTACATTGGATGACCTTGGATAAGTCACTTAATCCCTCTGTGCTTTAGGTCCCTTTTCTATTTCTTGAGGCTTAACAAGGCTACAGAAATCCTCTTCTGGGGTTGAAGGAGTGAAGTGCTGGCTTCCAGTAGATGGATTCACTCACTCAGCCTTGTGTCTCACTTGCTAAAACAGGAGAGGTCATGGAGGGCTTTATAAGTGCCTTCAGCTCTAACCCTTGCCCCAAGCAGAATGAGATTCCGAATGCGGAAAGTTCCCTGGACAGGAATGTGCAACCTAAGTGCGGTGGGAGGTAAGAGGGCCTGGAACTGGCCTGCTTGCAGGACTATTTTTAGTTCTGGGGCACTAGGGTGGGTCAGCTCCTTTTCCAGGGCAGTGTTTTAAACTAGAGCCTTGAGTGGCAGGCCCCTCTGGGGAAGCTTTAAATTGGGCCAGGATGGGGTCCCAGTCCAGCCCTGGCTGACGATAGGAAAACTTAGTTTGGTAGGCAGTGGTAGGGCAGTTAAGAAGTTATTTACAAGTAGAGTATCTCAGTTGAGAAACCTGGATTACCTTGGAGCAGTCAGAGAGTGCTGCTTAAGCAGCGTGGTTCAGAGAGACATGACAGAGAGAATAGGGCAAGGAGCAAAGACAGACCCACAGATCCCCATGTTTTAAAAGCACCTTCGTTCATTAAGTCCAGATTCGGACCATCTCAGCCTGCTTTCTGTGGAGCCCTGTCCCCTTGGAGTTCATTGTCAGAGAGCTTCAGCTGTGGACCTTTATGGTCATAGGCACAGGTTATGTTTATCCTGCTGACTGTCAGTGGTGATTAGAACATTTTTTAGGCTTTTCTTACCTTAATCAATTGTAAGCGATTTGGCCTCGATTCTTTTCAATATTAAATAGAGGAAGACCGTAGTATATTAGACCTGGAGCTAGCCCCAAACTTAAAGTTTGTTGCTTGGACACAGTTTATGAAGTTGGTCCTAGGGACTTACCTCTGTCCTGCTAGGCTGGCAGTGAGAGTAGATTAGTCTGGCAGTGTTCCTGGGAGGAATGTTTTGCTTTAGTTTACTACCGTTTAATTCATCACTGCTTTTCAGTCCTCTACCCTTTGATAGAATGGGAATCATTTTCTGTTTGTCTGTGGTAGAAGTTTAAAATTCGTTTCCAAAGCACAAGTCTGCAAAGGGGCTCCATTTATTTGTCTAGAAATGTCCCCCCATTAGCCTTGGCAGGCCTCCAGCCTTGCAGACGTAATGGACCGAAAACTCTGCTAGTTCCCAGATTTTGGCATTCATACATTGGAATGTACGAACTGAACCACCCCCACAGAGGTAGACAAAACTGTAGTCTCATAATTTACAAAAATACAGCTACTCTGTTTGGCCTGCTACTATATGCAGAATGTAGAAGTTGCCTTTGAACTCTAGGGCTTGGAGAAGAGAAAGTACACTGCAGAAGGAATTCAAAGTGATCAGGAGATCTACCTAAGAACCTCTAAGGGCTTCTGTTGACTAAGAAATCAGAGGTTTAGTCTGAAGGCCGTTTCCAGCCCTCCTATTCATTCACACATTTATTGAGAACTCAGCCAGGTACTGTGGCCCTAAGGACACTCAGGAAAATAAAAGAAACTGTTGACTGCAAGAGGAGCATTAAGTCTAGGAGCTCATTTGGGGGCCGATGTTCCTCAGCTCTGCCCTCCACTGGAAGTCTCCGAGTGCCCCTGAGAAGCAGAATCGTGGGAACATAAGATCTTAGAGCTCTTTTGAACGTTAGAGCCAGAGGGGAGGTCAAAAGTCATTTAACATACGAGGTCATTGAGACTAAGACAGCCAGTTTTGCCACACTTCATCCAGCTGCCTTGTTGCAGAGCCAGGTCTCTTGTTGACAGACCAAGGCTTCTCATCTTTGTTGCTCTTTAAATGATACTGTGCTACTTGTGCTCTCTTTTTGGCCTCAATAGAACTTGGGAGACTTATAAATCCATAGATGTTTGGGAATGTCTCTTAAGACCAACAGGTTGGGAACCACTGAACTGAACCATTGAAAGCATGTGTGTGTGCTTGAACCTAATGATAACGTTTGGCGCTTTGGTCTTGGGACTTGATGTTATGATCTGAAATGCTTTTAAACTTGAGTCACCTCAGTGCATACCTGATCCATGCATGCCTTCATTACATACTTTTGCCCTGAAATACATAAAGCTGATAAGGACTTGAGAAGGCTGCTCTGATGCATGTAAACACTTGGAGGGCTGATGAATGTCCTGCTGCATCCTTGTTGTCCAGCTCTTGAGGGATTGCTTCTTAACATTTCATCAGCCAGTCATTTGCCATTTCTGATCTTACTGTCTAAAAAGCACACCCTCTAACCTAACATCCAGTAGAGGATGTTGCTCCATCTTTTTGCAGGGAAAACGCATGTGAAACAGCTGCAACTATTTAGGAAAGATGAGTAATGCAGAAAATAGTGCATATTTGCAGGTTTTAACAGACTTGTTTCTTTTTCTAACAAAAAATAAAGGAAAATAATCAGTCTGTAGGTTTGGAGGACTTTTGAAAATAAAATCACTCTAACTTTGGTTTGTTAAATGATGGAAATGCTTAAGACTTTCATGTTCTGAAGAGATTTACCACTCAGTGTTTCTATTGAACATCACAATAAATATAGAGTAATGTGAGTGTGAGAGATCAGGAAGTCAGAGGATATTCTGGCAAGAAACCTCAAATTCAACAGGCTTTCTAACAGATGGTTTTGACATGGAATCTTGGTAGGATATTGTTATAACTGCAATGGAAATGGGTGGGGTGGGTTGGTGGGATAATCCATACTAGACTCTGAGCTCCTTTAGGGCAGAGAGTATGCTCATTTTTTTTCCTCACCATCTGGCACCATGCCTGACATATACTGGGTCCCCAATAAATGTTCATTGAGTGACTAGAGAAAGAAAACTGGTGGAGATAGGTACAGCAAGCAAGGTAGTAGTAAATCACTAATGATACCAGGATCAAAAAGGGAAGTTTTAAAAATTAGGTGGAAGCCACAGGTTGTATCTATAGGCAGTCACCAAAACTACAGTTGAAATAGAATGAAAGATTAAGAAAAAACAAGTTGGAGGTGTTGAAAAAAGTACTTAGTTGTCTTTGGGCATAAAATTCTACAGCTGTGATCAGAGGAAAAGCTCAGCTCAGCAGCCTGAGTAATGAATAAAAAGAATTTTTCTGAATGAAAATAAATAAACAAGCTCTGTGACTCTCCACTGAAAGGCCAATTGCTGCCTCCCAGCATCTTTAAGAATGACATTTTACCATACATCAACATGAATCCGCCAAAAATCAATACAATACTGTAAAGTAATTAACCTCCAATTAAATAAATTTATATTTTTTTAAAAAATGACATTTTACCCACCCAAGCCATTCTCCTCTAAAATGAATTGATAATGTTTGCTTTAGTAGTATCTCTTGTTAGAGAATGAGACGGTCTTAAATTTCTTACTCAGGTTTTAGCTGTGTCAGAAGCAGTGGATATTCTTAGATTTTCAACAGCATTTATATCTGGATATCTTTGGGATAATTTGTTGTGTTCTGATCCAGAAAGTTGATTATGTGTTCCTTTTACCATTTCTGAAAGATGTGATTCACATAAGAGTTATTAAAAAACGAGGAGAGTGTTATCTGATTCTTATTTACTATTTCATTGCAGTTTTACAAGTGTGTGCGTGTGTGTGTGTGTGTGTATGGAAGTTCAGAATGCTCTGGCTAAATTCTAGGATGAAAACAGGAAGTAGTGACTATATTTAAGTGTTTTCTTGTTTGAGGGATTAAAACCCATGTTTTGGAGTTTGTTTTGGTCATCACTCCCAATTTAAATGGCATTGTTGTTTTCTGGTGGCCAGAGCAGCTTGTGAAGACCAATAACTTGTGTTAAACTTGTATGTGAGGCCATTTCAGATGGTATTCTTAACTCTTAACATGTCCCTGGGTGGCATTCAGCATACTCTTTGGCCTATCTGATTGACTCCATAATTCCACTCCTAGGTACATACTTAAGAGAAATGAAGCCTTTTGGGCAGAAAAAAGAAAAACAAAACATGTAAATTTGGGGATTACTGAGATTTTAGTAAAGATGGCTTCCTATTTAATGTTTGTATCCAGTATCAAAAGAAAAACCTAATATTAATGTTTGTGACAACACTACCCACAGTTGGTTGTCAGCAGGTGGAAGCAAGCTGAATGTCCATCAGCTGATGAATGCAGAAACAAAATACAGGCCTGCCTCAGTTTATTGTGCTTTACTTTATTACACTTCACGGATACTTGCGCGTGCGCTTGTATGTGTTTTAAACAAATTGAAGGTTTGTGGCAATCCCGCATGTTGACTAATGTGTCAGTGTCATTCTCTTGACATTAGTTGCTCACTCCATGTCTCTGTGTCACATTTTGGTAATTCTCACAATATTTCAGACTTTATATTTGTTATGCTCGGGAGTCTTTGTTACTATTGTAATTGGTTCTGGCATTTTTTAGCAGTAAAGTATTTTAAAATTAAGGTCTGTACTAAAGAAGGAATGTAAAATTAAGGCGTAGTACAGTGTAAACATGGGGTTCCTGGTGGCTCAGGCGGTAATTCAGTTTATTGTGGTGGTCTGGCACCAAACCTGCAGTATTTCTGAGATATTCTTCTTTGCTATGTCCATACAATGAAAATTATATAGCCACAAAGAGGAATGAAGCACTGATACATGTTATAACACAGATGAACCTTGAAATCTTCATGCTTTGTGAGAAAAGCCAGTACAGAAAGACTGTATATCGTATGATTCCTTCCGTATGAAATGTCCAGAATAGGTAGATCCATAGAGTCAGAAAATAGATGACTGGTTGCCTGGGGCTTCCCTGGTGGCTCAGACGGTAAAGCGTCTGCCCGCAATGCGGGAGACCCGGGTTCAATTCCTGAGTCGGGAAGATCCCCTGGAGAAGGAAATGGCAATCCACTCCAGCACTCTTGCCTGGAAAATCTCATGGACGGAGGAGCCTGATAGGCTACAGTCCATGGGGTCGCAAAGAGTCGGACACGACTGAGCGACTTCACTTCACTGCCTGGGGCTGATGTGTGTAGGCAGTTGGACGGGGGAGAGTGATGGTGACTGCTAATAGGCATGAGATTTCTCTTGGGGGCGAGGGAAATGTTTTAGAATTAGATAGTTGTGATGGTTGCAAAACTCTATGAACATACCAGAACCCAGTGAATTGTACACTTTAAATGGGCAAAGTGTATAGTATGTGAATTATATTAGGATTTTTAGAAGTTGGTGGGATGGGTATGGAAAGAAGCATGTTAGTGTCATTTCTGATGTCTGGTTCTCAAATGGCTAATGTCAGGGTTCACCTGACTGATAGGATTCAAGAATTACAACCTGGACCGCAAGAGACCAGAGTTCTGCTGCTGCTGCTGCTGCTGCTGCTAAGTTGCTTCAGTCATGTTCGACTCTGTGCGACCCCAGAGACGGCAGCCCACCAGGCTCCCCCATAACCAAATAAATTGTGCCACCTTGCACAAATTCATCCACATTGGCAGGGAACTTCATTTCCTCTTCTATAGACTGAGGAAACGCGATCTCAAGATCATTAAGTCCCTTCTGGGTTTTAGTACTTGTAAACTTTGATGGCATTACTAACATACAAGCTTATTTCATCGTTTTCCATTCCCAGAGAATGAAGGGTGATGTTGGGAAATGAGCAGTGGGAAAAACAGCATATCCTTTTTCATAACAAAAGGATTGAGGATGTCTGGAGAAGGGTGAAAGAAAGAAAAAGAACTTGGCTTAGTCTCTTTGAGCTGCTATAACAAAAATGCCATAGATTCAGTGACTTAACAGAATTTTTTTCTCACAGTTCTGGAGTCCAGACCAGCAGAGTCTAGTGAGTGTCTAGAGGCAGTGTCTTGGAGAAGGAAATGGCAGCCCACTCCAGTACTCTTGCCTGGAGAATCCTGTGGATGGAGCAGCCTGGTGGGCTGCTGTCCAGAGGGTGGCACAGAGTCAGACATGACAGAGGCGACTTAGCATGCATGCATGCATTGAAGAAGGAAATGGCAACCCACTCCAATGTTCTTGCCTGGGGATTCCCAGGGACGGAGGAGCCTGGTGGGCTGCCGTCTATGGGGTCGCATGGAGTCGGACGCGACTGAAACGACTTAACAGCAGCAGAGTCACTGTCTAGTGAGAGCCCCTGGAGTATTTTTATAAGGTCCCTTATCCCATTCACGAGGGTTCCACCCTCATGACCTAATCACCTCCCAAAGGCCCCACCTCCAGATACCATCACACTGGGGGGTTAGGTTTCAACATAGGAGTTTGGGAGGTGGAGGTACACAAACATTCAGCCGATAGCAGAGCTTTAGGTTTAAAAAAACAAATATGGTTTTTCAGACTGTTAGGCAAGGGCACGAATGTCAGGGTAATTCATATTAGTGATCCAGGCCAGGAATTGACAATAATTTACCCATGCACCCCTTGGCCTCTCTGTCATGGCATTCTCAGCTCTCAGTCATTCCTCAGTTTTCTGTCCCTCATCACCATTTGTTTTTACCAATAGGAGCATCGTCTCTGGGACCCCACCCCCCCTAGACTCCTTCTGTCCTTAGGCTGGCTTGCCTGACTTGACTTACCTGTTATTTGTTTTATTTATTTATTTTTGGCCAAGGGGCCTGTGGGATCTTAGTTCCCCCACCAGGAATGGAACCCGCACCCCCTGCAGTGGAAGCACAGAGTCTTAACCACTGGACTGCCAGAGAAGTCCCTGACTTACCTGTACTTCGTAGTGGGAGGCAGCTGTGCAGATCCACAGCAGCACCCATTCATGGCTCTGAGAGGAAGCAAGGAGTGTACAAGCTTTTTCTGAAAAGTCATCATCGTGGAGGTTTTCAGGAAATAAAGCTTGTGTGCGCGAGCCATCCCAGAGGAGTGTTTTCAGGACATCTCTCATCGAGGAGGCTCGTTCCCCTCAGAAAAGCTGGCAGCATGTAGGCTTTCCATACCTTCTTTAGCAAGGCATTAACTCAGTATCCAAATCAGGGTCCTTGAAAATTGTAAAACCGTTCTGAACTTGTTCTTACCAGTGTAGAACGTTTGTATTGTGTTTGTGTTACATGTAGGGTACAGCTATGGCAAGTGACATTTGGTCCTGGCAGTTTTAGAATGAGAAATAGTTACTGTTTGCTCCAGCTTCTTCCCTTCTCTGTCCTTTTTCTTCATGGTTTTGGTTTCTGTTTTGTTTCCCTTGTGGTTCAGCTGGTAAAGAATCCACCTGCAATGCAGGAGACCTGGGTTCCATCCCTGGGTTGGGAAGATCCCCTGGAGAAGGGAAAGGCTACCCACTCCAGTATTCTGGCCTGGAAAATTCCATGGACTGTATAGTCCATGGGGTCAACTGAGTGACTTTCAAATTGTATTTAATTTGTTTAGGGGTCTTGTCCTTGCTGAGTCCTGCCTTGTTGCTTGTTCTCTTTGGGGAGAGATGAGCGACTTTTGCATGGGTACTGTAAAATGAATAAATGAGAAAACTTATGCAATTTTGTTTTCCAGAAACTTTGGTTATTTTGGTCTTAGATATTACCCAGGTTTTCTTCCATTTCATTTCCCCGGAGAACTTCAGACAGCAGTGGTGTTTTTCCTGATGTGTTCTTCTTCTAAAGGCATGTGGTTTGAGAGATTACTCCACTTCAGGATCTTATTTTTGCTTTCTTCTTGGATGTTTCAGATCGATTTCCTTCACTAAGATCGGGTTGCCTTGAGAGAAATAGAGAACAATCTGAAGTGCAGATAGCAGAGTGTCTCTCCCCAAATGAGAAAGTAGGTGTTTGAAGAAGTAAGCCCACTTTGAGAAATAAACCTTATTTTCATGTTTAATTAACTCTTCTCTCTTAAATCTTCTGGGATTAATATTTTTGGTAATATGAATCAGCCGTTTGATGTGCTTTTGAAAGGAAAAAACAGCACTCTGGTCAGTTGTATCTCTGGTATGGACACCACACTCAGGTGAGAGGAAGAGGAATGTTTTGTTGAAGCAAAAAAATCATCTAAGGATTTAAATGTATACGAAAGAAGCCAGTTTTCCCTAATGAATTGCCCCATTGATCTCTCTCTGAACACATCTAGAACTTTTTGTGAAGCTCTTGAGTTGTAGCCTCAGACAACCGTTGACCTAACCCTTGTGACATTAAGATGTTATGTGTTGGTTGTGTTGCTTCCTCTGAAAAGGAAACATTTGGGGTAACAGATTTTTCTAGATAATTATTCTTTTACAGATCAAACAAACTTATAAAATGTTCTAAACATCTCTGTGAACATATCTTGGAAATATTTATTCTCTTGCCTAATTAAATAGAATGATAAAAAATCATAATGTACTAGTTAAAGAAGACCCAGGGCCATCATGAAAATCATTTGATAAATGATTCTCTAACGTGGTCCTGTCCTTAGGGCTTTTTGAAGGACGGGAAACTCTTTGCCCCTAAGCTAAATGGCCCCATACTGTTCTGCCTCTGTTGCTTCTGCCTCCCTTTTCAGCCGACACTTGAGCTGTCATTGATTTGGGTTCACTCTTTGTCCTTTTTCACCCAAGGCAGAACTGAATGTCTAGAAATCAGACAGCAGCAGCAGAGTGGGTTAAATAGGCAACTGGAATATTTGTGTGCAAAATAAAGGCTATGTCCCAGAGGGTGGCTCCAATATTCTACAGTAAATTGCACAGACTTTGTCCCTGTACCCCACCTCCACCCCCCGTTGTTGTTGTTAAGGTCAGGCTTCTCTTGCTCATTGGGTTGTCTCAGAAGTTGAAGCAATGTGTAAGTGAGAGGTCGCTATGCTTCTGGGCTTGTTTATTGAATGAGTTTAATATATGA
Organism: Bos indicus x Bos taurus; assembly: GCF_003369695.1. Taxonomy (NCBI): domain Eukaryota; kingdom Metazoa; phylum Chordata; class Mammalia; order Artiodactyla; family Bovidae; genus Bos; species Bos indicus x Bos taurus. The sequence continues at coordinate 128,704,613 of NC_040105.1, forward strand.
GGAGTCAATAAAAAGAATAGTCTTAAAGCCTCTTTTAAAACTTTGAAATTCTGCTTATCTCTTTTGTATCTTTTAAGGTTCAGTGGCAGTATATGGGAGCACGGGTACACGATATTGCTTTCTGTTAGCACCCTCCGTAAATTGTATATTCAGGGTCCCATTTATTCAAATGCGTATTCTCCTTGCCTCACCAACCCGGCAAGCTCTGGTTTATTAGATGAACAGGAGTTTTCTCCTTTGCCAAAATATTTGGTGTTCTGTCTCCTCCATAGGGTTTATTTCTGTAAATATGCAGTGATTTCACCTTTATCATAAAATTGGCCAGCCTACTTGATTTGGAGATGAGCCCTACTGGTTTCTACTTCCCAGGGTCCCCTTCGGAACCCTTCTTATGAACAGGAATTGCATTGACAAGCACCAGTTTCTCGGGCAGCGGCTGTTTGTAAAGATGGCCTACACATGTTGGTCAAAACAGTTTCACCCTTGAGTTACTTCAAAACTGACTGGTGGATACCATCTGGTCCCAGTGATTTATCTACTCCTGGTTTGTGATTAGATGCATAGCATCGTGTTTACCACTATTTGATCTAGTACCTCTGACCTGCCGAGTTCAGTGTTCTGGTTTGGTAATGCGAACCTCCAAGACAAAGAATTCATTCAGTCTCTCGACCCGTCTCCTTTTTAGCTCTGTGACTGTGATTAAGTGAGTCCTTGGATGCTCTAAATGGCTTCCTCCCTTTGATAGAGAGAAAGAGCCTCTTACTGTGTTGACTTGGCAATCTCTTGCAAGTTGCTCCTGCCTAATTTTGATTTTGTGTCTAACCTGCATGCCTTTTGGGCTTTTCTTTATACCCAGTCTGGGATTAGCTCTTTATTTCATCAAAGATACCTTCACTTCTTTTTCACTCTGGCCTTTTAGCTGTGCTGAAGTTTCTCTCTTCTCTCTCTGTCCCCAGCTCTCTTTCAAAATATAAGTGCTTGGGAGCACTTATCTCTGAAGTAACAGGTAAAGGACTCTTCCCCTCACCCCCGATTTTCAAACTAGTCTCCAGATATCTTGCATGCTGTTTACTTTTTGAACCCTTTTTTCCCTCCCTCAATGATGCCTGGTTTGTCATAGCTTCTTACTCTAAAATGGGGGGCGGGGGGTGGAAATCCATGCATTGTGTTTTGCACTTTTCTTTTCCTCCCCCAGGGAGTTGCTGAATTGCACAGGGCCATGCTCCCCAATACATACTCTCTATCCTGTTCCTCAGTGCCTGAGTTCTGTATACCACTCAGGATCAAGGCCAGGGCATCTCAGGCCCTTGTTCTCCCCTCCCTCCCTGCACACCACCCCCCCACCCAACTCCATAAAAACACTTGTTCAGGAAGCATTTTTTGTCTCTCCAAACTTTGCCTACACATCCTGGCAAGTAAGTATTATGGTGATTAATTTTCCTTTTCTCACTCATGTCCATAAATCTTAGGCACAATTGTGAGGCGTAATGGAGGGAAATCTATGGTCCCAGTCTAAAACCTGGTAGAGGAAGACCTGTTTGACAGAAATAGCAAAGAAATAAAGCAAGTAGAAGGAGGTGATCAGGTGATAAACTGACAGACGCTCTGAGGTCAATATACTCTCATCAGCAACATCAAAAAATCAGCACTTAAATGCACCACAATTGTGCAGGGAGCTGTCATTTCAATCTTTGTTCTCCCTTCCTTTGATGTGATAGGGAACGAATTCCCTTCATCTCAGGGTGAGTGTTTTTTTTTTCTGGTTTTTATTTGACACACATTTATTCTTAGATATTCTAAATTTCTGAATCATCCACCTTTATCTTATAGAGCAGAGTGTTCTTTCAACAAAATGATTGGCTAGTAAGAAAGAATTGATCATTTGTCAGCATAGTGCAGTTAACATGGTACGTACTCAAGACATGTGTATGCTTTTTTTAAAGTAAGATGCTTATTTAAGTAAGTAAAGAGGAGTGTCTTATTTCAACCTTTTGTATTTGTGAGTGCAGGAGTCTTAGAATGCAAATGCGTCATACTTTACATGTAAGAATACTTAGATATTGATGCAGAGTTGATTCCTCAAAATATTAGCTAGGCTGTTGCTGGTATTTCACCCTTTTGACTTGAAATAACCACAGCTTCATGTGAATCAACCTTTCTTCTTCTTATTATTATTTTTAATCTCCCAAAAGTATAACAGAGTCATTTTAAAACTAAAGAAAAGGTTCTCTAACCTGTAATCCCAAAGTGATATTGCTGTAGCCTGAATTTTTACCAAGGGACAGTCTGTGTTTTGGCTAAATAAAGCTAAATTGCTGTTTTTTCCCTGTAATTTTTAGAAATAATGGTTCCTAAGCCTAATAATAGTACCTGTAGTAGTAGTAGCAGCAGTAATAATCACAACAGGAAAATACTCTTCCTTTAATTAAATATAGTTGAACCCCAAGGCATAGAAAGGATCCCCCTTCTGAGAAATATACAGCCATTCCTTGGGGTGGGGGGTTTATGGTTACAAGATCCTCCAGGAAACTAAAATCCACAACACATTCTAGCACATCGTTCCATATGCTTTAACTCATCTGTAGATTATTTATAATACCTAACACAATGTAAATATTCTATAAATCGTTGCTGGACATTGAGTGGGCTTCAGCTATTGAAATGGGCTTTCCTCACTACGTTGAAATCGATTCCAGAATATGATTGAAAATCTTGAACTGTGGCAATGCAGAAACTGAAGCTCCAATACTTCGGCCACCTGATGTGAAGAGCTGACCCATTGGAAAACACCCTGATGCTGGGAAAGATTGAGGGCAGGAGAGAAGGGGGCAACAGAGGATGAGATGGTTGGATGGCATCACCAACTCAATGGACATGGGTTTGGGCAAGCTCTGGGAGATGGTGAAGGACAGGGAAGCCTGGCGTGCTGCAGTCCTTGGGGTTGCAAAGAGTCGGACATGACTTAGCGAATGAACAACAACAATACATGTGCTTCTGTAACATTAGCTGTAGTTTGGGATCACGCTACCTTGACTCAGAACGTAAGGTTAAATAGATTTTATTTTTCAAGTGAAAAGTAAAAATAAAATCTTTCAAGTGCACAATTTATGGTTCAATGAAAAGGGACAAAGAAAGCTATTTTCTGTTCATTATTTCTAGTTACCAATACTCATTTAAGTACACTAAAATGTTTTCTAATTCAAACAGATAAGTGTAGTGTTATCTTTAAAAGAGGTGGACATTTAATGTCATTTGGCATTTGTTTTCATCCTCAAAGACAGTTTTAAAAATTGCCTCTCGGGTTCCTATGGGATCCGGAAAAACTATGAACTTGCACAAATATATGTGTGTCTGCAAGGAGAAGGTTACTTTAGTTTTATTTTCCTTTGAAGTACCTTTAAGTATATTCTTAAAATATGTCCTGAACCACATACCGTTGTTCGTTCTTCACATAGGATAAAACATCTTCAAGGAGAGGAGCCAAAAACAAGTATATTAAAGTGACATACTCTTTTCTGGCAGAAAGTCCCAGTATGAAACTGGGTCCTTGAATTTTCCAAAGGAGACTGTATTTATTGCCCTTCTTTTCTAAGAGGAGCCATTTTAATAATTTTGCTATCACTTCAAAGACTTTTCACAATAATTATAGTCAATAATTGCAGTAGTAATGCAGTATGCCATCTGCAGGCTCTGTGTAATGGAAACTAAAGAGAAAAACATGCCCCTCTGCTTGATGGGAGTTGCCGTGAACTTGAGGCCCTGGTGCCAGATTGCCACTAGCATCAGCTTTAGGTGGCCCTCCCAGTCCTCAGCCCTGGGTCCTCTAGCAGTTTCCTTTTCTTTGTCTTTCCCTGGACCCATTTCTCTTTAGTTCTTACTGTCTCTCTCTCCCTCCCCCTGCCACCAGCACCTCCCTCATCCCCCTAAGCTGATAGGTCACCTTCTCAGACTGGAGGAGTAATTGGAACTTCTTTAGGACAGGTATTTGACCAGATCATTTGCTTTATGAGTGAGTAGTTGGCCCATGGCCCCAAAGATTTATGGAAAGCAAGTTGGATATTGAAATAATGAAACAGATGCTTATGCTCCCATTGCTCCAAGCCGTGGAAAGCTGTTTGATGATTTGAATTTGTGAACATCAGGCCTCCAGACTGTGTCCTGGCCAGATTCAGGTTCTGGTGCTCTGGTGGCTCTCTTAGGTCCTGTGACAGTGGCTCCAATGGCAGCTTTAGGGCAAGAACCTTCCTATCTTCTTTGAGGCTCAAACCAGAACGGCCTCTCTCCTTTTATCCCCACCCAAAGCAAAAAATGGGAACAGGAAACCCCTTTATACCTAGTTTTCTGACAGTTCTACAGGAAACAGGGCCAGGCCACCTCCAATGTACTAGTTGCTTTCTGGAACATTCATATCTATCTCTGTGGCCTTGGATCTGGCAGGCCTATATCTGAGGATGGTCAGGAATTGAATAGGCCTGTGGGGACTTGAACACAGAGCAAACGACTGGTTTTTCTCTTTTCCTTGTCACTTGCTGGCAAGGGCAATCACTTTTCCATCTTCTTCTGTAAGGAAGTAAATTTTTGTTTGTGTCATAAATAAGTAATCACGTTAATCCGTTAATTTAGTGCCCAAGATCTGCCCTTATTTTTCCCTTCTCTGTGATACTTAAACCAGAGGAAAATGGTAGGTGACTGGCATGGCAGCCCAGCCGAAAAATTTCCTAATTGATTCCTTACATTTTAAGTACCTTTTTATTGGAGTTTCAGAGCCCAGAACAAACAGGGATTTTTCCTAGCATAGTAGAAAGAAACTGTGTACTATCTCAGTTCCTTTGCTGTTTGGTGCATCAGTCACTTGAGGGCATAGAAGCTCCTCTCCTGAGACCACAGCAGCAAAACTTGAATGGGGTGTCACACCAGTGATTTACTGACTGTTGGATATTAAGTTTAGGGAAGTTCATCATCAAGGATCAGGTTTAGATTCACAGACTTTTCAAAAATCAAAGCATGAACATTGTCTGAAAGATGGGGTTTTAAAATTAATTTGAGTGGTTAGTGACCTGATTTGGCAAGCCGAATAGCTAAAGCATTTGTGTGAAGCTTTTCCTTTGTGGATTTTGCTTTATTGACCAAGAAAGGCAGCAGAACTATATCCTTAAGGAATTTGCTCATTGCAAGATTTTGCTTTGAGTCTAAACTAATACCTTCTGTTACTGTTGAGGACTCAAAAAAAATGGCCACAGCATATCTGGCAATGTATTATATATGAGTATGTAACTTTCTCCCAGCTTGTCCAAAGGACCTACTATAAGGCACATCTCTTGAAGCCTCAGTGTAAGATGCATGAGTTGTGGTGGATTTACCTGGGATAGAATCACCTCTTCTCCTGTCTTTTGAACTTGAGTTGTTTCGAGATAAGATCAGAAGACCACAGAGTTCTTTTGGGGAGGGGATGGAGGAGTGGAGTAATTCAGAATATACAGTAAGAGGGAGAGAGAAAAAGCCTATAGAACAGCAATAAAGTCCACGTCAGATTATCTTGTCATTTTCAAGAGGGTGGAGCCCAAGCATTTTGCCTTCTCTGCACTGAGTGGCATCTAGCATGTAAGACACACTGGGTAAAAATACTAGATTAAGCACCCCAAATTTTTTGTGTTGCCAAATTTGGCCAAAAGTTAGTTTTGGAGAAGTGAATTAATACTTCGATATAGACTTGGGAAAAATTTTAGGACAGGGTTTCATCTCTTGAGGTGGACTGGTTGAAGTAGTAAACACACTGAATTTCCTAATTCTAATGAACAAACAAAATATAATTGATCAACAAGTCTGAGCCTAAAGGAGAGATTCTGAAAAGTGAGATTGGGGAATTGGATGGTATCGAGGAGACAGTCATTAGAATAAATAGGGAGATGGCCATTAAATCCCAGTTAGACCTGGGATGCCTCACTTATAAAGACAAGCAGGTAGAAGATATAGTAAAGAATGGGACCATGGAAAGTTAAGCAGATTTAATCTTCTAGGAAGGCCAAGATCATTTCTATAAGTGGAGTCTCTGCTTGACTAATGACCTTGTGTTTTACCAGAGACTAAAGCATATGTGGATGAAGGGAAACCAGTGAACTTGATCTATCTAGGCTTTCAAAAAGCTTCTCCTGGGGTTGCACGGCAAGCCAAGGCAACGTAAAGTAACTGGCATCACCATACAATTGTGAGACTGTTTCACCAACTACTACGTTTGGCTTAGAGGCAGGATGCAGAGGGTGAGGGATAATAAGTCAAGTCTCTGTATAGCTACATTAAAGTGGCATTCTCTCCAAAATTAGGATGGAGAAAATTTTGCGTAAAACTCGAGTAAATGGCCTAGGAAAGGAAGTGTACTTTACTTTTGGCAACAAAATGGTAATGAATTCTAGGGGTCTGTCCCAGGGGTGGCAGGCCCAGGTGTTAGGATACTAGATAATGGTGAAGAGAGCTTTTTTGAGGGTTGGGGAAAACCCTCAAAACGAGGGCTCTGCCTTTCTTCCATCTGTCTGTGCTAAGATGTGCTGAGGCTGAGTTTTTCTCTCATGTTATAAAAATGAACCCCTATTGAACTGTGGTCCATGGACCTGGGCATCTGTAGTGTTGTTCAGTCGCTCAGGCATGTCTGACTCTTTGCGACCCCATGGACTGCAGCTTGCCAGGCTTCCCTGTCCATCACCATCTCCTGGAGCTTGCTCAAACTCATGTCCATTGAGTCGGTGATGCTATCCAACCGTCTCATCCTCTGTCAGCCCCTTCTCCTCCTGTCCTCAATCTTTTCCAGCATCAGGGTCTTTTCCAATGAGTTGGCTCTTCATACCAGGTAGCCAAAGTATTGGAGCTTCAGCATCAGTCTTTCCAATGAATATTCAGGGTTGATTTCCTTTAGCATTGATGGGTTTGATCTCCTTGCTGTCCAAGAGACTCTCAAGAGTCTTCTCCAGTATCACAGTCTGAAAGCATCAATTCTGTATTAGGGTAACCTGTAACTTACTGTGACCCTTAACAAGAATTTTGTGGAAGTGGATTTTAAGGGTTGTAATGAAGTGCAAACTAATGAATTTCATTGATATCTGGCTAGAATTTTCAATTTATTTATTTATTTATTTGCCTGCATCAGGTCTTAGTTCTGGCATGTGGGATCAATTTTCCTGGCCAGGGATTGAACCTGGCCCCCCTTCACTGGGGAGAGTCTCCTGGCTAGAATTTTAAAGACTGGTTCATGTGGCTTGAAATCTGTTGTTAGAGAATCATTTTTCTTTATGTGAGTCAGTGAACTTTGTTATCATTCAAAGTAAAAGCATTCTAAATAGCCATTTGGAGAAATATCTTTGGGAGAATTTCTAATGAATGACCATGTTGTTCTTTAGGTATATTTTCACTAGAAAGTAGATTCACTGAAAACCTATTCTCACACTATTCTGGAGAGAGGAATTTTAGGTATGTCTTGAAAGGGGGTGAGTAAAGAGAAGCTTAGGAGGGTTTTTATTTTTCTAGTTACCAAAGCTGAAAAGAAGCATGGAAAAAAAGAGAGAAAATAATGTTAAAAATATTCATGACCCACACAACCTGTGACATGTCTATAAAACAAAAGGTATTAATATTTGTATTAGATCAAGTGTCTGGTATTGATAAGCCTCCCCACCAACGACATTTTTAAAATAAACTTTTAATTTTGTATTGGGGTATAGCTGATCAGGGTTTCCCAGGTGGCTCTAGTGGTAAAGAATCCACCTGCCAGTGCAGGAGACAAGAGAGACATGGGTTCAATCCTGGGTCCAGAAGATCCCTGGAGGAGAGCATGGCAACCCTCTCCAGTATTCTTGCCTGGAGAATCCCACGGACAGAGGAGCCTGGCGGGCTTCACAGTCCATAGTGTCGCACAGAGTTGTATACGACTGAAGTGACTTAGCGCGCGCATGCGCGCACACACACACACAGCTGATCAACAAACAATGTTGTGATAGTTTCAGGTGAACAGTGAAGGGACTCAGCCATATATATACATGTATCCATTCTCCTCCAAACCCCCTTCCTATCCAGGCTGCCACATAACATTGAGTGCTATACAGTAGGTAATTGTTGGTTATCCATTTTACATATAGCAGTGTGTACCTGTCCATCCCAAACTGCCTAACTATCCATTCCCCCCATCTTTCCCGCCAGCAACCATAAGTTCAGTCTCTAAGTCTGAGTCTCTTTCTGTTTTGTAAGTAAGTTCATTTGTATCATTTCTTTTTAGATCCCACCATATAAGGGATGCCCACCAACTGCATTTTTCTCCTACACATGGAATAAAGTTGGTACCCACATGTTGACCCTTTCTCATCTTGCTGTGAAACCTCAATGGCTGTGGCAGATTATTTTAGAATGAGGCTCTTGGGGGTTTCTTTAGAGATGAGTGGGAAATAATAAGGAAAATAGCTCCCTATTAGAAGTGTGGCGTTCAATCAGTCCCTGGGAGGAGGGGGAAAGGAACATAGCCAGTGTTTTTTCTGAGGATGCCTTCTTCCTTGCCTTTCTCTGAGGTCTGATGTGCTTGCCTGCAGGAGACTGCTCACAGAGACCATCTTAAGACTTACACTAGGGGTGCAGAGAAAGGACAAAATGCTGGTGGCCAGCATGGCCCCATCCTGAGAATCCCATCCTGAGACTCCTCTGAGCCTGGTCTTAGAGATGTTTGAGACCTTTGAACTGTCTTAGAAATGGCCCTCCTGAGGCCTTGGTCTACCAGGAATTCGGACACATGGCGTGGGTACATAGGTTCCAGAAAGAAGTACCATTGGGCACCAAAGAAAAAAATGTTCTAGCCAGTAGTGTTTCCTCTCTAGGCTACTTTTTATTTGTAGTTGAATATGAAATAGACATATTTGGTCTCAGGCATTCTGTTAAATGATGAGCCCAATGGAAATCATAGATCAGTATTTGCAAGAAACTCTGAAATGATGCTACCCTCGGTATGTGCACCTGACTCATTGACATGAAAGTTCTTTGTTACTTGCAAAACGAGTGAGAGACCTTCTTTTCCTGCCTCCTGCTCCCCCTCCCCTGATCCAAGATCCCCAATACATTTCAGTGAGCCTTTTATTAGACGACTGTTTATGTGGTATTTACTGGATCCTCAGAATTGTTGAAGAGATTTGGGTTAATTGCCAGTATTATTATTGCTGTTGAGTCCTAGATCTGGATGAAGTGGTTGGAAATGTGCAAAATAGATGCAGTCACTCTGGCTGCTCTAAAGTAATGGTAACATAAGGTCAAAGTATGCATTTCAGGCCATTCACTCAGTTTGGTTGATGTGCCTTACTTTAGTAAACCTTTGGTACAGTTAAAATGGGGTTTTAAGATTGTCGGATAAAACCTTAGGTTCATAATTTGCTTATCAGTATAAAGCAACAAAAAGCCCTGCTTGATTTCAATCTGGAGTGGGTTTTAAAGCTGTTGCAAGCTCCCTGAAATGAAGTGTGGAGTTTGAAAGTAGCAACCCTAAGTCTTCCAACTACACTTACATGAAGTATTCTTAGAAAAATATAATAAAACTGACATTTGAAATGTATGTGTTTCTGATTGGCCTTCTAGAGTACCTTGCAGGATTAGTGGACCTAAAAATAATTGGCAGCTAAGCCCTCCAGAGCTATATTTTGGCAAGGTTTTGCAAAATGCTCACTAGCTGCATTTCTTCTACTGATTGGTAGGTGATCTCAAATCATACATCTCCATAATGACTATAATTTATGTGCTTTATTATTAAGGTTTAGGCCAAGTGACTTCAGGCTTTGGATGTGCACAGCACTTTACTTGCAGTCATTTCACTGCTGCTTTGCAAGGGAGGAAGGATGGATTAATATATACATTCCCCCACCCCCCTGGGATTATTAAAACCTTTAGAGATTTTGTTTCTTTGTTCCCATGAAGCAGAGCATTGTATATTCCTCCTGGGGTTCTTAGGTAGCCTGGAGGGGCTGGAGTTATACAGCAACCTGTGTTTTAGCTCACTTTGTGGCTCCATGGATTTAGATCAAGAAAGTGAACAGAAACTATTTTGGTAACCCTTGAGACCAATGGCTAGGAATTGTTTACTTCAGAACAAATAAAAATTAGGAAAAGAGTAAAGTAGCAATTGAGGGATTAGGAAAATTACCCCAGCAAATAATAGCTTGATGTGATTCCCCAATATTAGGATTAAATCAAGTGTTTGATGTAATACTGATGAAAGGCAACTCCCCCACATATTTATCCTTTTTACTTTGAAAACTGAAGCTTGCTTTTTTTAAAAAAAAAAAACAAAAACAACTTTATCCTAGAAGTGTTAGATTTACAGAATTTGGGAAGATAGAGCCCAGAGTTTTCCTGTACCCCACATCCAGTTTCTCCCATTATTAACACCGTATGTTTCTGTGGTACCTTGACACAATTGATAAACCAATATTGATGCATTATTAGCAAGCAGCACATTTTTTACATTAATGGTTTCATTGAGATATGATTTATTACCCAAACAATTCACCCGTTTAAAGTATACAATGGCTTTTAATATACTCACAGAATTGTGTTTATCACCAACATCAATTAGAACATTTTCATTATCCCAGAGAGAAATCATACCTTTAAGCTTTAACCCCTTCCTTACTTCTCACCCCTGACCGCCACCATCCCACCTCAGCTCCATGCAACCACTTTCTGTCTCTATAGATTGACCTAGGCTGGACATTTCATGTAAATGGCATCATACACTATATGGACTTTTGCAAGTGGCTCATTCACTTAATATAGTATTTTCAAGAGTTCACCATATTGAAACACATTTCAGAACTTCTTTCCTTCTTGTGGCTGAATAATATTTCATTGTTCAGATACATCCCATTGTGTTTATCCATCCGTTGTTGGACATTTGGCAATTATGAATAATGCTGCTTTTAACATTTGCATGTAAGTCTTTGTATTATTGCACTGTATTCGTAATGCTTCCTTCTTTACAAAGGGCTCAGCCTCCAGGGGGTAAGTGATTTTTCCTAGAGCTTACAGTGAATCAGGTAGGTCTGAGATTCAAACCCATATTTCCAACTCCCTATATCAGTCTTCTTATCCCCAGACTACCATTAGACCTGAAGAATGAAAGACTCAGATAGTATCAAGTATTTGGAAGTTTTTAAAATTCACTTCTTTAAAACTGCTTGTCAAGAGCTAAGTTTTCATAAGCCTCACCAAGGAGGTGAAAGAATTATACACTGAGAAATATAAAACATTAGTAAAGGAAATTGAAGATGATTCAAAGAATTGGAAAGATATTCCATGCTCTCGGATTTAAAAAATTAATGTTGTTAAACTGGCCAAAAAGCGATCTATAGATTTAATGCAATCGCTATCAAATTACCCATGAAATTTTTCACAGAACTAGAACAAATAATCTTAAAATTTATATGGAAGCACAAAAGATCCAGAATTGCCAGTGGAATTCTGAGGAAAATGCACAAAGCAGGAGGCATAACCCTTTCAGACTTCAGACAATTCTGCAAAGCTACACCTATCAAAACAGTGTGGTATTGGCACAAAAGCAGACATCTAGATCAGTGGAACAGAATAGAGAGCCCGGAAATAAACCCACACACTTAGAGACAATTAATCTTCAACAAGGGAGGCAAGAATACACAGTGGGGAAAAGATTCTCTTCGGTGGTGCTGGGGAAGTTGGGCAGTACATTGTAAATCAGTGAAGCTAGAATACACTCTTACAACATACACAAAAATGACAAGATACCATAAAACGCCTGTAAGAAAATATAGGCAAAAGATTGTCTGTCATAAATTGTGCCATTGTTAGATCACTCTACCAAGGCAATAGAAATAAAGAAAAAATAAACACACGGGATCTAATCAAATTTACAAGCTTTTGTACAGCAAAAGAAACCATAAACAAAACAAAAAGACAACCTACAGACTGGGATGTAATATTTGCAAATGATGCAACCTACAAGGGCCTAATTTTCAAAATATACAAATAGCTCCCACAATTCAATAACAAAACCCCCAAACAACCAAAGTTTTTTAAAAATGGACACAATACCTAAATAGACATTTCTTCAAAGAAGACATACAGATGGCCAATATGTACATGAAAAGGTAGTCCACATTGCTAATTATTGGGTAAATGCAAATCAAAATTACAATGAGGTCTCACCCCACACCAGTCAGAATGGCCATCATCAAAAAATCTACAAACAATAAATGCTGGAGAGGGTGTGGAGAAAAGGGAACCCTCCTACACTATTGGTGGGAATGTAAATTGTTACAGCTACTATGGAGAATAGTATGAGGGTTCCTCAAAAAACTAAAAAAACTACCATATAACCCAGCACACCTACTCCTGGGCATATATTCAGAAAAGATTAAAAACTCCTAAAATGATACATGCACCCCAATGTTTATTGCACCATTATTTACAATAGCCAAGACATGGAAGCAAAGTGAGCATCAATAGACTGTTGGTTTAAGAAGTTGTGGTATTTATATATAATGAGATATTACTCAGCCATTAAAAAGAATGAAGCAATGCCATTAGCCACAAATGGACCTAGAGATTAATACACTAAGCCAGAAAGAGAAAGTTAAATACCATATGATGTCACTTATATGTGGAGTCTTAATACAGTACACATGAACGTATCTGTGAAACAAAAAGAGACCCAGATGGACAACAAACTTGTTGTATTCAAGGGGGAAGGAAGGACTGGGAATTTGGGATTAGCAGATGTGAACTATTACATGTAAAATGGATAAATAACAAGATTGTTCCCTATGTTGCACGGGGAACTATACTCGGTGTCCTGTGATAAATTATAATGGAAAAGAATATACATGTATGTTTGAGTGTGTGTGTGTGTAACTGAGTCACTTTGCTCAATAGCAGAAATTAAAAAGAACATTGTAAACTAACCATACTTCAATAAAATTAATAAAGCAAAAACCCAGAAACAAAGCTGAGTTTTCTCCAAAGTCCTTTCTGCTTGAAAGGCTTTTGCAAAATCAGAACCTCTTACCTTGGCAGTTTTTCTAAGGACTTTCCAGTCAGTTCTTCTCAAATGCTCCTCACTGCAGTGCTCACCCTTAGGGTGCAGTTTGTATATTTGTTATTTACCAAAGGCATTTGGTTTGCATTTTGAGTAAAATCAGTTGGGCATCAGAGAATGTCTGCCTTCAAATTGTGCCGGCACAGGCAAGCCTGAGTTTTCTGCATTGTGTCCCATACACTGGCTGCTGTTTCCTCCATTTAGGACTCTGACAGAGGAATCCTGAATAGACTTATTCTGTCTCCTACAGGTATAGAAAGCTGACACCCTAGTAGTAATTACAAGTATTCCTGTATAACCATCTCCCTTCAAATGTGTGAGAATCTGAGAGACCTTTTCTTGCCTTCTAGTTGGAGTTCAAAATGAAATTATAATTAGCAGTAGTTAGGTTTGTAGTAAATAGGCTGGGAGCTGGCTAATGAAACTAACCATCATTTTTAACACTTTAACATAACATTTGGGTTATGAGTAATTAGAAGTAAATGGACGTTAGCTGCACCTTGTCTGTACATCAGAGCCAGCTTTGGTGGGAGGAGTAAATGAAATAAAATGAGAAAGCCCAGTTCTGCAGATTGCCCACTGCAGAGCCGTGTTAAAGGATGGACTGGATTCCTCATATTCAATGCCTACTTCTTTAACCATTGATTTGAAGTGCTACAGGAAAAAAAAAAAAAAGAGCCAATCCACACTCGGCAGGACTGAGTAGTAATTTATTGTGATTGTCTTTGTTCAGCTTTGAAAAACGAAGGCATTGATATTAGGACTAAGGAGAAATTACATCGAGCTGGTGTGATTGAAAAAAGTTTGGCTCTTTCGAGTGATTTTTTTGTTTTTAATGCCGCAGAGTTAGGCTTTAAAAGCACGCTTCATTGACTCTCATCCAAGCCTCTGAGGACAAGGCTAAGGGACCTTTTTTCTTTTGAGGGCCACTGACCCACAAAGAAAAAAACCTAATCAAGGGCCATGTACAAAAAGCAACTTAATTTAGGTGCTTCCTTAGAAATCCATAAAGCCTTCAATACACCTGCTTTTGAACTTAAGAACAGGGAACTCTCAACAAGTATAACAAATACAAAAAGTCCTTTAGTTTCTCATTATGTGCTGTTAAAAGAGGCGGAGTGGGTTAAGAGAGAATAGGATGAGAAGAGTGAAAAGGGGTGAAAAGGTAAGGGACCCGAAGAAGGCTATGAAGAACGCAGCCAGGGTCCCAGAAGCAGGAGGTTGAGTTAGGGACGTAGAGGAGGCAGATGACGTTTGTAGAGCATAACCATGTTTACTTGAACTGTTGGGTTCTAATGCTTCAGGCTTTGAAGCTAGAATTCTTCAGAAAGGGCATGTGTCAGAAGCTCCTCGCATGCCCTCACCCCCAGCCCCAGCAGTGGCTGTTGTCTACCTGTCCCACATTGGATCCTTTGTGCCTGTACTCTGCTCTTTCAGCCTAAAGACCAAATTGTGACATCCTTCTTAAATGAGAAGTACATAGGATCACCAAGTTTAGAGGAAATCTCCAGAAACAAAAGGCATTTCTCATTCAGACCCAGCGTTTTAGAAGCAATCTCCAACAAAGTGGAATGTCTTTCCGTCGATACGTATGGCCTGGCTTTGAATCATAGAAATCATTTTTTGGTGTTAAAGTAGAACTATTTATGTTTTAAAAATCAAACGAGTTGCTTGAGTTCTTACCAGTGTGCAGGGTCGTAATTTCTTCTTCAGATGCACCAAGACTTGTCCCTTGTCCTCCCTTTGAACTTCTCATCAGCCAGAACTGGTTATGGCACCAAATCCGTAGTAGCCCAAGTATGGTTTGGGATTTAATTCACAAGTGTGTCTTGGACAGGGCTTCTGGCAAGAATGTCACATTACATTTTCAAGTAACACTTTTTAGAAATGCAGACAGATTACGTGGTGTAGTCAGGGCTCAAATGAGCAGAAGTGGCTCTGTGATGATTTTTAGCCTGTGAAAATCTTAAAAGTAGCTGCTCTCTTATTATAATTCATTTATGTAGTTTTGTACATCCTAAGTTCTCATTGTATTTCAGTTCATTTTCTATGTGGGGTATGAGTGTGATATGGATTTCTTTTTAAACACAGTTACAGCAAGTACTGTAACTTGTACTTGCTGTAGTAGTTGGGGACCTTCGCATTATTTTTTGCGTGAAGATTGTGTTGAGGGAGGAATCCTCCACCCTGAAACCAGGAGACAACTGGGTATCTCTTTGCTAATTAGATGTCTCAGTACCAAAAGACCTGCTGTGAACTTGATAAGCCAGTGAGGAGGCAGTTTTGTTTTTGGTTGTAACAAGGTGTTTCCAGAAAACTGGGCTTCTTCCACAAATGAGATCTAAGATGTTCGGCAACCTCACAGCTCTAAACTCTTTCACATCCTTCCTTAGCCCCCACCCCACCCCATCCCCACCCCAAAGATTTCAAAGTGGCAAAAGAAGCATTTTTTAGTTTGTGGATGAGGAAGTTATTTGAAGATTGTTTCCCTTCTCCTTTTCTTTAAATAGCCCTTTACTGCTGCAAACCCATTTTTGTCTGGCAGTAACACTCCCCCTACTTTTTAATTGCCAGGAAGGAAGAATGATCAGGAATATATCTGATTATGTAATTATTTGCATCTGTGCAGTTGACAACACTAGTGTTAGTCAAATAAATTGCCAACACCATGTTATCTGAAGTCTGCCCCTGCCACAAGGCTACTTTGCCATCTGTCCGAGGTGAAGACTTATTTCTTCTAAGCACCCACAGCCAAGAAGCAGCAGTGGTCGGCTCCTGGCCCAGTTCATGTCCACGATTAGTGTTGTTACACAGATTTTACTCTTCATTCCTCATCCCTTGATTTATTAGTCACACTTAACCATTGAAAGGTTCATATGTCTTCAGCATATGCCTTCCTGAGTTCCTGAGACCTTAGATCTTTTCAGAACCCTTTTGTCTATCATGGAACATGAACTGCAACAACAGGAGGAACAGTGAAGGTAGATCCTTGTAAACATCAGTAGAAAATTATACAAGGGTACCTATACTAAACAATTAATATTGGCAGAACTAATGTGATGGTACCTGGTAGGATTTTTTTTGAGTGGTGCTGTATCTCTTGGTCATTATAAGAGAAAGGCATGGTCTGTTCGAAGGGTAAATTTTGGTCTGTGACAGAGGAGGAACAAGGCGGGAGTGAAGTTTGGGGTTTATAAAAAAGAAGCTTTCTAGACTCTGATGTCAAAACCACAAACAGAATACTTTTGGTGTAGGGGAGGCAGATGGTTTGTGCATTGAGCTGCTATGGAGTGAATGTGTCTTGGACATTTTCCTTGACTCTGAGCTACCTGAAGATTATGTTTCTTGAGAGCCATTAGTCTATTTGGATGAATGAGTGACTATACCACACACAGTCATAAAGTCAATCTTCTAGTGTCTTAACACCTGTACAGAAAATGCTGGACAAGAAAATCTTGACATCTGGGCTTTTGCAGGAATATCACAGACAGAGATAAAGCCAAGCATGGGCACCTAAATCAACCTCTTCCCTCTTGAACTTGATGACTTATGGTGGAGATTGATTGTCGTTCATTTTGTCTTCTAGGTGATCATTTGAAAATCTGTCTCCAGGGTTATACCTGCTGCTCTCAAGAGATGGAGGAGAAGTACAGCCTCCAAAGTAAGGAGGATTTCAAAAGTGTGGTCAGTGAACAGTGCAATCATTTACAAGCTGTCTTTGCCTCCCGCTACAAGAAGTTTGATGGTATGTATTAGAACTTTGGTCTCAGTAAGTGTAGTCATTTGCTTAGTTATTTATTTTTCGCCGTGTTGCTTGTAGGATCTTATTTCCCTGACCAGGCATTGAACCTGGACCACGGCAGCGAAGTGCTGAGTCCTAACCACTGGATGGCCAGGGAACTCCCTTGAATTCATTTTATACCTTTTAGTCAAGTCACATCCATGAGCTGCCAGTGAAATTTGTACAGTTGCTTCTCCCTGAGCGCCCTTCTCTCAGTGCTCGTTTTCTCTCAAGATGCTCTCCTTCCTGGATCCCAGGGGCAAGTGAGCCTTACAGCTTTAGTGCTAGAATCCTTCCAGATACACTAGGATCTGTGTGGTCTGGTAGCCATTATGGAAATATGGTCACAAGAAGCCAAGGAAGAGATTGAAGTAGTTTAAATGCTTTCGTTTATTTTCTTGGGTGAACACACAATAGTGTTGTTGACGCAAGTCACTTAAAAAAAAGCTTTCTAATAAAAAACAGGCATTTGAAAACTTAGCCAAAATAGCCATAGATATTCTGCAGATGCTGGACTTCAAATTTAATTTCAAAATGGCTCCCCCAAAGCCAACCAGAATTCCTAGAAACCCTGTAGAACACAGGAATAAAGCTCAGCTCTCGAGTGTCCATCCAGCGGCGACCCAAGAGATAGCTCCTGGGCTCTAGTCTTCAGTATACTGGGCTCCATCCAGAGCCTCATTTTACCTGGAGCTTCAGTAGCTCAGATGGTAAAGAATCTGCCTGCAGTGCAGGAGACCTGGGTTTGATCCCTGGGTTGGGAAATCCCCTGGAGTAGGACATGGCAGCCCACTCCAGTGTTCTGCCTGGAGAATCCCCATAGACAGAGGAGCCCGGTGGGCTGTAGTCCATGGGGTTGCAAAGAGCTGGACACGACTGAGTGACTAACCCTTTCAATTTCACACTTGGTCTATCTATGTGACACTTGATCTTAGCCAAAAGGCCAAGAAGCAATGGTCTATCCATGTTAAAGTCACAAATGAACCCATTTCATAATGTCCCCTGTGCCAAATACGGATTCTCAGATGCACACTTCATCTTTTCAGAGTGAAGAAATAGCCAATCTGAGTTAGATGAGACTTCAGCATATCTGAAGCAATGTAATAGATAACAGACTTTCAAAACTAGAGTTATGTGGTCCCAAACACCTCAGGCTTCCTTTCTCTGGTGCTGTTCACTCAATCTGAAGATTGTTGTGAAGTAGATTTAGTTTTAATAGAAATGATTTCCTTTGTGCCTGTTGTAAAGGCCATTCTAATTACATAGTACCTTTGAAGCATGCTTTTCCTGACATTCTGTGTGGTGAAGAAGTACAAGGCAAATTTTCAAGATGTGAAATGTCTTTGAGCATTTCTGCAAAGGGCTCATTACCATGGTGAGAAGTGGGACTAAATTAGATTTGATCTAGCTGATAAGGCAGCCCCCAGTTAGAACAGGTTGTATTTCAAATGCTGGCTTTGAGATTCGTTATTTGAAACTGATAACTGATTTAATAAGTGTTAGTAGGTTCCCAGGCTACATGACAAATGGATAATTAAACTGTAATGTAGGTGAACTAAATTTTTCTATGTACCAATTTTTGTGCCCACTTTCCCCAACACTTTGTATGAGGAATTATGCTTAGTCTGTATCTCCTTTCTCTAAATAGATGGAAATAATTTATATATTTCTGTATCCTGTTGACACCACGTGAAGATGAGTGTTATTGGCAAAAGACATCATTAGACCACCTGTGTCTCCTGGTCACTAAATTTATCAGTATGATCATTGAAAAGAATGGTATTCCCTTGACTATGGCATTTCCCATTCAAGACAACAACTGAGAAAAACTTAGGAAGATAGTCAGATGGTCATCTTTCAAAACATGAGATGCTGATAATTAAAAATTACTACTTGGGGGTTTCCTAATGGGACTTAAAAGGGAAAATTCCAGCTCTTTAGCAGTGGCTAGAAAAGGCAATGGCACCCCACTCCAGTACTCTTGCCTGGAAAATCCCATGGATGGAGGAGCCTGGTAGGCTGAAGTCCATGGGGTCGCTAAGAGTCGGACACAACTGAGTGACTTCACATTCACTTTTCACTTTCATGCATTGGAGAAGGAAATGGCAACCCACTCCAGTGTTCTTGCCTGGAGAATCCCAGGGACGGGGGAGCCTGGTGGGCTGCCGTCTATGGGGTCGCACAGAGTCGGACACGACTGAAGGGACTTAGCAGCAGCAGCCTGTTTGTAGCCTGCTGGAGTGGAGATGAGGCTGTTAACTTCCAAGGTCACCACCTCCAGATCACCCCATTTCTTATTAGACATGTGTCCTCCTGCTGTGGAGCACAGACATAGTGATTTCTCTTGCCGATGGGCCTGCTGGTTTTCCTATTCTCTCCCCTTCACATTCCCCATGGTTTTATAGCATAATTCGTATGACTCCAGTGTGTAGTTTTTAAAAAGCCATACAAAGAAACTTTATCAGTAAGTGTTAACATATGTTTTTTAAAAAGGTAGAGAAAAACAGTTTCTCTTGCCCATCCCTACCAGGCTTCACCTTCAATATATGTGTTTAGCACTGTTGCTTTATCAGTTTCAAAACTGGCCATGAAAAATTATTATGAAACTCCAGCTTGTTTTTTCTGACTTCACATTAGAGTATGGCATAGACAATAAAGGTAGGCAGCATAGATTTAAATTATTTTGAAGGTGTAGTAGCTAAAATGTGTTTGACCTGCAAATCAGAACAGAGCTTGGATACTTTGCTTCCCCCCCACCCCCAAGTTAGGTTTTCTGAGACAATTAACTGCTTCTATATGGTAAAAATTGAATGGTAGCCAAGAAACCATCATCCGCTGGTGGGTGCTGCATTTATTGATTGATTTTTAAGGTTGGCAATTATGACCTGCCAGTACTCCACAAGGCCTAAAGATGATGTTGAGTGAAGTTGTACAGGGGCTGTTGTGACTCTCAGAAATTCAAGGG
Organism: Bos indicus x Bos taurus; assembly: GCF_003369695.1. Taxonomy (NCBI): domain Eukaryota; kingdom Metazoa; phylum Chordata; class Mammalia; order Artiodactyla; family Bovidae; genus Bos; species Bos indicus x Bos taurus. Next base: position 128,724,443 of record NC_040105.1, read on the forward strand.
TGGGGTGATTTGGTCACCACCTTTGTAAAAGCCGAACCAAGGGTTATTGATGTGAATGGAAGGCAGGAAGTTGAGCAGAGTAACAAGATGGCAACTGGAGAGAGAAAATGGGTCAGCAAGGTGGCACAAAGAAGGCTAGCGATAAGTACTGAGAAAACAGTGAGGGACACATGGGAACAGAGGAGGTCAGACTACTTCAAAGAAGCATCTTTGGCCATCTCCAAGCTTATAGTATAAATGCAAAGTGGCTATCCTGAGCTCAGGCAACTTCCTCTATCATCAAAACCTCAGTCATGTTTATGAGATACCATGTTTTTCTAAGGCAGGAACAAGTACTTTTTTTAAAAATAAAATTTCAAATAAAAACAAGGTTTTTTGAGGCTTTTCAGAAATTCCCCCTTTTTAACCAGAAAGCATCCCATATCACACTGCCTCAATGAGCTCTGGGCAGAGTCTGAGCGCCAGCTCTGGCGTTTTGGAATCAGTTAGTCCCCTTATCTCTAAGGTCCATTGTTCTACACGTTTAATTTTCTGTTCTTTGCACCTGTACAGTGTATAAACCAGTTTTTAAGTTGTGAAACACGTGTGTGTTTTGAGACCTGACTGAAGTATAGAACTTCCTTAGGCATCAGTCCCCCCAACCACACCTCTCATTCTCAGATATCCCATATATTAAAGCCATACCTCTGAATTTAGGACTCACCTTTGTATTCTCCTATGCTTTAATCTACTCTTTGACTTAGAATGTTCAATACCAAAAATCTACTATCCTGGGCTAGAGACATGGAGCCAGACAGAGTTAGCTGCTCCCCCTCTTGGTCAGTCCTGGGAATTTTTCTTTCTTTCTTTCTGTTTTTGAAGTCTAGAACTGCTAATTAACATAGCTGAATCAGTTGTCTCATAAATATGCTAATCAGATACTCCGTTCAGGGGGCTTTGAAAGAATTGCTTGGCAAAAGGACTTGAAATAATAGAAGTAGGGCATAATCCGTGTTTGGGGACCACAACATAAAGACCCGCCCCCAAATGTCACATTTTGTGAGGCTAGTTGTTTTTAAAAGAATCAGAGCTAAATCAAACAACCCAAATAGATTAAGAAGATTAGAGCTGCCATGTTAAGTGCATTTCCAAATGACATAGTAAAAATGATGGTAACAACCACAAAGATAGATTCTTGCTTACAGACTCTCCAAATCAAATTATTTGCACGTTGTTTTGCAGGTTCAAAAAGACTTTTTAAGGAAATTGCAGTGTTGTCCGATGGTAGTCCATTGGGGAAACTGCTTTCATTTGCCATTGTGGGAGCAAATGTAGCAACTTTGGGCAGGAGGTGGAGCCTACCGCGTTATCAGCCTGCTTCTGCTGTGAACCCACTGTGACCTGGGGCAATTAACTGGTCTCAGTTTTCCCATCCATAAAATGAAGGGGTTGAGTTGGATGCTCTCTAAAGACCCTTTCAATTCTACAAATTCTGTGAATCTTCTAAACATGTGACCAGACCAGCTGCTTCAGTGAAAGGTCTTACAAGATGTTAATTAGGCGTCTGCATGGTCCCCTCTATTTTCCTCCTATCATTTCTTAACCCTCTGCTACTTTCACCAGGTCTTTGAAAACCCTCTCATGGGCCTGAAGCTTGTTAACTCGAATAATAGTAGAAATGTTCTGAATTAGCTTAAAACGCACATAAAAGAAATAATTGTCTGTCCCATCTATCTGAAGAGTGCTTCATGTCCTGCTTTTGTGAAATGATAGAAAACAAGAGGGCTGGAGAGCTTAAGTGAGGGGTGGCCACTCTTCAGATTGAGCCAAATTTGTGTTTTAATCACTGACTAAAAATTTTCATGGTTCATCCTGGCCATTACTTCATTAGGCCAATAGGCAAAGCAGTGTGGAGATTCAGCGAGTTGAAGGCATTCGAATTCACATGCCCATGAAAAACAAATGTATAGCCAACTAAACTTCATGGCCATTAGCTAAGCTGAAGTTTCTGGAATTTTCTTGACCCCTGACCATAAGTATTTTTCAACTGTATAGTTCTCTTACTGTCCTTTGCAAGGCCATACCAACTTACTAAAGACTTCCTGGGTCTTTAGTTTAAGTCTTAGACATCCTTAAGATACACGTGTCATAGAAATGTGTAACATACACAAAACATAGTGTTGTTTTTAAGCCTTACCTCAGGTTTCATTCATTAAGATGTCTTTTTAAAATTTGTTGCTTCTTAAAACTTCTAGAAAAGCACAGCAGGCAAGATGTAGCCACAAAAAGTATAGAAAAAGACATGAGGCCTCTGGCTTTCCTGCAAATGCAGGGTTCCTTTCAGATCATACTGTGCTTGGAAAGCACTGCTACTCTATGTTTTACAATTCTATTTTCTTTCTTTTGTTTTTTCCCTCCATGCAAAAGAGACTAAAAAGCTGGGTATTTTTTCTAATTCTTTGATAATCTCCCTGTGAAACGTGACTAGAATGAGCCACTACCAGTTTACTGTAATCAAATCAAGAGCTCAGACAAAACACACACGTTCCTGTATTGACAAAGGTTTTCTGCCTTTTGAGTTGTTATCTCAGGTGTGACCAATTGTGACTGTGGTGTTGGCTCTCTCATTGAAAATGCCTGTGCAGCTTTCAGCGTGCCCTGAGCACTCTCTCTTTGGGCCTCTGCTATTAGCTGTGGCTTCAAGAAGCAGCTGATCTGTTTGGAGGCGAGTAAATACACAGAAGAGCTTGAGCCAAACTGCTTTTATCTGTTTTTGTTGGTTCATTGTGCTTTGAGCCTGGGAGTTGAGAACCTTGTTGATCATCTCTGCTCACCCTTTTTTTCCATGCGTCTGTCTGTCCTGGCAAAGAAAAGGGCTTATTTGATCCAGCAGTTACTCTGATTGACTGAGAGAATTCCCAAGCCATTCAGGCCTTTCTTGTTCATTGTCCTGGCCCATCTCCACCTCTCTCTCTCTGTCTCTCTCATAATAAAGGGGACTCAAGCAGGGAGTGCTACATGGGCACACCTTTTCTGTAGGTCACTTTGGCAGTATGTCAGACGTGTCACATAGGCTCATTCTTACCCTTTGATTCAATAATTCCGCTTCTAGGTATTGATCACCAGGAAAGAAAAATCTGCATACAGGTTTATGTACAGGAATGTGCAGCACAGTGTTATCTGTCATTAATGAAAAATAGGAAATCAATCTAAACATCCCATAGTGATTACATTATGATTTGGCCATATAGTGTCATAGTATGCAGTTGCTAAAAATGATATTTCTGGAAGATTTTAAATCAAATCGGAAGTGCTAACCATACAATGTTACATTAGAACAGGGTATAAATACCGTATGACTTCAACCGTGTGACAACACATTCCTTCATAGAAAAGACAGGAAAGAAATTCAATAAACCATTGTTGTCTCTTAAAGGTGGGATTATGGGTAATTTTTATTTTCTTCATACCTTGCCATATTTTCCACATTGCTACGACTTCAAAGGAATAGTTTGTAGGGAAAAACAGTATTTTTTAACAAAAAATGTAAGAACTGCTTTGGTGTTTTGCCACTTTTGGGTTATTTTCAGCATCATGATACTCACTGTAGACAATTAGGAAAAAGTAGAAAAAAATGCATTGAAGCATTTAAATTGGATGAATATGATAAGGGAAAAAGTCATTTTTGAAAGCATGAGGTGGATTACTTTTCTGATTATGTCACTGCAAAATTGGAGTGAACAAAATTGAGAATCATATTGAAAAACATCACGCTGATTCCCCAATACCCCACCATCACCACTGTATGCCTCATCCTTTTTTGCTCAGGTAGATAATGTATATATGTACATAGAAATCAGAATCATAACTGATTATGCTACTGTGCATCCTCATTTTTCATTTTATATTAGATCATGAACAGATAGACTGTATATGAGGTTTGTGTATAAGGTCATTTCATATAATAGATAGACGTGGAGGTTAGCATATGGAGCACTTGGAACACTACTCGAGCCTCTTTCTTTTTTTTGTTGGAGGTTTCTTACACCTGCCCCCATGGGCCATTCTCAGCAAGAAGGGATACAGCTGTGCTAAGGTGACTTGGCTAGCTGGTGCTGGGAGGATCATTACTAGAAATGGAACAAGGTCCAGGGGAAGGGCTTACAGCAGTGAGCCTTGTGTCCTGGGCCAAGTTATCCGGGAGAGAGAAAGGAAAGGAGCTTTAGCATTCAACGTGCATTAACCACTGAAAGCAACCTTGGGAAGAAAGGGCTGCTCCTACTGTGGCTGGATCCCACAGCCCCTTTCATATGTTAACAGCCCCTAATAAGGGCCGCAGCTGGCAATGGCCTTGTCAGCCTAGGAGAGGTCCATTGTTGGGCGATAGCTGAGGAACATTAGTCAAGTACAAGTCCTTTTAGTGCACCATGCCCTCCCTAGCAGGCACTCCTGAGGAGGGACATTATGCCAAGCTGGAGGACAGTGCCTGTTAAAAACTTAACATGGATTTGGCCAGAAAAGCAAGACAGAGGAGACAGTCAGAAGCCCAAGTTTCAGTTTGGTTTGGTCAGTAAAATGCTTGTTTAATTTCCTCCCCCCCGCCTCCATTTGTAGATGCCTATGTTAGCTGTTCTTCATCAAATACTTAAGACCTTGGGTGAAAGCATGGATAGCTATAATTCTCTGAGTTTTCTTAACTGTGAGAAGTATGATTTGTAGCATTTACCAGGAGGTTTCTTTCTCAGGAATTTTGTGGATGTGGTAACTTACTGTTTGCACACCACACCAGGGCTGTGAAATAAGGCCTTTACAGTAAAGAGGAAATTAATCCTTATATTTAAAAGGCAGCTTCCTAATAACATAAATACAAGGGGGTAATTTATAGCACCAAGCAAATGGATTGAATAGAAAGGGCTCCCAGTCTCTTCAGGTCACGGGTTAATTCTAGAATGCATTCTAACTCATTAATCAATAGCCAGTCGATTGTTTATAAAGTAGTAACTAATGGCATTTAATAGCAGAACTGAAGGCCTTTTGACCCATTTCAAGAATTTTGAATGTTTATTTGATGCAAGACAAGTGGCAGTGGATAGAAGTTCCAAAAGCACATGATGTTCTTTTTGTAAAAGACAGGATATTTACATAGAAAACTTTTATATGGAAAAGTTTTGCCTTTTCACTCTGGTAGTTTTTCCCATCTTGAATGGGTACTACTGACAAGAAGAATAATCACCTTTACAAAAAGGAATAATCACATGTTAAAGGTGGAAAATAGTCCCAGTCTCTTAGCTCAACCCTTGCATTGAGCTGCTTCTGGCAAAGAACGTAGGTGAAACACATGGGAGTGGAGCACTGACCTGCTGTTCTGAATTCCTCATTTTCCTTTCCCTAATTCTTTGCCTTGATCTTTTTGTATTGGGTTAACCAAAAAATTTATTCAGGTCTCTCCATACTGTCTTACAGGAAAACCTGAATGGCCTTTTTGGCCAACGCAATATATATATATGTGTGTGTGCTATATATGATATTCTGTTGTAATATCATGTGTAATCTCTTCCTTGGATTTCTCCATCCCATGTTTTTCACTCAGGAGTTGCTCCACCCTTGTGGATGTCTGGGACATTTTACAGCATTGGAAGCTACAGCCATTATGCATCTTTATCTTTGGCTAAATTGTTCCCAGTTTTATAAGGTCTTGGGTCTTAACTGTTCTCCAGCAGCTTTGGCTTAATTTATGTTCGCCCAAGATCGATAATATTTGACTCTGCCAAGAAAGATAAAAACCAGCCTTGAAAGGTTTTTTTTTTATGATTATATATATAAAGAAACTCTAAAGGTGACAGTATCATTTCATGTATCACGTATGGTGTGCATTTATTGAGCAGCTATTATGCGTGAGGCATGATCCATAATGAGGGGAGCAGTGATAGTCCCATTTAATGGAGGAAGAAGCAACAGAGGCTCGCTGAGGTTTAGATCCTCTGTCCCATCAAGGTCACATAGCTCATAAATGAGAGGTCTCATGCCTTTCCCACTGTGTGATGCTGCTTTAGATCCTGGCATGTTACACTGTTTATTTCCATTGCTATGTTAAGTGGTCATTCATGAGCCCTAGGTGTAGCAGCTGTTTGATCCTTAGAACATAAACCCTTAAGCCCCCAAACTGAAAATTGAAAGAGAAATAAACCCTGATCAGAGACACCATATTTCAAATACTTATAAACTGTCTCCTCTCTGATTCTTCTTTCAGACACCAATGGCATCACTTAAAACTGACTCCCTGAACAGCATTTTTCATGAACACGAGCAGTTCCTACAAGGGAGATCTGATTTCCAATTAATTCAGCTTCTGATTGTGGTGGAACTCTGGTTGACACTGCCCCTGACTGGTTCTGTTTTAGCCACCAACTGTCTTATAATTAACTTTAGGCATAATGTTTATGAAGGAATGATTGCTAGGTATCTCAGGCCCACTCAGTTTTTTCTTCGGGAATTAAGATCTGATTTTGAATAGTGGGGTAGAAAGTAGAGATGAGCTTTGCAGCAATGAATGAAGTTGCTATTGATGGCTGGGGACCATGTCCTGAATGTCTAGTTTGTGTTCTGTACCCCACTGTAGAAGGAAATGTAGGAAGAGAGGGGGATGGGGATGTGAAGGAATCTACAAGAACATATGAGAGCTGCCAGTTTGGTAAGAGGAACAGATGCAAAAGCTTTCCTCCCCCCTTTTTTCCTTACAGCAAATTGTTATGCTTTGATTGGTATTGTATCCAATTGGTATGGATTTTAGAATCTAAGTTATGTCTGCCATATCCTTAAAAGATCTCTTTGAGACAAAAAACATAGGTGGAATAGTCCCATTTACCAGGCTGATAAGAACGTGTCAGGGGCGGCCCAGGTGGTGCTGGTGATAAAGAACCTGCCTGCCAATGCAGGAGACGTAAGAGGTGCAGGTTCCATCACTGAGTCGGGAAGATTCCCTGGAGGAGGACACCGCAACCCGCTCCAGTATTCTTGCCTAAAGAATCCCTTGGACAGAGGAGCCTGATGGGGCTCCTCCATGGGGTCGTAAAGAGTCAGACACGACTAAAACGACTGATCAAGAGCATGTCTAAGGAAGGACCCCTGGTGGTCCAGTGGCTAAGACTCCATACTAACAATCCTGCATTTGATCCCTGGTCAGGGCACTCGATCCCACATGTTCATCTAAAGAGCCCACATGCCACAACTAAGACCAAACACGGCCAGATAAAAAACTAAATGTTTTTTAGAAAAGAACACGTCTAAAGAGAAATGAGGTTGAGTCTCTTGGATCACTTGACTTTTGTTCTGTTGACTTTGTAGGTGAGAAATAGATGAATATTAAAAAAAAAACTTGCTATATGAAATGAAAGATTAAGGATTTTATAGACGCTTTAAAAATCTGGTGCCTCCATAAAGGCATGTGCGGAAAGTAGCAGGATAGTAAAGGTGAATTGGATGGAGAAAATTCATCTTCCTAGAAATTTTCATTACAGTCTGCTTGGGCAGGAATGTTAAGATGCATGGCAAAACCATGTGCTTTGATTTGAGCACATAGCAACCACTTGGTACATACTTGTGAAATTGCATAGTTTGGAGAGAGAAAATTACCAGATTTCTAACTCCTTATATCAGTGTTATAGAATTTCTATATATAATCCACTCAGCCTTTATATTTGCAAGTTATGGCCGCACTAAAGAATCTTAAAAAATGTGAAGAAAAGGAAATCAATTTTCTGAACGGTTAAATGAATTAGAGCCTAATATATATGTAGCACTAAACTAAACTCTCAAAAATATAAGCTAACATCACACACATATGCGCATGCACACACACACACACACACACAAAACCTTCCTAGACAGAATTTGAGTCCTGGGAAATAAAGTCCATTGTGGTATTAGGCAGAGAACGTGCTGTGTTAAAATCAGATCTGTTCTTCATTGGATCATTGATCTTGTACCTCAGTGTAGCTATATAAATATATCTATACCGACCCACGGGCTTTTGACACAAATGAGGAAGTCTTGAGTATGTTTTATTTTTACCATAAAATTTGCAGTGTCTTAGTGATTCTTTGACCTCGAACACTTTTAAGCCTAAAAAAATAAACTCTGACCTTTCATAGTGGTATTCAGTTAAAACCAAGCTATCCGTATCATTCCGCCCCCAGCTTTAAAAACCAAGGTTTTAAAACCATTAAAAACCATTCATTAGAAATGTGAGTATTCAGAATTATTTAATGAGTCGTGAAAACACAAGTCAAATCATTCTCAACTTCCCATTTCTACAGTAAATGATGTGTGCCAATTTTATGAGCAATATAGTAAAAATCCAGCATAGGGAAGGATCTATGGTTGTCTTTGCCATCCGCTCTTTTGGATGGTGAAATATTAGTACCACTGGGTTGACACAAGTTTTCCATATTGATATCAGTGACCAGGCTTTATTTTTCCAGTATGTGAGAGCCAGCACCACTTGGCAAGGATGCTAATGACTCAAGGACGGTATGGCAAGTGGACCAGCTGACGTTTAACGTCTTTTCTTACCCCAACTTTCCCCAACTTTGAAGTCTTAGAAAAATGCTACCTCCATCCTGACTCTTAGTTTCAAGATACTTCCACATGAGGAAATTCACCCCCAACCACCTTCAAGAAATGACCCCCAAGAATGCAACAAAAAAAGCTAAAACCCAATTTATTGGAAATGTATTTTCTTCTAATTAAAGCATTAACCCTTAGCCTGAATGCTTCACATTCAGCACAGTTCCTGAACTGATGGTGACTGCTAGTGAGAGACAAAATGGAACAAGTTTCATTGAGAGTCTTTTTTTTTTAATTTTTTAATTGAAGGATAATTGCTCTACAGAATTTTGTTGTTCTCTGTCAAACCTCAACATGAATCAGCCATAGGTATACATATGTCCTCTCCTCCTTGAACCTCCCCCATCTCCCTCCCCATGCCACCCCTCATTGAGAGTCTTGATTCTCAAACTGTAGGGTGTAGCAGAGTCCCAGATGGCTGCCCCCTCCCTCCAGGGTTTCTGACCCAGTAGGTTTAAGGTGGGATCCAGGAACTTATGACCCAGTGATGTCGATGCATGTCTATACCATGGGACCACAGTTGAGAACCACTTGGGATCTTGCTGAGAATGAGAGCCCCTTCCCAGGTACCTGTTAACTGTAAGTCTTTTCATATGGTTCCCCTAGCTCCTTCTGTACTTTATGTCCTTTCAGGGAGAGAATTTTGGTAAAAATGCCAGGCTGTACAGTATAATGGGGGTTTCCCTTTCTCTCACTGAAGAAAACTCAGGAAATAAAAGGCAAGCAGTAGAGAAGGGTTTTGTAGCGCTATTCCATTTTGATAACCTCACTCATGTTCTTCTGGCTTTGAAGGAGTTGTCTTATTTGTCTTTCTGCTCCACATTCACTTGGAGGCAGCTTCTTTCTTGATGCAGTCCTTATATTTTGCTTTGGTATTTATTACATTTCCTGCTTATAAAAGTGATACCGTGAGGTGTTTATTTTTATACCAGACATAGATTCTTTGCTGCTAAGTCACTTCAGTCGTGTCTGACTCTGTGGGACCCCATAGACGGCAGCCCACCAGGCCCCGCCGTCCCTGGGATTCTCCAGGCAAGAACACTGGAGTGGGTTGCCATTTCCTTCTCCAATGCATGAAAGTGAAAACCGAAAGTGAAGACACTCAGTCATATCCAACTTTTAGCGACCCCATGGACTGCAGCCTACCAGGCTCCTCCGTCCATGAGATTTTCCAGGCAAAAGTACTGGAGTGGGGTGCCATTGCCTTCTAAGAATGATTAATGTTGCAGAAGACTGTTAACTTCTCTTTTTTCTTAACTTCTCTTCTCTTCTGTGAACTTCTGAGAAAAGATTCAGGAGAAACTATTTGTATTTAAGAGATTAAGTCTTTAACATTTAGGCTGTGGGAGTATGTGATGCTACTCCAGTACTCTTGCCTGGAAAATCCCATGGGTGGAGGAGCCTGGTGGGCTGCAGTCCATGGGGTTGTGAAGAGTCGGACACGACTGAGCGACTTCACTTTCACTTTTCACTTTCATACATTGGAGAAGGAAATGGCAACCCACTCCAGTGTTCTTGCCTGGAGAATCCCAGGGACGGGGGAGCCTGGTGGGCTGTCATCTATGGGGTCACACAGAGTCGGACATGACTGAAGCGATTTAGCAGCAGCAACAGTATTTGATGGCCAAAAAGTAAATCTGGGTGGCGGGGGGTGGGGGGGGGGAACAGGTATTCTTTTTTCCCTATTTATTTTCCTGTGTTGTATGGTTGAATCTGTTATGCATTTCATTTCTGTCTTTCTGGACTGGAAAGAATCTCATGGTGTTACTGTATGAATCCTTTAGGAACCCAAGGCCACCTGGGTTACCCCAATTTATACTGATGTCACAGGGAATACCTTAGAACTTCTTTTCTTGCTTATGTGGGGTGTTTCATTATGTTTCTTGGCCTCAAGCATTTCCCAGGCAGTTTTCTTATATGTCATGTAGATATAACGAGGAGAAAGGTGGTTAAAATCATGTCTAAGTAAACAGCACATCTTGACAACACCTGTCGCGGTGTCAGGTTACAATGAGGAGGCATTATTCACTTCAGTTTAGATTCTTACAGTAAAAAATTCAGGGAAACTTTATGTTTTCATTTTTGTCCAGTTCTTTATTTACCTTGTGACTGACTGAGAAAAGGAGGGAGGGAGAGATTCAGTTTTATATTGAGTCCTGAGAAATTATTGGTTTAAAGTTTCTTTTTTTATGTAGGTGTCTTTGTGACATAGGTTTCCCTTCAGTGACAAACTATCAGAGATGCCAAATTCCCCCAAAGAAATCCACGCTATATACAAGCATGTTTTCCAATTTAATATCAGGAGGTTTTTTGTTTTTTTTTTTCAGTTTTCAGATTTACCTGAAAAGCACTCCCATTATTTAATTATTGAGAACCCTTTCCGTTTTGGTTTTGTGTTTAGAATTCTTCAAAGAACTACTTGAAAATGCGGAAAAGTCCCTGAATGACATGTTTGTGAAGACATACGGCCACTTGTACATGCAGAATTCTGAGCTATTTAAAGATCTCTTCGAAGAGTTGAAGCGCTACTATGTGGCAGGGAACGTGAACCTGGAGGAAATGCTGAATGACTTCTGGGCCCGCCTCCTGGAGCGCATGTTTCGCCTGGTGAACTCCCAGTACCACTTCACAGACGAATATCTGGAGTGCGTGAGCAAGTACACAGAGCAGCTGAAGCCCTTTGGAGATGTCCCTCGGAAACTGAAGCTCCAGGTCACTCGTGCATTTGTGGCAGCCCGCACTTTTGCTCAGGGCTTAGCAGTTGCAAGAGATGTGGTGAGCAAAGTCTCAGTGGTAAGTACTGTTTACAGTCCATGATCTTGTTTTGTTTCATGTTAAAGTTTGGGAGGTATGGGAAAATAAACAACTAGAAATCCATTGTCTTAATAACAGTCATCTTTTCTTTCTCTCCCCTCTTGTCACCTACACTTTGTCCTGATACATGAGCACTGTATTGCTATAAACAATACAGTGATGAACATCTTCATGTATCGTCATCATTCTTTTCATGGTTTTCTTGGTAGCCATTCTTAGAAATGGCACTACCTGCTCTTGACTTAATGGCTTTGCAGAATTATCAGGAAAGAGAATGAAATTGTAGTATGCAGGAAAGAGCAGATGCTATGAACCATGTTTTCCTCATTTGTAAATTACAAGAATCAGATGAGATCAGTATTTTTCAGACTGTTCTTTGGAGCCTGCTAAGGTAGGGTACCTCAGGGGCCTCCTTGACAGGAGACAAGGGAGGCGCAGACTTAGTGGGCAAGACTCTGCATCTGTGCCTTTACCTCCTAGCTGCCCTAGGAAACCTTTGCTCTCCTCAGTTTTATGTAGTAGGGTTTTTTGGTTGGTTGGGTTTTGTTTTTGTTTATTTGTTTTGGCCGCACCAGGTGGAGTCTTCGTTCCTGAATCAGGGATCAAATCCATGACCCCTGCAATTGGAGGCATGGAGGCTTAACCACTGGGCCACCGAAAATCCCTGTAGTAGGATTTTGAGCAAGATTTCAAGGAGGGAAAAATGCTGTGCCTTCTTCACCCATCCCCTCCCCACGGTGAAATTTGAGAATGTTTTGAAGGCCTTTCCGCCTCTACCTTTCTGTGACTCAGTGCCAGTGAAGACGGCCTATTCCAGAGCAAAGTTATCTGTGCAGGACTGATCTTAGTGCTATTACTGTTAGACCCTCAAAGGGTCATACCCAGACAACATGGGCAGACCAGGATTCATGGCCCCCCGATTATAGACGAAACTTAATTTAACAGAGTGAATTATGAATTATGTGTTGTGAAAATTAGGTGCTCATCAGATGTTTTGTTTTAGCGTTGCATGGTGTGTTAGTTGATTGGTTGCATTCATTTTTACGGTTGTGTGTGTTCACATTTCCCAGCCAGAAAATGACAGGAAACAATTCTTTACAGCACATTTTGTTCACTCCTTTTCCTCTTGATATTTTCATCATAAATGGCAAAAAGAAAAAAAAAAAAAGAAATGCTGGGGCATAGGAGAGTTGGGTGGGAGCAAGTAGGGAGATGATGGTTATAATTAAAGGAATAGCCTGGTTCCTGAACTTCTGCCCACCCCAGCACCCATTATTAATTTTGGAGATGCTCATGTCAGAGTCCCTAAACAATGCATAGTGAGTCCAGATCAAAGTTATTGACATCATAGTTCCCCTCACACATCTGCCATCTTTCAGCAATTCCTTGCATTTATCCTAAGCTATGGAGAAGGCGATGGCACCCCACTCCAGTACTCTTGCCTGGAAAATCCCATGGACGGAGGAGCCTGGTGGGCCACAGTCCATGGGGTCGCTAAGAGTCGGGCATGACTGAGCGACTTCACTTTCACTTTTCCCTTTCATGCATTGGAGAAGGAAATGGCAACCCACTCCAGTGTTCTTGCCTGGAGAATCCCAGGGATGGGGGAGCCTGGTGGGCTGCCGTCTATGGGGTCGCACAGAGTTGGACACGACTGAAGCGACTTAGCAGCAGCAGCAGCATCCTTGGCTGAGTAGCCAGTAAGGCACTGCTGTGTGATTTTGAATGTCGGTGTGCGTGTGCATGTGCGTGCCAGAGAGAAAAGCAAGGACTAGAAAACCCTTCGCAAGTGTTTTAAACTGGTTTCTTTACATTAACCTCCCCCTTCCCTTTCAGTTTATTCTTGGGAAGAAGGACCAGGCTGACACAAGCCTGCTGTGGTGTTAGCCTCACTTAGCAAGGTTGGGGCCCCTTTAGAGAACTGAGATTCCAGAATCCCTAACTGGAGGAGGAAGGTGGTGATCAGAACAAGGAAGCAGGTTAGAAGCTTGAGGGCTAGAAGGCTAGTCTTCGTCACGCCACCTCCCAGAGGGGAGAGAAATGAACACTTGCAGCTTCCCTGTGTTGCATTCGTCTTGACATAGTTTTCAGAATTAACTGTGGGCAATCAATAAGACTGACCATTCACCCTTACTTACCTATGCAGTAAAGAGTATGTGACCCAAAAGGAAATAATCACAATTTCCAATGTTGCTTTTGATATGAATTTTTTTTAAGCAAGAAAGAAACTTCTGTGTACCTTACTTTTGACAAGTTGTATAAGAAAGTTACTTTCCAAATACGACCCTAGATTTTTTCAGAATTGATCCCTATTCTGTATTGTCATGTCTGCCTAAGAGATATTTGCATCATTATGTGAGAGTGCGATGAATACAAGCTATAGAGCTCAGTTTACTTTGAGTAAAACATTACTTGCCAGTTGTTTAGTGGAAAATACTGTTATGACTTAAAACATTTTTAATTAAAACATAGTTTATTTCCAATGTTAGTTTCTCATGTACAACCAAGTGATTGTTTTTTAATATATATATATATATACACACACACATATTTTTCATATTGTTTTCCATTATGATTTATCCCAGGATTTGAATATAGTTCCTTGTGCTATACAGTAAGACCTTGTTGTTATATATAGTAGTGTGTATCTGTTAATCCCAAACTCTTAACTTCTCCCTCCCCCATTCCCTTTTCCCTTTGCTAAGCATAATTTTGTTTTCTATGTCTATGAGTCTGTTTCTGTTTTGTAAATACGTTCATTTGCATCATCTTTTAGATTCTATGTATAAATACTACCATATGGTATTTGTCTGACATACTTTACTTAACATGACACTCTCTTGCTCCATCCATGTTGCTGTAAATGGCATTATGTCATTCTTTTTTATAACAGAATAGTATTCCATTGAACAGGTACCACGTGGTCTTTATCCATTTGTCTGTTGATGGGCATTTAGGTTGCTGCCATTTCATGGCTATTGTAAATAATGCTGCTATGAACATTGGAGTGCCTGTATTTTTTCAAATTAGAGTTTTTGCCATAAATAAGCCAAGGAATGAGATTGCAAGATCATGTGGTAACTGTTTTTAGTTTTGTAAGGAACCTCCATATGGGGCTTCCTTGATAGCTCAGTTGGTAAAGAATCTGCCTGCAATGCAGGAGACCCCGGTTCGATTTCTGGGTCAGGAAGATCCGCTGGAGAAGGAAGCGGCTACCCCCTCCAGTATTCTGGCCTGGAGAATTCCATGGACTGTATAGTCCCTGGGCTCGCAAAGAGTCGGACACAACTGAGCGACTTTCACTTTCCATATGGTTCTTCATAGTGGCTGTACCAATTTACACTCTCACCAGCAGTGTAGTAGGGTTCCTTTTTCTCCACATCCTCTCCAGCATTTATTATTTGTAGACTTTTTAACTATGGCCAATCTGACTGGACTGAGGTGGTACCTTATTATAATTTTGATTTGCATTTCTCTTAACAATTATTGAAGGTGAGCATCTTTTCGTGTGCTTATTGGCCATCTGTATGTCTTGCTTAGAGAAATGTGATTATTCTAAATGTTATGTTTATAATTAGAAACCTTAAAAAATAATATTTTGCTTTGCTACTGAGCATCTTCTCAACCTAAGGACTGACTTGAAATCCAACTCTTCAACTAGGTTGAGTTGTATCTAAATTATGTAATAATAAGACACTCAAGTATGAAATCAGTTTCTAAAACTGCCAAAACACAAATTATGTAAAAATCTATCGTCTATGTAATGTTTCTTTTTAGAAGGTTGTAAATTCATTACATTTGTGTTTGGACTATGACTACCAGTTCAACAGATTTTAATTTAAGGTATAGTGTGTATTTAAAATTAAAGATGTTGAAGAAACTACATTTGATTAATAAAATAAGAAAGCTCTAACAGTTTGGGGACTCAGGGAATGTTTTTTCATATAGATTCCCACCCCTGCCAACTGTTATCCAATTGTACTTTACAGGTGGACATTGTACTTTACAGGTGGACTAGAACAACCCAAGAAATAAATATTTCCTTCTTTTAGTATCCAGTTTCACTTTCATGCATTGGAGAAGGAAATGGCAACCCACTCCAGTGTTCTTGCCTGGAGAATCCCAGGGACGGGGGAGCCTGGTGGGCTGCCGTCTATGGGGTCGCACAGAGTCGGACACGACTGAGGTGACATAGTAGCAGCAGCAGAATTAATTACCTTTTTAAAGAGACCCACCTCACCCACTTCATCTAACAAGAGGTCAGTGAAGTCAAATATGAAGACCATTGCGGTCTTGGGGCTAGTTATTATTTACTTAACTCAGAGATGTTCCCACTTTCTCTTCGTGAGCATATGCCCTGCTTTTCCAGTTTACTTGTGCAACAAAAGGGTTGCGGTTACGTGTTGAGCAATGATTTGATTGTCACTAAGCCTTTTAAAGGCCATTAGCACCAGCAGGCTTAACTGACGGCAAGAGAAGTCACTTCTTAAAGTATACTTGCCTTGCTTCAGTTTTTCTGGGCACAGACATCCAGAGATTTCAGCTTACTCCATTGAGCTTTGCAATTCAAACTGCAGAAAAGTTCCTTTAATTAGGAACAGATGGTTCAAGAATACCCCGGTGCTCCACATCTTTGTATTACTTATTCCATCT
The DNA here is from genome assembly GCF_003369695.1 of Bos indicus x Bos taurus. Taxonomy (NCBI): domain Eukaryota; kingdom Metazoa; phylum Chordata; class Mammalia; order Artiodactyla; family Bovidae; genus Bos; species Bos indicus x Bos taurus. Next base: position 128,740,514 of record NC_040105.1, read on the forward strand.
TTACTTGTCATGGTTCATGATACATTTCTTATTTACCTGCTTGCAGCAGCAGTTTTGCCTGGAAGGGTGAAGTCTGTTGTGGTCTTTCAAAAATGCACAAGTGGTTACATGCACCATGAAAATCAATAGCTCCTATGCCAAAGAGAGTTGCATTCTCATGGTTTCAATTAACACTGACATAATGGGGCTATGTCTACACCCCCACCCCAAACCACGGGGACTATAATTAGAAATCAGTGCCTTAGCATTGTGATGTCTAAATGACTATCCTGCCTTGAAAATGAGATCCATTGATCCCTCTTCCATTTCTGTCTATTTGCAATGCACCAACACCTACAAGAGTACTATACAAATTATTTTTCCGTTTTCCCAAATTGTTATAAATGTCTATTTTAAAAATGAGCAATACAAAAAAGCTTTTGAGCATACATGTATATTCAGCCCTTAAGATTCTTTTTCAGTCACAAAGACTAGAATTGCAAAGAGGAAGGAGGGAGGTATATATATTCTCTACACTATAATATATACAGAGGTAGAGATGAGGAAGGTAGGGGTATGGGAAGTGTCATGGAGTGAAGATTCTCAAAACGGTAATAGAGCCCTCTACAAGGGGGGAATACAAAGATGCTTCAATTTAATCAGTAAGTCATGTCTGACTCTTTGTGACCCCGTGGACTATAGCCTGCCAGGCTCCTCTGTCCGTGGGATTCTCCAGGCAAGATTCCTGGAGTGGGTTGCCGTTTCCTTATCCAGGGGATCTTCCAGACCCCAGAATTGAACCTGCCTGGCAGGCGGATTCTTTAACCACTGAGCCACCTGGGAAGCCCCTTGACTTATCATTAACAAGTCTACTTAAAAACACAGCAACACTTATTTTCAAGCATTTATGTAGTTTCAGTTCTACCTACCATGGCCCTACATACTCCTGAATGAATCCTAGCTTATTTCATGTTTTTGTTACATCTTTGAAATTCTATTATTAGGGAAATAGGAGCGTCTTCGCCTTCTTTCTTTGCACGTGTGCATATTGAATCCAAAACTAGTTGGGAAATTGTTGAATAAACCTTTCACATCTCACAGTGTGTTTGGGTTCCCTATCTTTTTCTTTAACGGTAATTTGGAAAACGATTTCCTGTTATTTTTATTGGGTGCTTATGTTACCAAGCAACAGATAAAAATCTAGACCCTTTCTGTTTGTTCAGTACTATTGGCAGCACAGGGGAAAAAATGTTGTAGTGAATGTATGTTAGGAACTAGAAGAAACTAGGAGGAAATGTGTTTTTAACTTGAGTGCCGCATGTTGACTGCCATCACTGTGTAATGTGGCTGAAGGCTCGTTCTGAATTACTGAAATGAAATCCAGGCTGTGTGAAGAGCTTGGCTCCAGCATTTCTCTTTTTTCAGGCAGCTTGCAGTAGTTTTTAATGTGGTGTTTTGAAAATGCAGGTTATTTGGTAGAAAGTCCTGATCTATATTAAGAGAATCTTTGCAGAGAAAAGGACATTTCTGCAAAAGCTTTTTATAGCAGAAATGGCATGCAGCTATCATGTTAAATGTATATTCTGAGGAAGGTAGGAACGAGTATTTTCAAGAGTCTTTACTAAGTTAAAGAGTCTTTACTAGTTAGAAAGGGAAAAGAGGACCCCCCCCCCCCGACCCTGACGGACTTTTACCATAAAATAAACTAGCAGCTAAGATCTAAATGCTTGTTTATCTTACCATTTAGAAACACCTTAGTCAGTCTTGAGGGGCTTCCCTGGTAGCTCTGTTGGTAAAGAATCCACATGCAATGCAGGAGACCCTGGATCCATTCCTGGGTCGGGAAGATCCCCTGGAGAAGGGCTAGGCCACCCAGTTCCATATTCCTGGGCTTCCCTGGTGGCTCAGACAGTAAAGAATCTACCTGCAATGCGGGAGACTCAGGTTTGATCTCTGTGTTGGGAAGAGCCTCTGGAGAAGGACATGACACCCCACTCCAGTATTCTTGCCTAGAGAATCCCGTGGAGAGAGGAGCCTGGTGGGCTACAGTCCATGGGGTCACAAAGAGTCAGACACGACTGAGAGACTAAGCACAGCATAGTCAGTCTTGAGGATTTCATAAGGCTATTAATGTATTGTCATTATGCTCAGTAGCTCAAATTGATTTTGATTTGCATTAATAAAGAAATATTGAGTCCAGATGATATTGCCTTTCTATCTTTTAGGTCCCCCAAAGTAAACACACTAAGCCATCCCATTCTTCTATAAATAATGTCCAAAACTTCTTCTTATGCTCAGCCAGTAAAGAATCCACCTGCAATGTGGGGGACCTGGGTTCGATCCCAGGGTTAGGAAGATCCCTGGAGGAGGGCCTGGCAACCCACTCCAGTATTCTTGCCTGGAGAATCCTCATGGACAGAGGAGTCTGATGAGCTACAGCCCACGGGGTCACAAAGAGTTGGGCACGGCTGAGCGACTAAGCACATGTAAATGATATGTCATGTTCTAGTAGAGATTGATCATCTCTGCTACATTTGGCTGCAAGTTTTTCAAAATGTGAAAAGTTCAGCAAAATATATATTGGTTTTTTTTAATTTAAATTTATTTATTTTAATTAGAGGCTAATTACTTTACAATATTGTATTGGTTTTGCCATATATCAACATGCATCCGCCACGGGTGTACACGTGTTTCCCGTCCTGAACCCCCCTCCCACCTCCCTCCCCATACCATCCCTCTGGGTCATCCCAGTGCACCAGCCCCAAGCTTCCTGTATCCTGCATCGAACCTGGACTGGCGATTCGTTTCTTATATGATATTATACATGTTTCAATGCCATTCTCTTGGGTTTGTTCAAGTAACCTCTTTTCTCCCCATGTCTACCAGTGTTTACTTGAGCTTTTGAGTTCTTTGTATCTCTACTGCTGGTGAATATTTTCTTTCTCACCCTGTAGCACCTTGAAGCATTCTAAGGATATAGCATTGAGTGCACGAGTCATTAATCTTTGTTAAAAACTGTCATCTCATCCATAGTTGTCCAATCATATACTGTTCCATGTAGAACAGTTGCATCCTAACTTGCTCTCCCACCTTAAAAACTGGTGAATAAAAAGTAAAAAAAAAAATACATAAAAAATAAAAAACCAAACTGGTGAATAAATGTGAAGCCTGAAAATTCTCATTAGAAAATATCCAGCCCCAGAGCTGAGATAGTCACTGTGTGTGGATACCCTATGCTGGATCATGGAGCCGTGGAGAAGGGACAGCCCCGTGGGCTTCCCTCAAGGTTCCTATGCAATCTGTTACTCAAAAGAAACACATTAAGGCAATTCAGTGTACCTGCTCCCAGACAAAACTGCCCGAGTTCAAATCTTGGCTATTTACTGGAACATCTTGTGTCTGTTCCTTAATCTCTTTGGGCCTCTGCTTCCTCATCTGTGAAATGAAATGATAATATTCATCTCCTACAATTATTTTGAAGCTTAAATGAGTTAATATGCATAAAGTACTTTGAACGGACCCTGGCACACATAGTAAGTACTCAATATCATATAAATCTGTGAAATCCAATAAAAGGTATCAGAAAATGAATTCTGACATTGAAGAGAATATTTTTCTCTTGAATGTTCACATCTCAACCTTCATGATCATGGTGGTTTAGTCGCTAAGTGCTGTCCGACTCTTGCCACCCCATGGACTGTAGCCTGTCAGGCTCCTCTGTCTATGGGATTCTTCAGGCAAGAATACTGAAATGGGTTGCCATTTCCTCCTCCAGGGGATCTTCCTGACCCATGGATCGAACCCAGGTCCTCCTGCATTGCAGGCAGATTCTTTACCAACTAAGCTACAAGGGAAGCCCAACATAAGAAGTGAATTAAGCATTCTCTCTGAGACCTTTAACCCATTCTTTATGTAAGTGGTTCAGAGCAGGAAGAGAGTAGTGTATAGTTTTCCTGTTCCTTCCAAATATCATTTTGAGAAATAACTATTAACTACTAAGAGAGGTCTGAAATATCTGACTTTTATAAAAGCCATCATAACTAACCCCCACCCAACTCCGACCCCAGCCCCAAGGATTCTGGAAGCACCCGTGGACTCAAGAGACCCTTCTAAATAAAAATAAAACATCAAATGTTAGTCAAGAGCTGTGACCCAAAGGAATAATCAGATTGATCATTTTAAGTGGCATGCCATGCCATAGCGAATCAGTACATAAGTGAGGATTAAAGAAAGATTTTAGAGTATGGTTACCCCTTTTGTTAATCCCCACGTGGCATGATCTACCACCCAGCCTTGGGTCTTCTGGAGTAAATTACTTCAGTAAGTAAGTTCTTTGAGGACTTCAGAGGAGTAATTGATTTCGAGTGTTACAAGGGAGTAGAATGTCAAAGAAGTCGATTTTATATTCAAAATTAATAAATCCCCAGAACAAAGTATGACTTAGTCCACTATTATATCTGCCTATGGGCGAAAGGTTTGCCCTTGAAATCTTGGCAAGACCACTGAGAGCTTGTAAGGGAGCATGGTAGTCCAGAGTCAAAAAGTAGAGCTTGTCCTTGGTACTCAGGATTCACCATCCTGAGCTTGGTCTGGTCAGTGAAAGTGGGCACCCAACACCTGAGGTGGAGTAGTTTTATCACTTCTTCTGGGGGAATGAGCATTGCAGGGGATCCCTATTTCTGCAGTTCTCATGACTGAAAGCCTTTGTCTTTTACTGGGGCCTCATCACACACAAGGGGTTTATTTCCCAGGTTCTGAATGCCCTTCATGTGGAATACTGCATGGTGGTCTGAGTAGTGTTTGGGAGAAGAAAGACAGATTTTCTCTAACTTTGGTGTTTCAAATGTCCTTTCTCATCCTAGCTTTCTTATAATTTCCCCATCTCTCTCCTCAGTCTGGTATTTAGTGTTTCCCATAGCATATTATAGCTGAGTTACTTGTGGTCATTTTTAGTAGTTACACAACAAATCATGTGCAGAACATGAGCCAATACTTAGCCAAAGTATGAAATGGAAAAACTCTGCCAAACCCAGCTTCATAATCTTCCTTTCATAAAACTCTACTGTGTCACTTGGTTTGATCTCTCTTTTTAAAACTTAAGCCTCCATCAACCTATTTAAGGAAAGGGTAGTACTACAAGGCCTGCTGCCTAAATGATTTAGTTTATAGTTGAACCAAGGATACGGTGAACTCATCCTAGAGTTATCTTTGACCAAAGTGTTTCTTGAGCATGGTTACGGAGTTTAAATTTTTGCCTATTTCCTAATGGTCTATACCATTTTGAAATTTCTTTTGTGTTTTCTAGAACAAGTCTCATAGTCTAGAAATTCTTACTTGTCTTGCTACCTAATCAGAAATGCATTCCAGAAAAATCTCTGGCCCATAGTAGGTGCCCAGTAACTACTTGTTGACATTTTAACTCTTTCTACCTTGTTTTCTGCTCCAAGTCCTTTTTTTCCCTAATAAGCATTGTAATGAAAAAATGTCATGCACTAGCCTGCTTTTCACAGACATTTTTTATAATAATTCTTTACCTCTCCAAAATCCAGCCGTTGTAGCAGTCTCACCAGTGTGGAACCTAATTAAAGATCAGAAAACAAGCAATGTTTACCATTTAAGCTTCATATTGTTCTCTTTAAAGAGGCAGCGACATGACAGATGTGGAAAATGCTTTCAGTGTTTGCTGAGGTGCAGTGCTAGAGTCGGATGCGGCGAAGTGGCGAGTCCACAAGTCAGTTGTTCTCTCTGGCTTTGGTTTTTTCATCTCTTAAATGTGAGAGCTATACTTGGTGATCTCTAGGGTCTCCTCCAACTCTAAGACTTCTATGATTCTCTGACCACCTTCTCTCCTCCCTCCAGGCCTGTTTGTTCCTCTGTCAAATGAGAGGGTGAGAAAGTATCAAAGTCCTAAGTCTCTGTAACTTTAAAGGTGTGCTCTTGTTTTTTTGTTGTCCAGAAAACCTAGCTTTCCAGCATGGCTATTCCTTAAGGGTATCGGTTAGCCAAGATTTTACTGTACATTAATACGTGGTTAAAAGGACCAGTTTAGTGCCTAGGAAAACATTTGGCACTGGTTAAAACTGTGGAAAAGTCCTAATTCTTCCTAGGGAACCTTGACTTCAGTGTATACAATTACATCCTGTTGGACAGTCGTCCCCCTTTACACTTGAGTTCTGTTTGAGATAAGAGAGTGTGTGTACATCAGATAGGAGCCTAACAGTGCGAAGTTTTTCTCCTGACAGTGTTAATCCCCCATTCCTGTTCCTAAGGCTACTGTTGATAAGTGGTATCCAAAGTTACACTCCAGAGCAGGTGATGCACATTGCTGCACTGCCCTGTGTCCCAGCATCTGTTCCCTGCGGTGGTATCTGCTTTCACAAGTCTGTTTGCAGAACTGGTCGGTACTGATAGAAAGGAATGCAGTAATCCTCTGATACTGACTCCAAAAGGGGAGGGTGGGGCCGAGAGACTGAGAAGACAGGACCTCTTGGGGAGCTGCTGGCTCGTGATCCTGGCCATCATCCTTTCTAAGCATTGATGGAAATGAATGGCAGGATGGGATCAGCTCTTCTATGCCCAAGACAGTTGCATTCTATAGAAGTAGAAAGATGAAACTAAGTCTCATTTATCTGCAGAGGCCGTCGAGCCGCATCTGACTTCGGTGCCGCCTTCATCCTTGCTGCTTCCCTTGCTCATGAACTTTTAGTAGCTCTCTGTGTCCTGCCATATGGTGTCTTGGTTTCTGCCTGGTGTCTAAGCCCCTTAATAGCCTGGTCACATACGCAGTCCATCTTATATGCGGGCAACTTTATTTCCCAGAATTCCTCAACCCCATCCACAGTCTGCTCTGTACCATGTATGCTTTTGTTGATTTCATTCTCCCTTAACTGTGTGTTCTCCCTTCATTTGATCATTTCAATCTAAACCGCTTGTGATCAGCAGATGCAAACTGTTGTATATAGAATGGATAAACAACAAGGTCCTACTGTATGGCATAGGGAACTATATTCAACACCCTGTTATAAAACATAATGGAAAAGAATCTGAAAAATATAAATACATGCAAAACTGAGTCCTGCTTCTGTACAACAGAAATGAAGCACAACATGGTAAATCAACTGTACATCAATAAAATTTAAGATATAAATAAATCAACCCCTTCTTTGGAATGTAACTAAGTCCTACATCTTCTATCAAGTGTGCCCTGAGCACCCCATGCTTTGTTGCTCCCAAGCCTCAGACAGCCTTCACATAATCCCAAGTTCAAATTTATTCATATTCTTCCATGTAGGATATATCCATTTTGCCTTCTGTGCAGCTATGGGCACAGAAAGGAGTACACACGAGCTACCCTTCTAAACCTTGACTGGGGGCCTACATTTGAAAGGGCGCTCTAGCAGTTTGCAAAGAAGACGTGCTCAGATTACAGTCTGGCATGGCACACACAGTGATGACCATCTAAAATGAGTGGGAGTAGTTGAGTGTGTGTGTCATATACAGCTGAGTTGCTGAATGTTCATTCCTACCTCCCCATGCCTTCCTAGCATACCCTTTTCCTTTACCTAATCTTGCTGTAATTCACCTCTTTGGTAAGCACGCCAGGCCGTGCTACATGTGATCCATTGTGACTCATAGGTGAAATTCATGGCCAAGCCTTCAAAGTCAAGTTGATAGATTTGCAATAGATATGTAGTTGCTGTCTCTATCTTGGTCCCACCATTGTCTATTTCTTCTTCCAAATTAGGTGAATCCCACAACCCAGTGTACCCATGCCCTGGTGAAGATGATGTACTGCTCCCACTGCCAAGGTCTCGTGACTGTGAAACCCTGTTACAACTATTGCTCCAACATCATGAGAGGCTGTTTGGCCAACCAAGGGGATCTTGATCTCGAGTGGAACAATTTCATAGGTGAGCAGGCGATTAATGTGTTTGTGTCACTCCTGGGCTTCCCAGGTGGCCCACTGGTCAAGAACTCACCTGCCAATGCAGGAGACATGGATTCGACCCCTGGGTTGGGAAGATCCCCTGGAGGAGAGCATGGTAACCCACTTTAGTATTCTTGCCTGGGGAATCCCATGGACAGAGGAGCCTTGTGGGCTGCAGTCCATGGGGTTGCCAGAGTCAGACACGACTGAGCGACTAAGCACCCACGCATGCACATCACTCATTAGGGATAGCTCACCTTCCAGCCACAAGAAATGTTTTATTTTTTAATTAAGAAAATGTTTTTTTTGGCTGTGCTGCATGGCTTGTGGGATCTTAGTTCCCTGACCGGGGATTGCACCCCTAGCCCCAGTAGTGAAAGTGCCAAGTCCTACCCACTGGACCAGCAGGGAATTCCCCAAGGGATGTTTTAATTGTCAGCGATGGAATTTATGTTCATTATATAGTGATTCCTGGAGTTCTGACGATACTCAAAGTTCATACCACTCTACAAGTAAATGTTCCCTTGAACTAATGGTGGCATTTCTGAAGACAGTGGACACCAAGCAAATACCAAGTTTCAATAATGAGAAAGTGCCTTTTTGACATTTTCCCCCAAAGGTTAGTTTTAGTTCTACATCGTAGGCTTGTATCCATGTAAACGCTGGAGTACAGCCATCACTGACCTATGGAAGGAGCTTTTCAAATGTTACATTTGTGACATGGCAACTGAATCTTCTGCGTACCTGCCAGATACCACTTAGATATTTGAATCAAGTGCAATCTGACTGTGGAAATTTAACAGTTATATTTCTATAGAGGATTTGACAATCACAGACTGCTCTGGTGAGAGTGGAAGGACTTTTGCCCTGAGAATTTCAGAGGTCAGTGTTCTCACCTACAACCTGAAACCTAGAAAACCTATTACTGGAACCCAGACAGCAATGGAAGTGACCTAGCCAGCTTCCAAGAGGGTTAAGTATGATTTGTGGGAAATGACAAATTAGGGATAATTGAAATATCCAGTCATCAACTCCCGGGATGCCTGCTTAATGCATATGGGAATCCTGGAATGTTAGTGGCAGGTGTTGAAGCTGCTAGTGGTGTGGCTGCACACACAGACTATCAGGACCCCAAAACAAACTCTCTCCCATCCCCCAGTTGCATTTGCATAATTGCAGATTTTGAGTGTCTTTGTAAGCACCTATTTTTCACTTATTTGTCCACATCATGGGAACATGTATGCAATTTGCTGAGGGTTTTTTGTGGGGAGGGGAATGGGAGGATTGGAGCTGGGGAATGCTTTTTAGTCTGCATGAGATCTAATTATATTAACTCTGAAAGTGCATCAATAAATTGGCTCCAACAGATTCTTGAGAATACTGACACAAGGAAAAAAGATGTGAATATTAAACACCGCAGCACAATTGTAGGCTAAATAGTTCAAAGCTAGAAGACCTGAAAAAAAGTCCACACGCAGAAAAGCAGAATCCCATGAACGAGAAGGCCTAAGACCAGACACACACACACCAGTACCACATCATGCCCAGAAAGCAGCCATGGGAGAGACTGTTACTTGAAGACATTTCCAGATCTAAATTAAAGTTGATATACTTTTTCTTTTCTATCTTTTTTTTACTCGCCTTCTCACCTCCACCCGCAAATGTCATGTTTGCAATTCACTTTTGCTTAATTCATTTTTAAGAAACAAGATGGTTTGCCTTTTCACGTTTGCCTGTAGCACCGAATGCACTAGTTCTCTGGGCAAAGCAGTAATACCTGCACACTGATCTAGGTTGGCTAACTTTTCTACAGGCACATCATGAATAATATAAACTATTCTGTTATTCTGATGTGTCTGGGAGAAAGTGTAACTCATAAATTTGTCTTAAAATACAAATTCTAGGGACTCCCCTGGTGGTCCAGTGGCTAAGACTCTGAGCTTTCAATGCTCTGGGCCCTGGGTTTGATCCCTGGTTGGGGAACTAGATCCCACATGTCACAGCTGAGACCCTGTGCAGCCAGATAAATTAGTAAAAATCAACATTTAAAAAAGCAAATTCTATATATTTTTCCAAGAGCTTACAGGTCCATATCAAAACCATACTCTGGCTTCCTTAATTTACGTCTTCAGCCACGTACTCTAAATCAAGGAGGACTTCCATGGCTGCTGTTCTTGCTGTGTGTTTTACAAATGACATTTGTTATCTTTAGAAACAAAATTAAACTCAAGTGGAAATTGGTAGGATTTCAGAATCAATTTTCCTCATTTATTTTAAATATTTTTTTGGAGGGAGGAGGAATATAATTCTATCTAAACTGAATTTTTAATGGGTATTTTATTCTTTATTTCTAATAAGCTGATATAAAAGGCCAGGAGTAACAGACATTGTCAATCTCCAGTGCTTTTTCATGGATTTTCACAAGGGTTTAATTAATTTGCCCTGTGGTTGTCGAATTCAGTCCCAATTTACATGCCTGTGCCGTAAGTTCAGTGTTTTTTTTGTTGTTGTTCCTTCACAAGGAATTTTTCCTCCTTTAAATGACTGCAGTTAATGAATGGTCAAGGAGGGCTTTTCCCCCCTGCTTCTTTAAATCAGATCACGGGGTTAAGTCGGAAAACTGCCTTTTGTTCATCCAGTCTGGTCGTGAGGCTAAAGATGTGGGTTCGTGATTATCAGCAGCACAGAGCAAAAGGAATCACTTTTTCTAGTGAGAAGGGGCTGCTTTGTTGCAGGGTGGGAGAGAGCTGTCATGAACACTGAAATGCTGCAGTCAGACTCGAACCTTTAAGGAGACTAAGAATGTGTTTTTCAATCTGCCTTACCATTGTGCCCTCCTCTCTCTCTTGAACTGCACCTATTAAATGTCACCCACCTTGATAAAGGTGGATCCAAATAGTTAATACACCTTGGACTTGGTTTATAAGCGGTTATAGGAAACCCTCTTTTTGAAAAATAGTGTCCCCACAACAGAAGTCAATTTCTGGAGAATCATAAATTATGTGTAGGTACAACTTGCTCTCCGTCATATACTACCATTGTGCTAACATTCATTTGACTCCCAGCCAACCTTATTCACAGCACGTGTCGCTGCCGCAGGGGATTTAGTATGAGGGGGTTGGGATTGCTGGCTAGGCCGTCAGCCAGTTCCTGGCAGGAGGCAGGAGCTGGTCAGCTATCCTGCAAAGGGAGACCTGCAGCCTAGATTCATCAGAAGCAAGGACACTGGATCTGACATCATCAGATCACGGGGGCGCCCAGTGGATGGCTTAGCAGGACTGTCCCAGGACTGAGCAGAGACTTTGGCTCCCGGGCTGCAGGCTCTGGGCAAAATACAGCCTCACTCACATTGTTCAGCGACACCACACGCAACGCTGGTATGACAGTTCCAGCCCCACTCCCTTCTTAGGCCCTTGTGCGTGGCCAGCCGGCCTGGAGTTGACAGACGCCAAACAGCCAGAAGAATCGGGGTTTGTGTTCCCTTTCACAAGCACGTTCATCATCTGGCCTTTCCTCCCCCGAAGGGAAATAAGTAGTGACGGATGCACTGTTTCCTTCCGATGTAAACCTCTGCATTTGGGGTTTTTCTCTGGAGCTGGCGACTCCTTGGCTCTGAAGGTCTGTGCTCTGCGGACATGGTGGTGCTGATGCTTTGAGAGTGATGAACACGTTTAGGTTTTGCTCCACTTGTTTACAGAACTCCCCTTTCATTAGCACATCAAACGCATTTTTCCTCTTCTGGAAAAATGGTATATTCATGCCAGCAGGCTTTCCTTAGAGGTTGGGAATGTCAGTTTTTGATGATTACCACAATGTGACCTGCAACTTCATTCATTATGACTTTCCCCCCAAATTTGCATTGCTTGGAAGTCTACTCGTGGTTTGTGACATTGGAATTCTGGTTGAGAGAAGTGAGCTCAAGCTTTAAAATGTTGGGCCACATTTGTTCTTGGGGGAGGTGAAAGGTTGCTGACCACCTGCGAGCTTAGGTAGAAGTTCAGCTGTGGCCTGTGCTTTGAGAGGGACTCACTATGTTCTAGAACCTTGCCCTTCTTTCCAGCAGCCGTCCTTGGACTACCTGAAGGCTGTGGAGTATGTGGACCTAACTCTCCTTTAAGGGGAAAGAGCACATGGAAAAGTTCACTGCTTGTCATAAATGAGGCATCCTTTTTCTCATTTGGATATGACCTTTCCAGTTTTCTAATTTTGCACAATGAGTATCAGGGAAAACTACTAACTAAATCCCAAGAACCATGGATGACAAGAAAACCAGTACAGGGGGTGGTTTTCTTTAAGAGATTCAATGTGTCCTAAAAAAGTCTAGACTTTTCCAAAATGTAGAAATGATTTGCTGAGTAGTGAAGGACACACATTGTGAACACAGATTTTGTGCCCTGTCTCTGTTTTTTTCATTTGAATAAAAAGTAGCACATGTTTTTTGCTTTAAAATAACTCAGGACCCTTGTATTTGAAATTGGAAGTTTATCTTAATACAAAAATTGGATTTTACAAAATGCCATTATTTGTAAAGTCCTTAGAATTCTTAAGGAGGCGCCTAAAATTCCTAGAACACTTTCATTTATATTTTCTAACTGCATACCCAAGGATCTGAAAGGGTTTCATTTTAAAAAATGAAAGAAAAGAATTGGTATGCCAGGATTTGAGCTGGTTTATGTTTTTGACTCTGGTAAATCGAACATGAAATGGGAAGAGCCATGGAAGTCCCTGGGCGAGCTGGCATGTTATTCTACTCCCAGCCTTAGGTGTGTCAGGCAGGAGCTAGGTCAGAGCTATGCAGTGACAGCTACTGACACGTGGAGAGATGAATTATCAGTGTAATAGAAGGTTTCCAATTGTGTTTTCTTGCTGGGGGAATAAAGCCTTCATCTGGCCACTTCCCACTCTAGAGAGCTGGCGGTACATAGCGACTGAATGCAGTTTTGTGTCATAGAAAAAGATATGAAAGTATGAATTAATGATGATCATGTCTTCCCCTCCAACACCCCCCCCCACAAGGGAAACAAAGACAGTAAAATAATCAGACTGATCACTCAAGGCCAAGCTAATGATTTACTTTGTATGCTGTATTGTTCTGCCCCAAACCTCATGTTAGATGCTATGCTGATGGTGGCTGAGAGGCTGGAGGGTCCTTTCAACATTGAGTCCGTCATGGATCCCATCGACGTGAAGATATCAGATGCTATTATGAACATGCAGGAGAACAGTGTGCAGGTATCTCAGAAGGTAAGGAAGGCAGGCCCTGGATTGGAGAGGTGGGGCCCACTCTAGCCTGCTATGCCTCATGTGGCCACATTTATGCCCATGCAGGTTTTCCAGGGATGTGGACCCCCCAAGCCCCTCCCAGCTGGTCGGATTTCCCGTTCCATCTCAGAAGGCACCTTCAGTGCCCGCTTCAGGCCCTTCCATCCCGAGGAGCGCCCCACCACAGCAGCTGGCACCAGTTTGGACCGATTGGTGAGCCCTGGGGCAGCAATGGCTATTTTTAAGGGCAAAAACCTGAAAACATTTGCTCAAAATGCAGTTTGATTTGGAGGATTCCAAGCACAGGGTCTTTTCAGGTGAAACTTCTCCAGCAAATTGCACAGCGATGTCAGTGAACCTGCTTCTCTGATTTCCTCGCTCAGAAAGTTCATCCATAGAGCTAGGAAGTGGGGTGCTCGGAGGCTTATCTGAATGCCTACCTTTTATGTCACTGTGTGGGTAACTCATAGGCTGGGTCCTGAGTCATCAAAGCCCTGCCAGAAGATACTGTGTTTTTCCAGTGTATCTCTGGGGCGTGGGACCCGGTAGGCCCCAGATGGTAGTTCTAATGAAGAACAGGAATGGACAGTGGGTGTAGGCACTAGGCAGCTTTTGTTTTAAATGGCAACTTAATCCAGAGCTTGCATTTCATCTGTTAACTCTTGTGGTGATTTTATACATTTTACATAGAAGTATTGGGGTGACCAGAAAGGTCATTTGGGTTTTCCCACCAATCTGAACAAATTTTTGGCCAAGCCAAAAATCTGCATTTTTCTCTTCAGACTACAGAGAGACTCTGGAGATACTTTAGACATGCTCTGAAGGCACATGTGTAGGTAGTTTGGGGTTTTTACAGAGGTTTTTGTGTTCTCTCTCTCTCTCTCTCTTAATGAGGTTACTGATGTCAAGGAGAAACTGAAGCAGGCCAAGAAGTTCTGGTCCTCTCTTCCTAGCAGTGTCTGCAATGATGAGAGGATGGCTGCAGGGAGCGGCAATGAGGATGATTGCTGGAACGGGAAAGGCCAAAGCAGGTGAGCCGTCGTTGGCCAAGTGTGTGATTTCTCCCTCCATGATGGGGAAGTTTCAGAGAAGGTTTGCTCAGTCGTTTCATCGAGGCATTGTGAAGCCTTTCACAAGCAGGTGGCAACAACGTGGAAGATTTCTAAGCATTCTTAGGAACTGGCGTAGAAGTGTCGGGAAGGCTGCTGGCTACTTGCAGAGAGTCTTGGGGCAAAGGTTTATGCCCGTGGTTATATGATAGCGTTACTGCTGCAACCAAGGATTGAGTTGTTCTAACAGTGTCATTATTTTTCATATTTAATACCTGTGGTCCTGTGCCTGATGGCGTGGCCTCATCAAGTACCAATTCTCAAAAGGTCTCATTGTCTTCCTTGATGATGCTCTGTGTCCCTCCCCTACATACCCAGTAACTTAGACAAGTGTCCACTTAACTCTGCCCCACCAACCTCCACAAAATGGGTAGTTTTCAAAAAGGTCCCAGAGTGGAGGAACATGTGTATCCCCAGGAAGAGGAGAGATTCCGAGTTATTCAAAAGGCAAGCACTTGCAGTTCACTGCAAGTGGCCAATACCAGAACCTAGCAAGAATCTTTGCCAATCTTCGGCAGCTTTTGTTTTACTGATCCTCTTAACGAGGTCATTTCTCATTGCAGGTACTTGTTTGCTGTGACAGGAAATGGTCTAGCCAACCAGGGCAATAATCCAGAGGTGCAGGTTGACACCAGCAAGCCGGACATACTGATCCTTCGTCAAGTCATGGCTCTTCGAGTTATGACCAGTAAGATGAAGAATGCTTACAATGGGAACGATGTGGACTTCTTTGATATCAGTAAGCATGTGTGCTTCTAAAGAACAAATTGTTATATGTTTGTTTGTACACCTTGACATGAGAAAGAGCACAATAAACATTCCTTTTTTTTTTTTTTCCCAAAAAAATAGGTGACGAAAGCAGTGGAGAAGGAAGTGGTAGCGGATGTGAGTCTCAGCAGTGTCCTTCGGAGTTTGAGTATAATGCAACTGACCACTCTGGGAAGAGTGCCAATGATAAAGCCAGCAGCGCTGGGGTCCCCGCTGCGGCCTGGCCCTACCTCCTCCCTGTCTTCTGCATCTTATCCCTGGTTATGCAGAGAGAGTGGAGATAATTCTCAACCTTAGAGAACAAGTGTTCATCGTCAGTTACAAAGGCACTGGTTATCACTTTTATACCATCCTAGTGACTTTGCTTTTTAAATGAATGGACAACAATGTACAGTTTTTACTATGTGGCCACTGGTTTAAAAGATGCTGACTTTGTTTTTGCATTCAGTTTTGTGGGAGAAGGGGATTGTATGTAAGGTCAGTCCGGCCTCCTCAGTCATGTTAAATGTGGCTAACAGTGTAGGTACAGAGCGTAGTTAGTTGTGCATTTGTGATTTTTATCACTCTGTCTGTTTGTTTTCTTTCTGTTTGTGGGGTTTTTTTCCTTTCAATATGATCTCACCTTGTTTCTTACAAGAAAACCAGGGTCCTTTCTTGGCATGTAACATGTACGTATTTCTGAAATATTAAATAGCTGTACAGAAGCAGGTTTTATTTATCACGTTATCTTATTAAAAGAAAAAGCCCAACAAGCAGTAAAATTGCCATCTATCCCTGTTGTTTTAGTTGCCTTATCTGGAGAGAAGAGGAGGTGTTGTATCTTTTTTTCTGCAATGTGAAGGCACAAGGGGGCTTCTGAGCCACTTGTCAGGTTGTGTTCAGGCATCAATACCAGAAGAAGGTTATACTTCATTTATAGCTGGTGACTGGAGGAGGCTGCAGACTACCCATTTTGGTTGAGCTGGGTTGTATAAACTTCCATCACAGATCAGTCCATTTCTGGAAGCTGCTTATCCGTCGAAGATTCTTGATCTCCCTCGAAAGATATAAGGCATTCAGGCTATCCCAGGGTATCACACTTAATTTGGGGGTGGGTTTGGTTTGGTGGTTTGTTTTTTTTTTTTTTCATACAGGCACGTTAGCAAGCCACTGTGCTGGTCTTCGTGTCCACACTTGACCCTCTTTGACAAGATCAGGTGTGTTCAGGGTGGTATGGCCATAGACCACCCTCTTTGAAGTGATATCCCACCAGCAGAAGTAAGTGGCTAGCAATCTCACTTGGTCCCTCTTGGTTCAGATTCCAAACCCAATCATAGCCATCTGGGGGGCTAGCCAGAATTGGGGTACAGCCTGGGCTCAGGCAGTAAGTATCAATACTCAAAGTTTTTGTCCATGCATGTGTATTTGCATTTATTTGGTTTTGGATCCAGTGTTTTGTTTTGTTTTTAAAAAAAGAGATTCTAAAGTGTCTTATTGAGTCTTTTTCTTGCCCAGTCCTGCCCCATCTGAAAGCCAAAGGTCTTGCCATGGTTCACAGCTGTGTGCTACCCTATCAGCCAAGCACCCCAGTTGGGGAGCTCTGAGTGTCCAGATTTTTCTTCTCATGTTGTTGGGCGTTTGAGTGGGGGGCAGGGAGGAATGGGAGTAGGTAAAACTGAGAAGATCACATCTTCGGGGTGACCTTTAACCACGCAGGTGAACTGACAAAGGCCATTAACTCTTGTCCCAGACCAAAGAGTAACCACTGCCTTGGCCCCTTTGGGGCCGTTTCCTTGTGTCTTTACCAAATGACAGCTCATAAAACTGTGAGAATGTAACAAATCACATTAAAAGGAGTTCCAGAAGTCTTCAGAAAGAATCACTCTGCAAAGTCTCTTCTTGCTTTAGACAGCCATTCAGATCCCAACCAATTCCCCAAAAGCTGAAACCCACAGAGAGGTTGTTTGTGTTACTGTTCAATCTTCAGTTATAAGAGTAATTCTCTATTTTTATATTGAAACGTAATTACTTGATAGCTCAGGGTCTACATTTCATTCAGCTTTTTACACCAAATTCTGCAGAATGGACAAAATGAATATTGGGGCTGTTATAAACAGAGGCTTAATTTTATTAGAAGTAGCCAGTTATTTATTGAAGCATGATGTTAATAAAATAGGCATATTCTGGCTCATGTGTATAAGTTTTGTTTCTTTTAAACAAATCACAGAAGACGTAAAATTGAGAAGGCGCTCCATTTATGTATGAGGAAAAATTGATTGTAAATAGCTAAGCTGCCTTGTGAGAACTTGGAATATGTGCTGATACTTAGTAACTACCTCAGTTTTGAGGAATTTCCTTTTTAGCTTAGACTGCTATTACTTTTACTTGGTAGAAATGAATCTGGTCTCCAAAATGTGGCTCAGAGAGTTATCCCCATAGACCTTGTTAGATTGTTTTTAATTTAAAACCTTGATCTCTGCCCAGCTGTTTTCTTTCAGTCAAGTTCTCGAAACCAATAACATTTTCCGAATTAAATATTCTTGAAGGTTCTTCTGGAGTCTAAATGATTTGTTTTCTTTCTTTGCAATTTTTCCTGTTACTCTTTTATTATTTAAATTGTCTCTTGCCTTTGAACTTGAACTATGAAATAAACAAATCATAGATTTTTCCATTCAGGTCTGACTGGATAACTGTTGGCTTCCAACCAGCTGGCAGGCTCACACCCCTACTCTCCCCAAAACAGAAATAAAGGCAAGTTGAATATTTTAAAAATCTTAAGAGTTCCGTATATGAGGTAGAAGGAAAGCTTTGTGAGGAGACCTTACTTTTCCAAAGCCTCAGTTAATAGCATGTGAAGAGTTTGTGCTTTACAAAGTCATTAATTAATTACTGGTTACTTTCAAACACTTCACCCACTCTGTACCTTAAGAAACATGTTAGGACTCTTAGATTGTATTTTCTTTCAAAACTAGTAATTAGCACCTATTATTTTGCTAAAACTGTACAAACAATGGACTTAGATTTTTGAACTTTAGTTTCCTGGGTGTTAGAAACCTAACAATATACACATAATTTTTTACAAAAATTAACAGTTAACATCTTTAAAGTAAAACTTACTGTATGTGATTACAAAACCACAATAAAAATAGGTATAGATGGTGCTATACAAAATTCTACTTCCCCTTTTGTGTTGGCAGAATATGTCTATTTGCATAGCTAAAAGGTAGTATGTTAATAACAGTGTCTATTACAGGAAGCCTCCGTGTGTGTGTGTGTGTGTGTGTGTGTGTGTGTGTGCGCGCACTCGCTCTCAAGCAAATACCACACTATCAAATACAACTTTCTTTTTGAAATAAAACACTGAGAAGAATCTTCTAATTAGAACTTAGTGGGAAGAATATAATTTGGCATTCCGTGATATACTTTAAAAATTCAGTTTCTACCTTTAAACTCCTGATTGTTTAACTTTAAAAATCCTTTTTATATGTGTGAAAAATACCTGAAAGAGAACATGGTAATACAGGAATTCAAGCCCACCAGTAAGGCTAATGGCCATGTAAGAATTGCTTGTCTAATTGAGGTTTTAAGTAGGTCGTATATTGACTGGGTTTAAAAACAAAAACCTATACTACAAAAGTACAGAGTGAAAGTTTCTATCCTGTTCCTGCATTCATCTGCTCAGTTATCCCTACACCCTAAATAAACTTATTAGTTATTTCTATATGTCTTCTTCTAAAATTCCTCTATACAAATACAAGCAAATATGAATAGAGGCTTTTCTTTTTTGTCTCTTTACCTGAAATGTAGCATATTATGCCCAATCATCTCATATTTGTTTAGGTTTCTCATAACGTTCAGAAGTATTGAGAGGAAGAGGAGACCCTAAAGGACTCCTGTTCAAAAGGCATGGCTTCTCTGTGCCACCACAATTTGCATTTTTACTGTACTTTGGCCCAGATTAATCTGAGTAATTTTTTGAGAAATAAACATGGAGTTGATGAGCAGTTTGGCATTGTAGTACTATAATCCCAGAGTGCACAATTAGGATGCTCTCTGTGCTTCATTAAGGTTCATTTTTGGCACTTTGTTTCTGTATCATCACCAGCAAAGAAGACCTTGGGCAACGCGACTGGATAGATCCTCTTAGAGCACAGCACATTAATACCACTGTTAATGCTTGGAAATGGTTCAAGAAGGAAATGTCATGGCCTAGAGTGGACTCATATTCTATTAAAGTACTCTTAATGTTTCCTCAAGCTCAAATGCCTTGAAATAGCATCAGCCACCACACAGGAAGGAGATGAGAGTGTTAGGAAAATGTGTAACTAGATTGTCTGGGATACCACATGAATTATCTGTCTCGTGGTCAAGGAATCATTAGGATATGCACGTGTCCAAGTTCAGTTTTCATGTAAAATTAAGTTTTTACTCATCAGGGCATGAAGTGATTTCTAAATTCAGAAGTAATCAGAAAAATTTCAAAATTCATTTTTCAGCTTGAGGGTCCATGTGTGGAATTAAATGCCCAATTTTACTCTACTTTTGATATTTCTTAAAGAAATATTAGGAATTCTGGGGGGAAAAGTATAGGATCATTGGAAAGAAAAAAATTTTTGTGCATCAATCATGCCAGATGCACGCTGATAAAAGGTGAAGAAACAACACGTGTGTGATGACACAAGATGCTTTTCTAAAGGGTTCATGGTCTGGGACTTCTCTGGCGGTCCAGTGGTTGGGACTCCTCACAGGAGGCATGGGTTCAGTCCCGAGTCAGGGAACTAAGATCCCATATGCCTCTTTGGCACAGCCAGAAAAAATAAAAATCATTAAAGAAAATAAACAGCTTGTGGTCTTATAGACTGATTAAAGTTCCCTGCACTTTGGGGAAGTTTTGCAACAACTTTCTTGCCCTACTATGTGTTGCTGTTTCTTACCAGAGGGTTGGAAGTCCTGTGTGTTTGTGAGTGTGTATCTACACACAGAGGTGTATCTGTGTATTTTCAAACAATCCCAGTTAGACTTTACCCTGTCACTTAGGGCTGCCTTCTCCCTGCTGGCAGTGGTGTATGCTTGGGGAACGCAGACAAATTTTAATAATAGCCTAAGGGAAACATAATTAGGAAGGTAAGTCTCCTGCCAAGGGGGAAAAAAATACACGCACATATAAAATGCATTCCAGATAGAATTTCTTAGATTAACCACTGCCTGGGATTTGCTTTTCTGCCTCACCATCGATAGCCTCAAGCTGCCCATAACCCTCTCTTCTTGGTGACTTGCTGCATGGGGCAGTTTGTGCCAAGTTGGCCAGAAGGAAATAAATCATGGTCAGCAGGTGGTTTTCTGAACACACTCTAGGATCTCAACTCTGACTACATTTAAAAGTCTTTAGTGGCCCCGCTCTCACTTCTCTTGTTATTGTTCAGTCACTAAGTTGTGTCCGACTATGACCCCATGGACTGCAGCACACCAGGCTTCTCTGTTCTTCCGCATCTCCCAGAGCTTGCTCATACTCATGTCCATTGAGTCAGGTGGCCAAAGTATTGGAGCATCAGCTTCAGCGTTGCTCCTCCCCATGAATATTAAGAGTTGATTTCCTTTAGGATTGACTGGGTTGATCTCCTTGCAGTCCAAGGGACTCAAGAGTCTTCTACAACACCACAGTTCAAAAGCATCAATTCTTCAGCACTCAACCTTCTTTATGTTCCTACTTACATCCATACGTGACTACTGAAAAAACCATAGCTTTTACTATATGGACCTTTGTCAGCAAAGTAATGTCTTTGCTTTCTAATATGTTGTCTAGGTTTGTCAGAGCTTTCCTTCCAAGGAGCAAACATTCATGGCTGAAGTCACTATCCACAGTGATTTTGGAGTCCCAGAAAATAAAATCTCACTGCTTCTACTTTCTGCCTTTCTATTTGCCATGAAGTGATGGGACCACATGCCATGATCTTAGTTTTTTGAATGCTGGGTTTTCAGCCAGCATTTTTACTTCTCATTTAAGTATAAGGAAAAATTGTTGTTACTCTGTTGTTGGAGTTCTGAATACTTTGCAACAAGTTTTGGCAGCAGCAATGAACAGAAAATCAGCACATTGACTGGAAAAAACAAAGTCATTCCTTTGTATTTCTGTTAATTCACCTGCAGTGAGGCAGGATGAACCTGTATGACTGGCACTAAAGCTGGGCCACAGCCATGATCTCACAGGGTCTTGCAGAGTAGAAACCCTTCCATTTTGCAGATGTGTCAAAGGGATAAGTTGGGTGACTTGTCCAAGGGGTGACAGGTAAGAAATGCAAAAACAAGAGCTGCAACAGGGCTTGGTCTGCCACAAGGGCCTGCTTATCTTGGGCTCTCTTTTTCCTTCTATTACCCTTTCCCCTTTATTTCACGTCTGAATCAGCAGGAAGGGATGGTGCTTGTCAGGCCTGCTGCATGAAGAGCTCTCCCGGTCCTGTGGAAGGGCCAGGGTAAGGGTCATGGCAGACCTTGGCTGCAGACTTTGGCTGGCCTGAGGACAAGGCGAGGAGTCAAGGACCACCTGGAGACAAATCTTGAACATTTTTCTAACCACACACAGTGGCTCCTTGCTCAGCTGACTTCAAATCAGAAAGAGCCTTGATGATAGCGCAAGGGGACCATGTGTTCTTTGCCTTTTGGTTGTACAGAACCGGCATTAAGTCATGTGACCTTGTCTGTCTGCACCAGGACAGCATCATGTGACCATGTATGAACTGGCACTGGGGGTGCTGGGCAGCTGCCTTGCTGAGAAAGGGGACTCACTGAATACCATGGTAGTGAAAAGAATACCATGATTTGTGTTGGAAAAATTCACACCTGTTTAATCAACTGGAGTTTTGTGAGGAGGTAAATACATCTTGCAATAAATAAGGCACACTGAATATTATCTGAGCTTCTTAAAGAGCCCTTGAGAAGATTTCAAAGTCATACCCAGGTTAGAGAGAGGACACAACCGAGCTTACAGGCACTATTCCAGCCTGGGGACTGTAACAAAAGCTGCCTCCTGCTGTACTGGTCTTCATGCTGCTTAGAAATGATAACATCTGAAGACAAAATCTGTGCTTTAGCGTCCAGAGATTTTGACTCACCTTTTGCTACCTAGGGCAAGGTGGGGTGGGCGGGGAGAGAACCTGGGAGCTTTGATTGGTTTCCTGAACACATGTCCAAGCATGCCCATCAAGCAGTATGTGCTATAAAGCTTGGGAAGGGTCCTGCTCTAGAGGTATTCTGACTCTGGTGTTTAATCTCAACCTTGACACAAGGTCCAGAGAGATGTCATTGAAAACCAGCAGGGACCAAGGGCTCTGCCTCCAAAAGAAAGGCAAGTGAAGGCCTCACTAGTCTATGGAGAGAGTGCTGAGAGGCCATGTGACCCCCACTCCCAGATGTTGTGGGAAGAGCAGATTCCTAGGACTCAAGGCAAACCGTCTTAGAATGTGTAAATGGTCCGATTTGAAGACAGAGGAGTTCTTCCTCTACTCGGTGAATAATGACTTACGTAATTGGTTAAACCAACGGTGCTGTAGGCTGATGATGAACAAAACGGTGGGCAGGAGTCGTGTAGAGGCAGCAACCATGGGGGCTGCCAGAGGTTGGTGTTCACCTTGCCCCTTGCGCCACTGGCCCACACACAAGTCAGAGCTGGATGGATCCTTATGTGCCCCACATTGTGTAATTTGTCCTCTAAGTTCCCTTTTGGAGAACTGTAATTTATGTGCAACCAAAGTATTTGAAATTCCTTGTAATGAAACAGACTACAAAGATGAAATACCTAGAGATGTTCGCCTTTGGTGAGCAGAGGTCTCTAATGGCTCTGGGTATATGGGCCTCCCAAATTACATGGGATTTGAGGCAATAATGTGATCTCTGACACGTCTGGCCTTGCTCTGTGTTGGAGGACAAGAGGGAGGATGTAAGATGGAGTCGTCGTCAGGAAGCCCCTGGGGAGACACAGGGATGTAGGACTAACTGGTCTGAGCATGGTAGCGTGGTAGGTATGGGTAATGAGCAGGTGGAAAGGAAAGGTGTGTAAAGCGCAGAGGCCACAGTTTTGCTAGTACAGGGTGGGGCAAGGGTGGGGTCTCTCAGGAGCCAAGCAAGGCAATTTTCAATTCAAGGGGATGGGGACTTCCCTGGCGCTCCAGTGGCTAAGACTCAAGCTCCCAGTGCAGAGGGTCCAGGCTCAATTCCTGGTCAGGGAGCTGCAAGGAACCACATGCTGCAAGGAAGGTCAAAGATTGCATGTGCCACAACCAAGACCTAGTGCAGCTAAATAAATATTTATCAAATGCAAGGATCTATCTAATGCAAATGACTGAAAGGACTTGACCTGTTGCCCAGTGTGTATAAAGAAGATAAACTAAGTGTGAGGTCGCCCTTGGGTTTGACCACATGCTTAGCACTACATAGTCTGAAAGGGCTATAGTATGAAAGGGCTCATCTCCCTCCATAACTCACACACTCTGGCCTCCCCCAAATGATCTTGATTTGGA
Source organism: Bos indicus x Bos taurus (assembly GCF_003369695.1). NCBI lineage: Eukaryota > Metazoa > Chordata > Mammalia > Artiodactyla > Bovidae > Bos > Bos indicus x Bos taurus. The sequence goes on from NC_040105.1 coordinate 128,764,051, forward strand.
ACTCTCTGGTAATGACAACCCAGTTCCACTCAAGGAGTACTTTTTGGACGTCCAGGCTCAGAATGCAGTCAGACACATTCAAAGTGCTCCTCCCAGCCCATCAGACATTTGCATTCTGGCCACCACCTGCACAAGTCTTCTCCATTTCTTTGAGCACTGCCTCAGGCTCACCTGCACGGCCCTGCCCCCACAGGCCCTCCAGAGCTCCCAGGTATATTCAGCTACACCCTTCTGCTATGGCCTCCTGGCTCTGGAGAAAAACACAGAGAAGGATCCCAGGAGTCTGGTTCCCCAGACAGCATCCTGCACAGACCTGGGATTACAAGGGAGTGAGGAAACATCCTGAAACATTAGACAGCCGGTGAGGGGGATGAATGGGCCAAATATCTTTCAGGTTAAAGGAGGAGCCCCGCCTGCTTGCCTCCTGCCATCCCAGGTGGCTTATGGCACTTTACCACTGGGGTAGTCAACCACTGTTTGCAGACTACGAAGCCTCCACTTCACTTCTTTCTGGGCTTTTCACATCTAGACTTCGGGTGCTGGAAACACAGTGGTGTTCCAAGGGTAAGGAGTGTTCCTCTAAGGGATGAGGAATCAGGAGCTGCTTCATCCATCACAGGCCTTTGCCCAGAACAGTGGCGATTTTACAAAACCTTGCTCACCAGGTTCTATGGCCACCAAGGCCCCTGGAGGTGGGATGACCGCCTTCCCAAGGCCTGCACGGAGCCCTACCTCTGGCAGGGGACCCAGGTTAGAGCCTGTACAGGAAGGAGCCCCAGCTGCAGGACCTCTGAGATCCTGGCTTCGTCTGCCCTCTTGGCACCCTCTTTGTGGGCTGTACACTATCCACATTTAGAACGGAGCTGGCCTGGACACCGACCATTGCTGAGTGATAGCAGGAAAGCTGCATTTAGATCAAAGCCTTAGGCTGAGGTTTTCTGGAAAATGAGCAAGGAGAATGAAGCCTGGTTCTTGCAGGCAAGAAAAGATTCTGACTTTCTAACAATGTTGTTCAGTCGCTAAGTCATATCTGACTCTCTGCGACCCCATGGACTGCCAAATGCCAGGTTCTTCTGTCCTCCACAATCTCCCAGAGTTTGCTCAAATTCATGTCCACTGAGTCAGTGATGCCATCCAACCATCTCATCCTCTGTTGCCCCCTTCTCCTTTTGCCTTCATATTCTGATTTGAGGGTTCAAAACAGAGGAAGATCCAAAATGTCCCTTGACCTCCCATCACCCTGACCTTTTACTATTCTCCATCCTCAAAACATGCCTCATCTCTACTCTTTTCTACCAGGACCCCTAGAGGAGAATTCCACGTGCTAAGCCTTTTATCTAGGAGGCAGGCAGACAGAAAACTTAGGCGACCACCTGTCTAGCCTCTTAATTACCCATCCCCACCCCACTTCTCTCCACCTTTCTCCCCAGTTTCCCACCAAACTGAGTTCCTTGAGAGTTGCCATCTCCTTTGTAAAGGGCTTCCCTGGTGGCTCAGCGGTAAAGAATCTGCCTGCCAATGTAGGAGATGCAGGTTCAAACCCTGGGTTGGGAAGATCCCCTGGAGAAAAACCCACTACAGTAGTCTTGCCTGGAGAATCCCGCGGACAGAGGAGCCTGGTGGGCTACAGTCCATAGGGTCGCACAGAGTCAGACACGACTGAACAACAGCAACAATCCTGTTGTAAAGAAATGCTTTTCTCTCCTTGTCACATAATGAAGCTTCCCCAGCTTCTTTGATTCCAGAATTGACAGGGAGAAAGGAAAAAGCTGTGCAGAAGTGTTTCCCAGGATCAAAGTCCCATCTGTATCTCCCTGAAGAATCCAAGCTGCTCTTGGAAGACCAGTATGGGAGGGAATGGGTGATGCTGAATAATCCCCTGTTCTGTCTTTCCTGTAATCTTCTGGCCCAGACCATGTGGATTAAAGAGTGGTTTCGCCATATCTCTGTAAGATGTTAAGAGGACAAGATCCCATCAAAGACTGTGGTATTAGTTAAGCCCATCCTGGCTTAGGTAAGAATAAATCCAACTCAAAATGATCTAAACAACAAGGGATTTATCATCTCATGTAACAAGAAGCCATGATGTAGGGAAGCTCCAGGAATGCTTATTTCTCAACATTATTATCAAGGATCCAGAGCCTTTCCATCTTTTAACTTTGAGCTGTTGAGTAAGAAAGCTAAGCTAATCAAGATTGGTGCCCTGGGCAGAGTCTAGTCTTATCTGAAAGGCATGGCCACAGGGAAGAGGATGAACACTAAACTACCCTGAACAAATTAGGGGCTGATCAGCAAGGAAGAAGAGAGGAATGGCTATTGGGTAGGCAGATAACTGGGTTGGTTACACCAGTAGGCACATAGGGCGCTCTTGCTGCATCCGGGATGGTGAAGTGCATGGTTGTTGTTCGGTTGCTAAGTCATGTCCGACTCTGCGATCCCGTGGACAGCAGCAAGCCAGGCTCCCCTGTCCTCCACTATCTCCACTATCAGACTCATGTCCATTGAGTCAGTGATGCCATCCAACCATCTCATCCTCTGTCGTCCCCTTCTCCTCCTGCCTTCAATCTTTTCCAGCATCAGGGTCTTTTCCAAGGAGTTGGCTCTTCGCATCAGATGACCAAAGTATTGGCGCTTCAGATTCAAAAGTGCATTAGGCATCAGCAGCTTTGACGGGGATAGAAAACTTCACGGAGCTTCAGGGATTCCAGAATGCAGAGCTACACAGACATAAATTCACCTTCTAGACATACCAGCTCAACTCAATTCCCAGGGTCTCTTCAAGGACTTCCAGGTCAATCTTGAATCCTTAGTGATTGGTTGTCCTCTACAACAGTCCTGCCAAGCAGTTGCCCAGCCACTGCTTGAACAGCTCCAGTGACAGGGAACTCACCGCTTCACAAATGGTGTTATCTCTAGGCAGCTCTAAGTATTAGAAAGGGTTTTCTGCCGACTCCAGAGTGTCCACATATGTACTGTTAGCTCAGTGATTAGGTGGCAAAGCCTTTGAAATTGCTGTCAGTGTTTACTGGAAATGGAAGTTTTCAGATGTTTCTAACTAAAATTTCCTTGCAGATTCATAAGTGTTGCCAAGAGATATTTTAAAAAATAAACAATTGAATAACTCTGGGGAAATTTTGGCTTGTCTGCATTAAGATCTGTAGATATTTTTCATAATTCAAACCCATTTTTGGCTTGACTGGTTTAAATCTTAACAAGAGATTAGACCATAACATAACCTAATAACTAACATTTTGGGGGGAAATGTTTTAAGGAAAGGCCTTGTGGTATTAGCTTTGAAAGTAGTCATTGTATGTGAGTCCCACATAGCTCCTGCCCCAGTTAGATTGGAGAAGCCTAGCTGAACTCCTGGTTGTCCCTGTGGGAAGAGGAGGTCATTTCCCCTGGTACCATCTCTTGCTGTGAGAGTAAGATAGTATATTTGGTGTGTTCACATGAATCCAGATGAATGGGAAATAGCAGTGGCTTCAGCCTTGGCCATGACCGCTCAAGGACTTGGTAGCATTGATGGCTGTGCTGGAGCGGGTGGAAGTTGGGGACAATGTCTCAAGGGGATTCTAGGGTAGAGATTAAGGTATGTTTTGTCCCCAAATAACTGTTCTTCTCTGACTACACGGATCGCCACTCCCTGATCAAACCAAAGGAAGTTGCCCAGGCTCACCAGAGTCATAAATTCTAGTCAATTGTTTTTAAATCTCAATATGATGTTATGGAAAGATTTTCTCTATGTCCAGATGGGAAGATTGCCCATAAGTGTGCCTGCATTGTCAGAAACATGATATTACTTTAAAAAAAAACTGAAGTATAGTCAATGTACAGTAATATTATATAAGTTATAGGTGTACAATAGAGTGATTTATAATTTTTAAAGGTTATACTTCATTTATAGTTGTTATAAAATATTGGCTGTATTCCCTGTGTTTCACAATATGTCCATATAGCTTATTTTATACTTCATTCCCTCCCCCTTCATTGCCTCTCCCCCTCCCCTCACCCCACTGGTCACCACTGGTTTGTTTTCTATATCCTTGAGTCTGCATCTTTCTTTTTAAATTATATTCACTAGCTTGTAGTATTTTTTCAGATCTACATTTAAGTGATAATCATACAGTATTTGTCTTTCTCTGACTTATTTCACTTAACATAGTGCCTTTCCAATCTATCCAAGTTGTTGCAAAATTTCGTTCTTTTTCATGGCTGAGTAGTAGTCCATCCTATATATGTACTGCATATTCTTTATCCATTCATCTGTTTATGAACACTTAGGTTGTTTCCATGTCTTGGCTATGAGCATTGGGGTGCGTGTATCTCTTCAAATTAGAGTTTTTATTATGAAATAAAAAGTAATATTTCAAGGTTGATTCCCCAGTGAGTCACAGGAGCAGTGAGTGGCTAGCCTCTTGAGGGAACAGCCTGAACAGACACCATTGGAAAAATGAGAACATGTCTGTTAAAGGAGAACAGCCACCTGTGACTACTGGGAATTGGGAGCAATCTTCTGAAGGTTGGCTCCACAGGCTATGTCAAGCTCTAATGTTACCCCCTCTTCACCACTCTCCAGGTTCATGTTCATTCCCTCCACCACCAATTCTGAAGCCACTATCATTGCAGCAACCCTACGTCCTTCCACCTCCCTTCTTTGGGACTGGCCACCCCATGTTCAGATATGGGATTTGGGTTTGGTTTCAGCTTTGTAGAAATATGATTAAGGCAGAGTCATACTTCTCTAACAGTGACCAAGAGCTTGACATAGCCTGTGGAACCAACCTTCAGAAGATTGCTCCCAATTCCCAGTAGTCACATATGGCCATTCTCCTTTAACAGACATGTCCTCATTTTTCCAATGGTGTCTATTCAGGCTGCTCCCTCAAGAGGCTAGCCACTCACTGCTCCTGTGGCTCACTGGGGAGTGTCTTCCTAGGCTGTGACACACTTAGGGGCCCATCTCCTAAATCTGATGATGGATATACGTTTTTTTAATAGCCAGAAGTTGGTAAAGGCCAAGTCTGATGCCCTGACCAAAGCACTCGGTCACTAACCAGATCCTTCTGCGTATTATATGGGTGCCAAGGAAGCCAAGTACTCGTAGGGTGACCTCAGTGTCAAGGTAAGTAATTTTGCTCAGAAATGAGATGTGATTATGAAAGGAGAGAGGTTTTCTCATATGGCTCTCAGAAACAGGTTCTGAAGGCAGGTCACATGAACAGTTGCTTCAAGTCGGTACTCGAGAGGAGCCGGCATGCTTGGCAGTGTAAGTCCTGCTCTCTTGTTAAAAGTCACAGATTTCATGACCGTATGGACACATGGTGGCTGGTGTGAGGCTGCGTCAGGAGGTCCTATCAACTGGATGGTCTTATCCAGCTCACTTTAAGGTTGGCCGTTGTCATCTTGTCACCCATGACCTGCTTCTCTGGCAGTTACCACTGGTGTGATCAGTGCTCAGAACCATCGGAGCCTCAATCTGTGTGATCTCTCAGGGACAAATTCTGAAACTCAAAAAAAAAATAGTGGGAGAAGCCAGGTTTGTCCCAGGCCCCCTCTGCCTCCCAAGTATCAGTCTCTTCCTACCCTAGGGGCTCTGACATTGACAGGGAACAGTATCTTCAGTGGAAGCAATGACACTGTCATTGAGGGATTTGAGGTGAGGGTGGCGAGGAAGGGCAGGGCCCTGGAGGCTGCTTCCAAGTTCCCTAAGTCACTCATTAGCTCTGAAAAACACCAGCCACTGTGCTGTTTCCCATCCTCAAGAGAAGGTGCCACCAAGATGGTCTCCAGAACCTTGTAATGCCTGGCCAAGAGAAAGATGGTTTCCATTTAGTCTATACTTTAAGCTGCTTCCCCCAAGGGAAGGCCTGGCCCATCCACTTCACTGTGTAAATAACAGGCAGGAGGAGCCTGTCTGGTGACATGGGCCAGACTTCTCGGGTGCCTCCATGGATTGCAGATAAGCTGAGTGAGGACTCAGGGTGGAGGGCACCATGAGTGGATACCAGCCAGACCACCATGGCCCAGGCAGGTTGGTTATACAGGCGGATCCCTGCTCTGGAGAGGGCTGGGCTGATGAGGAATTGGAGGCTGTTTCAACAGGCAACGTAATTTGAGACCTAAGTAAAAATGTGTGTTTGGTAATAGAAACACTCATATTGGAAACAGGTGGGGTTTGGGCTTTTGCCTATGCTCAAAAGTGGATTGTCTGAGGCCCACAGTGCTTTTCTGGCTCCAAAGTCTGCCTGTTTGGGGCTTGGAGCTTCACAAAGGATGAGGCCTGCTTGAGCCTCTGTTCTGAAGGGGGCTCCTTGAAGGTTACCAAGGATATGGGGTTTTCGTCAAGTTACAGACCTTGCCCCACAGTGAAGAGCAGCAGGAAGCCCAGTTTCTGTCCTGTGGGTCATCACGTGTGCCTATGCTTCCCGGGGGCAAGTGAATAAGCAGCTGTAAAACTTGGAGGGGACTTCCTTGGTGGTCCATTGGTTAAGATTCTGAGCTTCCAATGCAAGGGGCACAGGTTCCATCCCTGATGAGGGAACTAAGATCCCATATGCCACGAGGCATGGCCAAAAATAAACTTACTTGAAGCCCTGGCTGTTCACCAGGTACAGTGTAAGTATGTAGGAGAGACAAAGATGGGGTTTACATGATAATACAAGGCATAATATGCACAGAAAATGCTAACAGTAGAAGGTAACACAACTGCCAATCAAGCACTCGGGCTCTCCAGACTGTTCTCTCTGCTGCTGCTGCTGCTGCTAAGTCGCTTCAGTTGTGTCCAACTCTGTGCGACCCCATAGACGGCAGCCCACCAGGCTCCCCCGTCCCTGGGATTCTCCAGGCAAGAACACTGGAGTGGGGTGCCATTTCCTTCTCCAATGCATGAAAGTGAAAAGTGAAAGTGAAGTCACTCAGCCGTGTCCGACTCTTAGCGACCCCATGGATTGCAGCCCACCAGGCTCCTCTGTCCATGGGATTCTCCAGGCAAGAGTACTGGAGTGGGGTGCCATTGCCTTCTCCAGACTGTTCTCTCAAAGCTTACTATAGTGCACTGGGAGTGTTTTATAAGTAGGGTTGATTCATTAGTGTGTCCCTTGATGCATTTATTAATTCAATCCATAAACTCTTCTTCCATGGAAAGAGAGGTCATTCATATGAGTATGTGTGTGTGTGTTTTAAGTGAGGGGTCCTGGTTATTATTTAAATAATGAATTTCCTTTCTTTTCTCTCTGCAAACCATACTCTGATCTTCACCCTGTAGTGAGTGTATATTCAAGTGCAGGCCAGAATCAGTCAGAAAGTGATCTGTCCAAGTGTTGCTATGTAGAAACAGAAAGCTGTTTCCATCCATATGCCCAATCATCTGTAATACCCTGCATCTCATCTCATCTTTAATATTTTATCATTTTTAAGGAGAATCAACACTCATCATTGTATATTAGTTACAAGTGGGCAAAGTAGGGCTTAATTAGAGTTTTTGTGGGTTGGCGCAATTGATGTGCTGGTTCCATGAATGTGAAGGTAGAGCTCAGACCGGTGGGAAGGAGGGCATAGTGGGGCTCCCACCATCACCACCAGCCCACTCTGGAAACTTTCTGTGGATCAAAAGGATCATTATGCTTAGGTGACTCTTGGGTGTTTGAATGCAATTTCTAAAGCACTACCTGCTCTAAATATCAGTGTTTTGAAGACAATGGATTACCTTAGCTGGGATTACCTTACCCACAGCTGGGGAGGGTAGCCAAGGGCTTGAGGTGGCCCTTGTTAGCATCACTTTTGATTGTAGCTTATATCAAAAGACTACGAATACAATGAAGAAAATAAATTTAATGTGAGATTTTCCAATGTGTTGGGCCACATTTGTCCATCTACGGAATTACTGGGGAAATTACCTGCAAGATTTTGCACAGTGATCTCAAATATTTACTGGAATGCGGTGAATACAGAATCACCGACATATACAAATCCCGATGAATTTGCAGGTGGGTATCTGCTGGGTTTTCGTCAGCAAGCTAGACGATTCTCTGAATTCAGTTCCCAACTCGGAAGTTCCATCCTAGCACTTTGTTTCATGTGAAAACAGGAACAAGCCTGCTGTGGCTTTCTGGCTCTCACTAAAACGCCCTGGAGCCTTTCCGCCTCTCTGCAGTCTGTGGGGCTGAGCCTTAAGTCGGACTGCAGGGCTCTGGAGCCAAAGGCAACCCGAGGTTGGAGGCCATTTAGTTTATGACCATTTGGGGGTCTTAAACCCTCATGAAACTGAATGGGTCTTTTTAATTTTGTTGCTGAGTTAGTGGGGTAATTGCTTCAAATTCCATTTCATTCTGGCTGGGGTCTCGTGCTCTTGTTTTGGTTTCTTGAGGATTGTACTTGATTTTCTCACTTGAATCCTATAAAGGTGCTGTCCACAGTGCTCTTAGGGGACCATTCTTTGGCCATTTTCTCTGATACCTGGTAAGCAACTAAAAAGTCCTGCTCCTAATCAGTGACTGGATGGAGCAGGAGCAGGGAATTTTGATCCCAGTTGTGAATCTTTCAGTGGACTCTCCTGTGAAGCTCATTCTTGGAGGACACTTCCTTCTTAAGGGAGGACCACGGATCTGAAGGTAGTCTGCACTGATTGTGACCAGAGGGAGGGAAAACAGAGTGTTAAGTGCTTCGTATACCTTTTGAAAAGATTTCTCTTTGCATATATGTGTGGGTAAAAATATACATGTGAATATGCTTTTGTTAGCATGAAGTCACCAAAGTTAACCTAAGTAATGAACTTAGAGACCCTTCAAAACCTTTTCTGGTCTCTTTATGCTATACTGAAATCCCCATATAATTAGCCATTCATTTTTAAATCAGAAGAAATGAGTCATATTTGTAGGTAAAAATGTTGAGAAATAAAGAGGAAAGGGAGAGGGTAGAAAAAGATCGGGTACAGGCACAGTGCATGTGCTTCAAATTTTTTTTTTCCTGAGACTCTGAAAAGAGAAATGAAGTTTTGAATTTACCAAGTCTAACTGGACATGGAACAACAGACTGGTTCCAAATAGGAAAAGGAGTACGTCAAGGCTGTATATTGTCACCCTGCTTATTTAACTTATATGCAGAGTACATCATGAGAAACGCTGGGCTGGATGAAGCACAAGCTGGAATCAAGATTGCCTGGAGAAATATCAATAACCTCAGATATGCAGATGACACCACCCTTATGGCAGAAAGGGAAGAAGAACTAAAGAGCCTCTTGATGAAAGTGAAAGAGGAGAGTGAAAAAGTTGGCTTGAAGCTCAACATTCAGAAAACTAAGATCATGGCATCTGGTCCCATCACTTCATGACAAATAGATGGGGAAACAGTGGAAACAGTGGCTGACTTTATTTTGGGGGCTCCAAAATCACTGCAGATGTTGATTGCAGCCATGAAATTAAAAGATGCTTACTCCTTGGAAGGACAGTTATGACCAACCTAGATAGCATATTCAAAAGCAGAGACATTACTTTGTCAACAAAGGTCCATCTAGTCAAGGCTATGGTTTTTCCGGTAGTCATGTATGGATGTGAGAGTTGGACTATAAAGAAAGCTGAGTGTTGCAGAATTGATACTGTTGAACTGTGGTGTTGGATAAGATTCTTGAGAGTCTTCTGGACTGCAAGGAGATCCAACCAGTCCATCCTGAAGGAGATCAGTCCTGGGTGTTCATTGGAAGGACTGATGTTGAAGCTGAAACTCCAATACTTTGGCCACATGATGCGAAGAGCTGACTCATTTGAAAAGACCCTGATGCTGGGAAAGATTGAGGGCAGGAGGAGAAGGGGGCAACAGAGAATGAGATGGTTTGATGGCATCACTGACTCAATGGACATGAGTTTGGGTGAACTCTGGGAGTTGGTGATGGACAGGGAGGCCTGGCTTGCTGCAGTTCATGGGGTCGCAAAGAGTTGGACATGACTGATCGACTGAACTGAACTGAACTGAATTAGGTTTTCCGATTTCAGAACAGGTTAAAGTGGGGTTTCCTTTCCCAACTGTAAGCTAGAATTGAAATAGAGGCCAACTTTGTCTTCTTAGACTTAGAAAGTATTTTCCAGGCAGAGTATTTTAAGGAACAACTTTCCTCATAACTAATCAGTATATACAGAAATGTTTGAACAAATGCCTTCTTCATTCCATAGCAAATAAGGTGCTGATAAGATACAGGAGTAAAAATATAACCACCTGTTCAATAAGGAGTTCCAGAGGGGAGAGAGAGGGGAGAAGAATGTGTGTGTTCCTGTGTCCTCAACCCAGGGACTTTCCTAGTGACCCAAGTTACTAAAAGAGAAGTGGGTGAGTCCAAACCAACCTTTCATAACATTTGCTGGTTTCTTAGAAATAAGCTGCAACTAAGCATCAGGTAATGTTCCTTGGGCATTGTTTGAGGGCTAGTTTGCAAAAGTCAAGTGAAGGAGTTGTTTGAATCTTCTTTGAAAAGCATCGTGTAGCTTTTAGGAGATTTATCAAAGTCATTGAAGTAGCTTCTGAAACAAAGGGGGGATGTAATATCTTTTTTTTTCTTGGCCACATAGTATTTGGGGATCTCAGTCCGCCAACCAGGATGGAACCCATGCCCCCTGCAGTGGAAGCTCAGAGTCCTAACGACTGGGCCACCAGGGAAGTCCCATGGTTTATCTAAATTGTATAAACCTAAGTCATTTGGGGGCTAGAAGGCAGCTGAAGGTGAGGCAGCTTTAGAGGAGCCAGCATTTTGCATTCACATTCCCTTCATCTTCCTTGCCTGCTGTTTAGTCACTCAGTCATGTCCGACTCTTTGTGACCCCATGGACTATAGCCCACAAGGCTCCTCTGTCCATAGGATTCTCCAGGCAACAATACAGGAGTGGGTTGCCATTTCTTCCTTGCCTACTTTCTCAGTAATGGATTTGTCAACAACAGGATTGACCTGAAGAATTCCCTGAGAGCAACGCCTTGTTATTGAGCAAACAATTATAGTAAGAATGTTGAGATTTGGGCTCAAATTGTATTTTGTTACACCGACTTCCTATAGACCTCAGGTGAGTATGGTATGTAGGGCTTTAATGTGAAATGATCTCTATGAAGAATTTCATTTTCCCAGGATCTTTGAATGAAATGAATACTGATCCACTATTGTTTTCTCCCAGGGCTTATCTGGAGGGAGAATAGAGGGGCTATAGAAGTGTGTACTCCTCTCTTTCTTTGGGGCAGAGATCAAGCAGATAAGAACGAGGGATCTTCAGCCAGCAGGGACTCCCCTTCAAAGCAGGAATGTGAGCAGGTCAACTCTTCCAGCTCTTGAAGGATTTGGGTGAGAATTTGTGTGTATTTACGGGTATAGAATTGGACAACTAGCCCTCTCAGCTTGGGTTCATACATCAATTTGATCAAGGGCTTCTACTTAAACTTGTCTTGACAAGGAATGTTCATTCACACAGAGCTAGAGGGTCCCACTCTTCCCCCAAACCCATGCTGCCATCAACCAATTCTCTGGAAGAGTAAGGCACCAGGTGCAAGCCTCCTTAACCGTTATCATCCACCCACATTTCACCCTTTTATTGATGAGAGTATCATGAAAGACAGTACAGTTTAGAACACACAGAAGATCAGCAGATCTTTGAACATGCAGGTAAAGAAGAGTACTCACTGAACCAGAATATCTGGAGCAGGGGCTTTGCTGTTGTGTGAGTGATGAAGGAATTAACAGAAGTCAGCATCAGAAACCCACTTTAAGCTATTCTAGGCTGTTGGTTTTATTTTTGTTTAAGAAAGCTCTTGCCAAATATAATCCATGCTGTAGGTTCAGTCGTTCTCAGTACTTTCCATGATCTTCGTGATGTCCTGTGTTTAACGCCCCCTCCACGTGTTGTTATAGAAACACGAACACTATGGTCCTTCCTGCTTCCCGTCATCAAATACTGCTCTTTGACTAGAGCTGCTCAGAGGTTTCCTCTTTAACCTTTTCAAGCCCAGTGGTGTGTGGGCTCCACATTCTTTTCTAAATATGCAGAAGCCACCTGTTTGAGAATGTGGGCCAGAATATTGCTGGGGCTCAGTGTCAGGTTCACCACTTTGCTGTTTCCGGAATCCACCCATATGTGTGTCTATATTTAGTCACCACCATCAACATTTTCCATCTCTTACATGTTTAGCCAACTTTTGTGTGGGCTGTTGCTTTGACCTTGCAGTGAAGTTCTAACCGTGTATGGGACCCAAAATAAATAATTAAAAGATCATCTGTTCACCGCAGTCTGCAACCTCCTCAACCTATTTCAATTCAGCTACAGTTGGGACCCGAGCCAGGCATACTAGAGGGAAGAACAACTCCTCTCAATGGCTTTGGGTCGCTGAGGGTCTTGTACCTACAACTTGGGTTTTGCCCTTTAGCAGAAATGCTTGCCCACAGATGCACAGCAGGAACCCCATCCTCTCTAAGAGGGATGCAAGTGACATGTTGGGGACTGGTCACAGATGCCTAGGCCACAGCATTCTAGAAAAGGCCCAACCCTCTACCCGTTTAAATGGGACAGAGATTGGTGACAGAGACTATTTCTGGGAAATCCATAAGGGGAAGGAAATTACACAGTGTAGATTGCTTTTATTTAATAATTTCCTCCATAAAATCTGCTTCAAATGAACACCCTGGTGGTCCAGTGGTTAGGACTCCATGCTTCCACTGCAGGGGGCATATGTTCGATCCCTGGTCAGAGAACTAAGATCCTGCATGCCTCATTTTTGTGGCCAAAATAAAAATGAACTAGCCCTTTCATAAAAAAAAAAAATGGAACAGCCAGGAAAGATTAGCAAGGAGAGGGGATGTGACAAGTTGAGCCTCCAAAATCAGGGGAGTGTTCTGGGAAGGGCCTGAGGAAGACTCTATGATGCTGCTGCAATCCTCAGCTTATTTCTGGAGCTCTGCATATGGCTGGTCGTATGTTAGCCTCCAGTGAAATATCCCCTGTTTATGGGAATGCGGGTTATAGAGTAAGCTGTGGATGGTCAGCTCCACGACAGAGGGGCCCAGGTTTGTTTTGTTCAGGCACTTGTCCTGGAACAATGCCTGACACAGACTAGGAGACCAATAATTATTTAAGCCCATAACTATACATAGTATCATAATGTAGTTTAAAGAACAAAACATTAATAAACTCATTGGTCCCCTTTGAAGATATTAGGTAACTAAATCATTTGGAAAATGGTGAATAGTAAGAAAGAATCAAGCATTTATCTTTCTTTTCTATATAAACCATACTCCCAGGGGAACAATATTATGAGGGGAAGATTTGTTTTACTGAAAGCATTCCAGCTAATACGTGAGGAGAGAGGGACAGAATTGAGGTGTCAAGATTTTGTATCCACTAATAAATTGATGAATCCAAGCCTTGATCATCAGTTGCATTAGCATCATAAGAAGAATGACCAGGCATCGAGTGCTTCCTGATGAACTTCAAGCCACCACTTATGAAGGACTCGATCAAAAGAATCAAACGTGAACCTGATCACGCTTCTAATCCTAACTTTCAATTGACAGGAAATCTAGGAAACAAGGCAGTACATTGCCATGAGTAACATCTAGACTGGGAAACTGGACAAGACAAATGCAAGAGGGAAAAAAAAGAGAAGAGGGGAATCTGAGAGGTTTTAAAAGTCTTCAGAAATTTATTGATTAATTGCCATGAGTGAATTGGAGGTTGATCTTGATTTGAACAAATAAATTGTTTTAAAATCTTTTTAAGTGAGTTCCCTGGGCTTCCCTGGTGGCTCAGATGGTAAAGAATCTGCCTGCAATGCAGGAGACCTGGGTTTGATCCCTGGGTTGAGAAGATCCTCTAGAGAAGGGAATGGCAACTCACTCCAGTATTCTTGCCTGGAGAATTCCATGGATAGAGGAGCCTGGCAGGCTACAATCCATGGATTGCAACTGACTGATTAACAGACACACACAAGGGAGTTCCTTAGCAATCCAGTGGTTAGGACTCGGCACTTTTGCTGGTCGGGGAACTAAGATTCCACAAGCCTCGTGGTGTGGCCAAAAATAAATAAACAAATCTAATATTTTTTAAAAGAAAGAAACAATCATTGATGGGTGAATGATGGCAAGTTGAAGCAGAAAACTGCAGCTTGACAAGCTTGCCAGCGCTCAGTGGCTAGCCCAAGCCACGGGGCAGTGGGACTAATTTTAGTTCCCACCTGCTGGTGGAAACAGGGTTCTGAAGATTCTACCAGGCTTGATTGGAATTAGTATATGCTCCATTTCAAGATCAAATCAGCCAGATAAAAATATTTGTAACTTCCAAGGGTTCTGTTTCAGGATGTAGGAGCCCCCTGTACCAAGGCTGGGGGAAGCTGCAGCCTGGTGAGTGGCTCAGAGCTGGACACTGTTGGCACCTTTGAAAGTTAAGGGCAGTTAGAATTGTTAGTCTAAATGGGAATATTAAAGTGGAAAAAGGTGTCAACAAGAGGCGGCCAAGCTCATTGGAGAGCTTGTTCAGGGTGAGGAGAGAGAAAATGAAATTTGCCCATGAGAGAGCCATCCTGACTTACTCCACTGATGGAGGTGTAACTTCGATAAGGGTTATGGTCTAGTTTGGTGATGGTGCATCCCATGATTTTCTGAATTGTACTGGTTCCAAATTGATTTTTTACCTCACTGGCTTATTTATCATTTGGTTTCTAGCCCCTGTCTGCTTCCCCCAAAGGATCGGAGGCGGCTTTCTTCCCTAGTGAATTTTCAAACAGGACCATTTTGAAAGACCTTTTCACACTGCCAGCAGCAGCAGGAGCCGGCGGGGCTGCAGGAGGCAGGCTGGGCCCCCAGTTCTGGTTACTGAACTATTCAATATACCAAGTATTTACAGGGCACCTGTGTGCATAGTTCTCTGGCTACAAAAGAGAAAGAAAGGCTGTTTCTGTCCTTTCTACTTGGCTCAATCGACTCCCAAGGCCTCGGGAACTTGAAGGGGTGGGGAGCAAAGGTGAGAACCCTGGAACAAAAGGGGACATGTGGCAATTAAGAACTCAGGAGCCTCCTATAGACACTAAAAGACGGCCGGGCCCTTTCAGACATTGCTGCCAATGCTTCCCAAACTGAGGCCCGCAGACCCTTAGGGCTCCAAGACAGTGTGCTGGCCACAGGGTAGGACTTGACACCAGTGGAGAAAACATATGTCTTCTTTTTTATATATTTATTTATTTTAATTGAAGGCTAATTAGTTTACAATATTGTGGTGGTTTTTGCCATACATTGACATGAATCAGCCGTGGGTGTACATGTGTTCCCCATCCTGGACCCCTCTCCCACCTCCCTCCCCACCCCATCCCTCTGGGTCATCCCAGTGCACGAGCCCTGAGAACCCTGTCTCTTGCTTAAAGATATTAATTAGAAAGTGAAGGCAGGGAGAGAACTTTGTTTTTCCTTTTTTAGACTTGTTATTTCTATATTAAAACACACACATAGGCATTTATAAAATGAAAACATGAGATTTCAAAGAAACTCCCTGCTTATGGCAGACTGCTTCAGATTATGCTCTGAGCCAGCCTCCTCCCAACCCCTCCCTTCGGTGGGACTTGTATTGGGTGATATTTCTGTGGGGAATTTTAAGGGCCTCTAAGAATTACGACTGTACATCCCAGCGCTGCCTGTGCGATATAATGTGCACCACATGTGTAATTTCAATTTTCTAGTAGCCATGTTCAAAAGAGAAGCGGGACAGGTGAACTTGATTCTGGGAATAGATTTACCTCAAGGTGACATACCCCAAATATTGTTATCTCAACCTGTAATCAATATTTTAAAAATTAGTAATAAGATAGTTCACTTTCTTTTTTTTTCACATTAAGTCTCCGAAATCTGGTGTGTATTTTCCACTTACCACACATCTCAATCCAGACCAGCCACCTTCCCAGGGCTCAACAGCCACACGTCACCAGTGGCAACTTTGACCCCACTGACCCCGGGCTGACCCCCTGCCAGAGCAGAGGAGCCCGACTGCCAAGAATGGACTGCGCGGGCCACACCTTCTCGTTTTGCCAGGACCGGAAGGTACAGTTTCTAGTCTGCCTTCCTAAACTTTTGTATGCTTATGTCAGATCCTTACCATTTTGTTCCTTTACAGTGTGACTATTCTCTTGCTTGGAGAGCAGACACACACACACATATACACCCACAGAGTATTTGCTCACATGCGTTGCCTTTTGCTTTCCACATTCCCTTCCTAGCCCCACACAAACCAAACTGCTCTCTCCTGTGGCCTGTTGCCCCCAGGTCCAGCCTTCCAGACAGAAAAAGCAGACACTCCAACCCCAGGTCAGAAGTTCATAAGTGCTAGTGACTTCACGTGCAAAACCCTCTCCATCCCCACCCTGACTCGCTCCACACACATTCCCACATTTTCAAAGAGGCCTTCTGGAAATCATGCCTTATCATCACTTGGTGGGTAACAATGTATCAGGGTTGGGGCCTTTTGGGGTGGGGTGGTGAAATGCTATTCCAGGAGCCTGTACAGTCATTGTTACAATCAATGAAAAAAATCCAGTGACTCTAAAGAAGAAAAGGAACTCACCCACAAGCCCTCTCCCCAAGCATAAGCACTGCTCGTAGGATTTCCTTCCTGCACAGGGCCTTTTGATGGGCCTGAGACACTTCGGAGGAGGGCCAGCTGGGACCGGGACCACAGTGGCCATAACCTTGTCTCAGTGAGTTTCCCACAGCTTGGCTGCTCGCAAGGGCTTCCTAAGGAAGGGGAGTCCCAGCCCCTCCCCCCAGGCAGCCCCTCCTTATAGACGTGCACTTGCCAGGGACTGGCCCACTCCATCCCCAGCGCAGCCTGAAGCTGTCAGTTGTGCACACAGGAGCCCAAGCAGCCTGTGGAGGTTCCTTGACCCCACTGGCCCCGGGCTGACCCCCTGCCAGAGCAGAGGAGCCCGACTGCCAAGAATGCACTGGAATCCCGCTGAGGCTGGAGCCGAGGCCGCGAAAATGCGCGGAATGCCATTTGTTCAGACACACTGGCCTTTGCACAGAAAAGCTCTTTGGGCTTCAACAAAGGTAGGATGCATTGTTTCAGGACTAAGGGTCTGATCCAAGTTCACTTCAGTCGGTCTTAAAAGGAGGACGCCAGCTCATTAAAAACAGAGCAAAGCAGCGGTGCTGCAGAGATGACTTGAACTTGACAAAGTTCCCACCCGGTCTCAATTTTGAGACTGATGTCAGATCTCGTGTTAAAAAGAAAAACCCAAAGGAGAGGGAAAAAAAGCCCTTGGGCTGTTCACAAAATGGGTACTCTCATAAAGATAATTCCACTGTTATCTACAGTGTAAGGAAAAGATTTAGATGTGACTATGATTTAGAAAATGATTTTTGTAATTTAAAAATTATCATTAGAATTAATTTTCATTAACTTGACGGGATTCCATTTTGGTCGTGGTGGAGGAGTGTGTGCTGGTGAGAGGCATGTGGTAAAGTAAAATCAGTACTAGGCTGGGGCTGCCTAACATTTACCTAATACTTTCCATTTGACACACCTCTTTTAAAAAGTCTTTTTTCCACATAATTAAAATATAACCTTCAAGGTAAGCAAATGGGTGTGGGCTGCTACTATGGTGAGATGAGGAAACTGAGGCAGTTCGCCAGAAGGTGAAGTAACTAGGTGACAAGGCTGACAAGGCGTATCCATTAAAAATAATGTTAATGATACAATCATCATTTTAACGTTCTTTTTACTGGGTTAATAACACAATCATCAGAGACTTCCCTGGTGGTCCAGAGGCTGAGATTCCACACTCCCAATTCAGGGGACCTGAGTCTGATTCTTGGTCAGGGAACTAGATTCCATGTGAAACAATGAAGAGTGAAGATCCCATGTGCTGCAACTAAGACTTGGTGCAGCCAAACACATAAATATTTTAAAAACATCTCACTTTTAAAAAAATCATTATATCACATATTATAGCTTACTGGAATGCAAAAGTAGAAAGTCAAGAAACGCCTGGAGTAACAGGCAAATTTGGCCTTGGAGTATAGAGTGAAGCAGGGCAAAGGCTAATAGAGTTTTGCCAACAGAATGCACTGGTCATAGTAAACACCCTCTTCCAACAACACAAGAGAAGACTCTACACATGGACATCACCAGATGGTCAACACCGAAATCAGACTGATTATATTCTTTGCAGCCAAAGATGGAGAAGCTCTATACAGTCAACAAAAACAAGACCAGGAGCTGACTGTTGCTCAGATCATGAACTCTTTATTGCCAAATTCAGACTTAAATTGAAGAAAGTAGGGAAAACCACTAGACCATTCAGGTATGACCTAAATCAAATCCCTTATGATTATACAGTGGAAGTGAGAAATAGATTTAAGGGCCTAGATCTGATAGACAGAGTGCCTGATGAACTATGGACAGAGGTTCGTTACACTGTACAGGAGACAGGGGTCAAGACCATCCCCATGGAAAAGAAATGCAAAAAAGCAAAATGGCTGTCTGGGGAGGCCTTACAAATAGCTGTGAAAAGAAGAGAAGCGAAAGGCAAAGGAGAAAAGGAAAGATATACCCATTTGAAGGCAGAGTTCCAAAGAATAGCAAGGAGAGATAAGAAAGCCTTCCTCACTGATCAGTGCAAAGAAATAGAGGAAAACAACAGAATGGGAAAGACTAGAGATCTCTTCAAGAAAATTAGAGATACCAAGGGAACATTTCATGCAAAGATGGGCTCAATAAAGGACAGAAATGGTAAGGATCTAACAGAGGCAGAAGATATTAAGAAGAGGTGGCAAGAATACACAGAAGAACTGTACAAAAAAGATCTTCATAACCCAGATAATCATGATGGTGTGATCACTCACACTCACCTAGAGCCAGACATCCTGGAATGTGAACTCAAGTGGGCCTCAGGAAGCATCACTACAAACAAAGCTAGTGGAGGTGATGGAATTCCAGTTGAGCTATTTCAAATCCTAAAAGACGATCCTGTGAAAGTGCTGCACTGAATATGTCAGCAAATGTGGAAAACTCAGCAGTGGCCACAGGACTGGAAAAGGTCAGTTTTCATTCCAATCCCAAAGAAAGGCAATGCCAAAGAATGTTCAAACTACTGCACAATTGCACTCATCTCACACGCTAGGAAAATAATGCTCAAAATTCTCCAAGCCAGGCTTCAGCAATATGTGAACCATGAACTTCCAGATGTTCAAGCTGGTTTTAGAAAAGGCAGAGGAACCAGAGATCAAATTGCCAACATCTGCTGGATCATCGAAAAAACAAGAGAGTTCCAGAAAAACAACTATTTCTGCTTTATTGACTATGCCAAAGCCTTTGACTGTGTGGATCACCATAAACTGTGGAAAATTCTGAAGGAGAGGGGAATACCAGACCACCTGACCTGCCTCTTGAGAAACCTGTATACAGGTCAGGAAGCCAACAGTTAGAACTGGATATGGAACAACAGACTGGTTCCAAATAGGAAAAGGAGTACGTCAAGGCTGTATATTGTCACTCTGCTTATTTAACTTATATGCAGAGTACATTGTGAGAAATGCTGGGCTGGATGAAGCACAAGCTGGAATCAAGATTGCCGGGAGAAATATCAATAACCTCAGATATGCAGATGACACCACCCTTATGGCAGAAAGGAGAGAAGAACTAAAGAGCCTCTTGATGAAAGTGAAAGAGGAGAGTGAAAAAGTTGGCTTGAAGCTCAACATTCAGAAAACTAAGATCATGGCATCTGGTCCCATCACTTCATGGCAAATAGATGGGGAAACAGTGGAAACAGTGGCTGACTTTATTTTGGGGGGCTCCAAAATCACTGCAGATGTTGATTGCAGCCATGAAATTAAAAGACGCTTACTCCTTGGAAGGACAGTTATGACCAATCTAGATAGCATATTAAAAAGCAGAGACATTACTTTGTCAACAAAGGTCCATCTAGTCAAGGCTATGGTTTTTCCAGTAGTCATGTATGGACGCGAGAGTTTGACTATAAAGAAAGCTGAGCACCAAAGAATTGATGCTTTTGCACTGTGGTGTTGGAGAAGACTCTTGAGAGTCCCCTGGACTGCAAGGAGATCCAACCAGTCCATCCTAAAGGAGATCAGCCCTGGATGTTCATTGGAAGGACTGATGTTGAAGCTGAAACTCCAGTACTTTGAAGCTGATGTGAAGATCTGACTCATTTGAAAAGACCCTGATGCTGGGAAAGATTGAGGGCAGGAGGAGAAGGGGGTGACAGAGGATGAGATAGTTGGATGGCATCACCAACTCAATGGACATGGGTTTGGGTAGACTCTGGCAGTTGGTGATGGACAGGGAGCCCTGGCTTGCTGCGGTTCATGTGGTCACAAAGAGTCAGACACGACTGAACGACTGAACTAAACTGAGCTATAGCTTATGTGCATCCTCAGTCACTTCAGTCGTGTCCAACTCTTTGGGACCTTATAGACTGTAGCCTGCCAGGCTCCTCTGTCCATGGGATTCTCCAGGCAAGAATACTGGAGTGGGTTGCCATGCCTCCTCTAGGGAATCTTCCCAACCCAGGGATTGAACCTGGATTTCCTGCATTGCAGGCAGATTCTTTACCCACTCAGCCACCTGCGAAGCCCTATCACTTATATGTATAATGTAAAAAAAAGGGGGGGGATACAAATGAGAAGTAGAAGTGCAGATGTGGAAACAAATGTATGGCCACCTGGGCATAAAGGAGGGGAGGGATAAATTGGGAGATTGGGATTGATGTGTACAAATGACTATATATGATAATCAATAAGAACCTACTGTGTAGCATAGGGAACTCTACTCTGCGATGACCTACATGGGAAGAAAACCTGAAAAGAATAGATATATGTATATGTATAACTGATTCACTTTGCTGTACAGCAGAAACTAACACAACACTAAATCAACACTATGCCAATAAAAATTTTAAAATAATAATACAATCAGCATTATCATTATCATCATCCTGCCAATAACATCTGACACATACACTGCCTCCTTCATGCTAGTTACTGTGGTAAGGGCTTTGAACATACTTCCTCATTGCACGAACTATAGCTCTGTGGGAGAAGGTGTTGTCATTCTTCCCAGTTTATAAATGAGGCAACTGCAGCAAACTGATGTTCAGTACCTTGTCTAGAGTCACACAAGCTAGTATGTGTCAGAGCCAGTATTTGAACCCAGACCTCTCCAACCCCTAATCCTCCATCCCATCACCTTTTCTCCTTAGCAGAGTGGAAAGAGCACTTGAGAAATATGGACAGTAGTAATTGCAGCTCTGTCATGTTTGACTCCAATATACACTCCTTCTTTCAGCATTTATTGAGTGACTACTATATGTATGGCTGTGTGTGTGTGTGTGTGTGTGTGTGTATGTAGGGAACATGGTAGTGGGGGCAGAGGTTAGAGAGAAGAGA
This sequence comes from Bos indicus x Bos taurus, assembly GCF_003369695.1. Taxonomy (NCBI): domain Eukaryota; kingdom Metazoa; phylum Chordata; class Mammalia; order Artiodactyla; family Bovidae; genus Bos; species Bos indicus x Bos taurus. The sequence continues at coordinate 128,785,466 of NC_040105.1, forward strand.
TCATTGAGAAATTTGCTTATTTACTAAGTATGAATTTATTTGTCCACTGTTCCTGTCCTCATCGTGTTTATGCTCCAGGGTGGCAGACAAATGTGTAAAAATCTAATGAGGTGGAATGCTAAGGGGCTGAAGGGAGGTACCAGTAATCTGGGCTTCCCTGGTGGCTCAGTGTAAAGAATCCACCTGCCAATGCAGTAGATGCAGTTTTGATCCTTGGGTCAGGAAGATCTCCTGCAGGAGGGCATGGCAACCCACTCCAGTATCCTTGCCTGGAGAATCCCTATGGTCAGAGAAGCCTGGTGGGCTACAGTCCATAGGGTCACAAAAGAGTTGGGACACGATTTAGTGACTAAAACAACAACAATTGGTAATCTACTGGGGGAGCCAGTCCTCGGCTTAATGCAAGGAAGGGAGGAAGGGATACACTTTCCCCTGAAAACAGCCTAAGCATAAGGCAGGGCCATGGGGCCATGTGACCAGAGCAAGGCCAGGGAGAGCAGGAAGCTGCATGTGATTGGAACCTAGGGTGTAGGGAAGCTTGAAACAGTAAAAGGGGGGTCCAGAAAGGCAAAAGACAATTAGGGCCAGATGCTTAAATGGAATGCTGAAGAGTTGAACTTTTATTCCTTGGGTGATGGGGAACCATTGAATAATTTTGAGTGGAAAAATGAGAGCAGGATATAACATGCTACGCTTTTTTGGGGGGTAGGGAGGAGTCAGTATGACCACTCTTTGAGGCATGCAAGATCTTACTTCCCGGGCGCCTGCAGTGGAAGCACCGAGTCTTAACCACTGGACTGCCCGGGAAGTCCCTGACTTGCTGTGCTTTTTAAGGAAGTGTGCAGGAGAGGCTGGAGGAAAGTGCCTTCACTGAGAATGCTGGAAGAAGACCCTGAGTTCCAAGTGGAACGAGAGACATCAGATGATACTTCCTATCGACTACAGCATGCGCCTTGTCCACCACCTCTGAGATTCCAGTTTGGAGGAGTAAAAGCATGGCCATGATCTATTAACTTAGTCCTTAGGAAGAAAAGAACAGGTCCTGTTGGAGGGCATTCCAGCCTACTCGTGGAGGGCATTCCACCTACTGGATTAGTTTCCTAATGTTACTGTTAACACATTAACACAAATGCAGTGGCTTGAGATCACACAGATTTATGATCTTCAAGTTCTGGAGGACAGAATTCCTAATATCAAGGAATTGACAAGCCTGTGTTCCTTTGGGAGGCTTCACCAGAAAATGGGTTTCATTCCCTTTTCCAGCTTCTTGAGGCTGGCGCATGTCTTAGTGGATGACGCCTTCCTCTGCTTTCAAAGCCAGCAACCCAGCATTTTCAAATCTCTCTGACCTCTGCTTTCATTGTCATATCTCCTTCTCTGACTCTGAGTTTCCTGCCTCTCTGTATATACGGTCTCATAAGGTCTTTATAATGACAATGGGTCCACCTGGATAACCTCGGATCGTCTCCTCAACTTGAAATCCTTAACTACATCACATCTCCCAAGTCTCTGTTGTCATGTAAGATAATAGACTCTGAGGATTAGGCTGTGAACATCTTTAGAGTGGGCATGGTGTAGCCTACAATACCCATGCTCCTTTAAATCATCTATTTCTCAAGCACCTTAGAGAAAAATGGCTGTCCATCAACTGTAGCTATTTAGACTTTTTTCCTGGTACTTGAAATATCAATAACCTCAGATATGCAGATGACACCACCCTTATGGCAGAAAGTGAAGAGGAAATGAAGAGCCTCTTGATGAAAGTAAAAGAGGAGAGTGAAAAAACTGGCTTAAAACTCAACATTCAAAAAACTAAGTTCCTGGCATCCAGTCCCATCACTTCACGGCAAATAGATGGGGAAACAATGGAAACAGTGACAGACTATATTTTCCTGGGCTCCAAAATCACTGCAGATGGTGACTGCAGCCATGAAATTAAAAGACACCTGCTCCTTGGAAGCAAAGCTATGAACAACCTAGACAGCATGTTGAAAAGCAGAGACGTTACTTTGCCAACAAAGGTGCGTCTAGTCAAAGCTATGGCTTTTCCAGTAGTCATGTATGGATGTGAGAGCTGGACAATAAAAAAGGCTGAGCACCGAAGAATTGATGCTTTCAAGCTGTGGTGCTCGAGAAGACTCTTGAGGGTCCCTTGGACAGCAAGGAGATCAAACCAGTCAATCCTAAAGGAAATAAACCCTGAATATTCATTGGAAGGACTGATACTGAAGCTGAAGCTCCAATACTTTGGCCACCTGATGTGAAAAACTCATTTATTGGAAAAGACCCTGATGCTGGGAAAGATTGAAGGCAGGAGAAGGGGACAACAGAGGATGAGATGTTGTCTCATCGAGACATCGATGGCATCACCGACTTGATGGACATGAGTTTGAGCAAGCTCCGGGAGTTGGTGAGGGACAGGGAAGCCTGGCATGCTGCAGTCCATGGGGTCGCAAAGAGTTGGACAAGACTGAGCGACTGAATTGAACTGAACTGAAGACTTTTTTCCTGATATTTGAGGAAACTCTGATGGAGACACCATATGGGCCATACGTTCATTTGGATTTTTCCATAAGACATTACAGAAAAATCTAAAGAACTTTGTAGGCAATCCAGTATAATGCTTTCTATAGGAAGATGCTATGCTTGGGTTGGTTCCCAGAGGGCTGCAATTACTGAGGTAAATCTTTGGACCAAAGTAGGACTGCCCTTGCCCTCAGTAAAGTGAAAGTTACTCAGTCGTGTCCGACTCTTTGTGACCCCATGGACTGTAGCCTGCCAAGGTCCTCTGTCCATGGAATTCTCCAGGCCAGAATACTTGAGTGGGTGGCTGTTCCCTTCTCCAGGGGATCTTCCAAACCCAGGGATCAAACCCAGGTCTCCTGCACTGCAGGCGGATTCTTTACTGTCTGAACCACCAGGGAAGCCCACCCCTGACCTCAGAGTTCCTGTAAAATTTGTTCTCAAAAACCACCTTGCACAGGAGCCTGGGAGCTGGCATTCCCTGCCCAGCCCTGGAGCTGTCACAGGCAGCAAGGAGTTCACACGGTTCCTGGGAGCAGTTCAGCAGTGCTGTAGTCCAGGATTGTGAGGTCTTGTTATCTAGGGAATTCTGGGACTGCAAACTAGTTTTCTTGTTTCACCTAAAGAAGATCAAATAGAAAAGCTAAATGAGATGATGAAAAGAAAAATTCACTGTATCTCTGCATGAGGGCAAAGCGCTTTTACCACTCCATGTGAACCCTTCCCATCTTGTGAGGAGGTTAATCAAGAGCTGTCTGGATACATATCTTGACTGTGTGCTGGACCCTCTGATGGAAACCCCATCCATCTGGATTTCAGACAAGGGTTGAGTTCAAGCTTTTTTTTCCATGGCTATGAATAAATGAGCAAAAGCATGGTGTAAACTAGAATGCCTGGATGAATGAAAGAGAACAAATGTCTCAGTCCCCCACAGCACCGCAGATGTGTACACGGACAAAAATATAATATGCTGATTAAAAATCATTCTGTAACTGTGAGAACTGACAACAAACTGATCGTTATGCTATTGACAAAGCATCAACCTGTGAGGAACTAAGACCTTAAACTGCTGTTTAAAGTCTCGTTTGGCCATGTAGCAATACACGTGTATCAGTGATTTACGGGACACATTCCTGAATACTTTGCCACTCTCAGAATAGGTTTAACTTTGACAACGTTGGTTGCCAGTGGAGAACATAGCTTCTTGAGATTAAAATGGATCCTATCCAGAACCAGGACCAGAGTGTGCCCATTGGGTTTGTCAAAAGGATATTAAAACACGAAGACAGAAAGTAACAAAGGAAAGATGCTATGTAAGAAAAGGGAGATTGGCAGTACAAAACCGTATAAAAACCAATTGGTCAAATAAACATGGATTTTAAATTTAAAAAATTGATTCAGTGGATCCTTCAAAGAGTTCCATTTAATCGTTTTGTTAGGCTGAACCTGATGGCTGGATAAAAATAATCTTGGAACCAGCTTGTGGTGTCTGGCACACCCCATCTCTGCTTTGGATCACTTTGTGTATGCATAGAATAAGCTTTAGGGTTTTAGCATTCCTTGATGTTCAGTTTACTTATTTTATCAACTGCTTTCAAAGGGAACTTTAAAAGACTTCTTTTCCCACTCCACACACCACCCAACCCCGGCCTGTTTCATGGCATTATTATTATTTGAGCTAAGTGTGTTTTGAATATATTGCAGCTGCTGCTAAGTCGCTTCAGTCGTGTCCAACTCTTCGCAACCCCATAGACGGCAGCCCACCAGGCTCCCCTGTCCCTGGGATTCTCCAGGCAAGAACACTGGAGTGGGTTGCCATTTCCTTCTCCAGTGCATGAAAGTGCAAAGTGAAAGGGAAGTCACTCAGTCGTGTCCGACTCAGAGACCCCACGGACTTCAGCCTACCAGGCTCCTCTATTCATGGGATTTTCCAGGCAAGAGTACTGGAATGGGTCGCCATTGCCTTCTCCGATATTGCAGCTGAGCCTCTGGAAATAAAATGGAAGGTTTTGAGTGATGTAGTGTCCGGAGTCTAGACTAGCCTCCCCCAGACAAATACCTATTGATCTCCGGAGTCAGCTGCCCAATGGCCATTGCCCAGGAGGAACGGGCCTTCCCTCTGTCCCTGCCCTGTGACTTCTCCCACAGCCCCCATCACACCACCTGGCACATGATTTGTGTACCTGTCTCTCTTCTTCAGAGACGCTTAATGCCTCCAAGACTCCAAGGCCTTCTCTAATTTTTTTTTCTAAAACTTTTAACAACTATTTAAATCATACAAGTAATACTTCAAAATGGTTTCATTGTAAAAAAAAAAAAGTGTAAATAAATGAATAGAGATAAAATAACATTTCTGTTCATTCCCCTATTCCCATTCCTTTCACAGCTGTCCAAATCTTTCTATTTTGTTTTTAATTTTATCATTAATTGTGCTTATAAACACCTGACATTAAATTTACCATCTTAATCATTAAGTCGGAGAAGGCAATGGCAACCCACTCCAGTATTCTTGCCTGGAAAATCCCATGGACGGAGGAGCCTGGTAGGCTGCAGCCCATGGGGTCGCTAAGAGTCCGGCACAACTGAGTGACTTCACTTTCACTTTTCACTTTCATGCATTGGAAAAGGAAATGGTAACCCACTCCAGGATTCTTGCCTGGAGAATCCCAGGGACAGAGGAGCCTAGTGGGCTGCTGTCTATGGGGTCGCACAGAGTCGGACTCAACTGAAGCGACTTAGCAGCAGCAGCAGCAGCAATCATTAAGTATAAACTTAAGTATAAAGTGGTAAGTATATTCATATTATTGTACAACAGAGCTCTACAACATTTTATTCCCGCAAAACTGAAATGCTATGCCTATTTAACACTGTCTCTCCCCCACTGCCACCCAGGCCTAGGCACCTTTCTCCTTTCTGTCTCTGTGAATGTCATTACTCTAAGTACCATATATAAATAGAGTCATACAATATTTGTCCATTTGTGACTGGCTTATATCACTTAGCATAATGATGTCAAGGTCCATCCATGGTATACCATGTGTCAGAATTTCCTTCCTTTTTAAAAAATTTAATTATTTTTGGCCATGCTGTGTGACATGTGGGATCTTAGTTCCCTGACCCAAGATCAAACTTGAACCCCCTGCATTGAAAGTGCAGAGGCTTAACCGCTGGACCACCACGAAAGTCCTAGAATTTAAGGCTGGATAATATTCCATTATTCCATCATATGGCTGTATATTTTGTTGATCCATTCATTCATCAATGGACATTTGGGAAGCTTCCATTTCTTGGCTATCATGAATAATAAAGCAGTGAACATGAGCGTGCAAATATCTCTTTGATCTGCCTTGAATTATTTTCTATATCTACCTAGAAGTGGGACTACTGGATTACTAGATCATATTTCTAATTTTTTGAGGAACCATTGTATTGTTTTCCATAACAGCTGCACCATTTTACATTCCCACCAATAGCAAACAAGTGTTCCCTTTTCTCTGCATCCTTGCCAGCACTTGTTTTCTGTTCTTTTGGTCGTTGCCCTTCTCATCAGTGGTAGTGGTTTAATCGCTAAGTCATGTCTGACTCTTGCAACCCCATGGTCAGTAGCCTGCCAGGCTCCTCTGTTCATGGGATTCTCCAGGCAAGAATAGCAGAGTGGGTTGCCGTTTCCTTCTCCAGTTCTCATGGGTATGAGGTGGTATTTCATGATGGCTTTAGAGAAAAAAAATCTCTAATGATTACTGGTGTTGAGCATCTTTTTGATGTTGGTCATTTGTATATCTTCTTTAGAGAATTGTCTGATGAAGTACTTTGCCCATTTTTAATCAGCTTGGCTTGTGTGGTTGAGTTGTGTTAGATGTGTGACTTTCAAATATTCTCTCACATTACACAGGTTGTCATTTGAGTCTGTCAGTTGTTTCCTTTGATGCATAAACAGTTTGAAGTTTGCTGTGGTCCCATTTGTCTTTTTTTTGCTTTTGTTGCCTCTGCTTTTGGTGTCATATCCATCCAACAAAGCATTGTCACATCCAATTTGTTGAAATGTTTCCCCTATGTTTTATAGTTTTAGGTCTTAAGTTTGGGTATTTAATCCATTTTGAGTTAATTTTTGTATGTGGTGTGAAGAAAGGGTCAACCTCATTCTTTTGCATGTGGACATCCAGTTTTCCCTACACCATTTGTTGAAGGAAGTGTTCTTTCCCCGTTGTGTTTCCTTGGCACCTTTGTTGAAGATCATTTGACCAGTACATGCAAGGACTTATTTCTTGGCTCTCTACTCCATTGGTCTGTATGTCTTTATGCCAGTGGCACACTGTAATGATTACTATTGCTTTGTAATAAGTTTTGAAATCAGGAAGCATGACACCTCTAGCTTGTCCTTTTCTCTAAGATCACTCTGAATATTCTAAGTCTCCAGAGATCCCATATGAAGTCTAATAGCAATTTTTGTATAAATAGAAAAATCTAGCATTCATATGTAATCTGTAGTTGTCTTTAAAATATTTTTTTTTAAAACTGAAATGAAATCAGACCAGGCAGACTTCTCTGCTTTTGCCATGCAGCGGCCTCAGCCTCATAGTGGTGCCTGTTGAGCCCTCCCAGTTCTTTTAAGCTGTTGCACAGTCTTCAGATATGTAACTGTCTCCTATATGTCTCAAGTGGCTTCCCACATGGGTCAGAGATAAAGAACCTGCCTGCCAGTGCAGGAGACATAAAAGATGAGGATTCTATCCCTGGGTCAGGAAGATCCCCCAAGGAGGGCATAGCAACCCACTCCTTTAATCTTGCCTGAAAAATCCCATGGGCAGAGGAGTCTGTCAGGCTATAGTGCATGGAGTTGCAAAGAGTCGGACACAACTGAGCGACTGGGCACAAAAACATGCTTGGTAGTGGTTTGATAGTAAGAGGTACTGTGCTAACCTCGAGGTGTCAGAAGGGAAAACAGGTAATAGGATACAGCTGTGAACAGGACAGCCAGGACATCTGTCCTCAGAGTGTTTACATTCTAGTTGGATGAGAGAGATAGTAACCCAAACTGGAAGATAATTTCTGATTATGGTAAATGCAATGAGATAAATCAAAAGATCACATGATGACATTGTCTAAAGGTCGGAGGGATCTTGAATTAGTCATGGATCATCGAAGGCTTCAAGGAGCCGTTCGTGTGGCATGTAAATGTTTGTTGAATGACTGAATGAATGAACAAGCAAATGAAATACTGACTAAATAAATAGAAGTAAGTTGGTTTCTGGTATGAATAGATGTTTATCATTCCATACTATATGTAACTCTGTATAGCTATAGCTGTTCTATAGAGACTTAACTGTCTTCTAAGAATAGATCAGCGGGGTGGGTAAGTCCAGAAGTCCCCAGGTTAGATGATGCTCTAACTCAAGAAGGGGCCTAGCAGAGTCAATAATGAAAATCGAGATTTTTACTCTTGGGTAACTTGAGGCTTTGAAGTTCCTAGGCTGACGCCCTTTTCCTTGGGGGAAGGTTTGAGAGATGAGGTGCCATGAGTTTAGTGTGGATACCATCAGTTGTCTAGCAGCTCCTGGCACAGGCAATTACAGCCTGTGCACCTACAAGGAAATTTGAATTTGGAAATAGGAGAGTTCACGGGAACAGAAAACAGTGAGAAGGAGCTGGGGTGGCATCAGATCTTCCCAGAGCAAGGAGGCAGAGCTGATGCCAGAGCCAGAGACACTGTCCTCAGTGACACCATTGCCTTTTCGGTGCTGTACTCAGAGGGGTGGCAATAGACCTTGGGTGCCAGGCCAGAGGATGTTCTATGGCTTTTCCCCTAGAAGGGTGATAGTAGGGACTTTTGGCCGTAGATGAGACTTCTCCCTTGATAAGGTTTTGTGTGACAGCACCCATGGGGATTTGGCTGGGTTTTCATGCATCACTAACCTGACAGGGAATTCCTGGATGTCTGCTTATATCCTAAATGGAAGTTTCATGTCCATGGACATAGACATATATATTCTCTGAAAGTCCATTGCATGACAATGGCCCTTTATGTGTGTTTCCCAATACAGTAGATCCTCTACATGTGAACCTTCAAGTTTCAAGCTTCCAGCGATGTGAATGTGCATTTGAATGTGCAGTCATGTAAGTTAGTTCATGTGTCTGGCACATATTGTCACATGTGTGCATCCTCTACAAGTGGTTGTACTTTAGTGTACTTTACTGTAAAGTACTGTAAAGAGCACAGTAGTACAGTATTTTTATTTCAAGCCCAGCATGTCTGGAAGCAAGCATAAAAGCAGCAGTGACATAGCTGGTATTACTGTACTTTTCAAGGTACTGTTCTGTAAGATGGGCTTCCCTGGTGGCTCAGACAGTAAAGAGCCTGCCTGCAGTGCAGGAGACCCAGGTTCAATCCTTGGGTCGGGAAGATCCCCTGGAGAAGGAAACGGTAACCCACTCCAGTATTCTTGCCTGGAACATCCCATGGATGGAGGAGCCTGGCGGGCTACAGTCCATGGGGTCACCAAGAGTCGGACATGACTGAGTAACTTCACTATGTATTATCTGTGTGAAAAGCATTATAAACCTATTACAATACATTACTATATAGCCAACTGTGTTATTAATAGTTGGGTATTAGGCTAACTTTGTTGGACTTACAAATTGGACTTAGGAATGGGCTCTTGGAATGGCACTTGTTTGTATGTAGGGACTTATGGTAGTCAGGCACAGATTCAAACCACTTAAAGGAAGATGCCATTGAAAGACCTGTATTGGGGATTATGAGTCCCAGGTCTCAGCCTATGACATTTCACGTGCTGCCCAGCCTCCCTGGACTGCAGTTACCTCATCTAGAAAATGACTACATGATTCCAGCTGCTCCTTTCAGCATGAGATTCAGTGATGATATAACTCTTGCAAGTGTAGATATTCCCCTGGGACCCATGGTGATTTTTGTGCAAACTGCAGAGGTCAAATGGGCCCAAGCCCCTTGGGTATGGAGGAGGAAAAATAGTACACTATTTACAAGATTTTCTAGATTCTGAAGTAGTTGGGTTTGTCACATATGCAACGATGAAGGAAATTAGAAACATAAGGTTAAAAGTGAAGGGATGACAGTCTCCCCTGGTGGTCCAGTGATTAAGACTCTGTGCTTCCGATGCAGGGGGCTCTGGCTGGTCCCTTATCAGTGAACTAAGATCCCACAGGCAGCCAAAAGGAAAAAACAAACAAACCACAAGAAAAACCAATGTCAAAGGACAAGAAGGAAAGATCAAAAGATCAAAACCTTGGAGCTTTATCCCCAAGTTGCAAAGTACAGCTGTCGGGAATGTCCCCCATCCTCCTCATCCCCCAACTCCCTGTACCCCTGCCTCCACTGCCGCCACCCCTGGGGCACTTCCTACCCTTTAGAGACTGTGCAGGCAAGTCAGCTGGATCCTTGCACCCAAGTAAGCCCCTCATCTGTTTGCCCCATTTCCTGATTCTGGAGGACCATACTTCACTCTAGAATCCCATGGAATAGCTCAGTGACTGCGGTGGTCAAAGTTTTGGATATATTGAGTTTTTCCATTCATGTGCTTCTGATGGTTTGAAAATCTACTTTCAATTAATCTTTCCGTTGAATGTTCTGTTCAGATGGCTACAGAGTTAGATCTGGTTCTTTTCACTCCAGATGCATCTGCAGTAACATTTAATAAAATTCTTTTGTCAACGTAATGAAGCAGAAAAACTAGAAGGATTGATAGCCTCCACCTGTGGGGGGAAGTTATGTGCAGGGAATAGAAGTTTCAGAAATAGTGTTTTAGAGGGTTTTCATCTTTGCAATATGTATTTTTTAAAAAGAATGACAGTTGAGAATGTTCTGCCTGCTATTTTGATGTCATTTAGGCTAGTGCAGATGGTGATTGCAGCCATGAAATTAAAAGATGCTTACTCCTTGGAAGGACAGTTATGACCAACCTAGATAGCATATTAAAAAGCAGAGACATTACTTTGCCAACAAAGGTCCGTCTAGTCAAGGCTATGGTTTTTCCTGTGGTCATGTATGGATGTGAGAGTTGGACTGTGAAGAAGGCTGAGCGCCGAAGAATTGATGCTTTTGAACTGTGGTGTTGGAGAAGACTCTTGAGAGTCCCTTGGACTGCAAGGAGATCCAACCAGTCCATTCTGAAGATCAGCCCTGGGATTTCTTTGGAAGGAATGATGCTAAAGCTGAAACTCCAGTACTTTGGCCACCTCATGCGAAGAGTTGACTCATTGGAAAAGACTCTGATGCTGGGAGGGATTGGGGGCAGGGGGAGAAGGGGACGACAGAGGATGAGATGGCTGGATGGCATCACCGACTCGATGGACGTGAGTCTGAGTGAACTCTGGGAGTTGGTGATGGACAGGGAGGCCTGGCGTGCTGCGGTTCATGGGGTCACAGAGAGTCGGATACGACTGAGTGACTGAACTGAACTGAGGCTAGAGTATGCAGCCAGTGGTGGGGGCCCTAAGCAGGACCCCCGTTCCACGTAGGTCACAGTGTTGACACTGAAATTGAGGAGGGGGACAGAAGCCCCGGGTTGTGGAGCTGCAAATCTTGACCCCATCCAAGTGGGAGGCCTGAACCCCCAGATGACAGTGAGACCCAGAGGATTGAGTCCTGCCAGAACCACCTGTACTCACCAGCTGGAACTCTCTACAGGGGAGGCCCTGCTGTCCAGGGCATGGCAGCCACAGGGAAGGTAAGGCCAAGGGAAGGAAGTGGGTCCTGTCTCCAGGAGCAGCTGTGAGGTCAGGTGTGCACAATCCCGAGGCAATAAGGAAGTGGTGACTGGCGACGGGAAACCCTATGGATCAGAAAGTACTGGGGTAACTGCCAGAAGGGGAAAGAAGAAAGGCAGGAGATGCATGGGGTGGGGAGAGAATGCTAATGAGATGAGAGTGCAGGGGGAAGGGCAGGAGAGAGATTCCACAGAAGAGAGAGACAGACAGCAGGTGCTGACGATAGAACTCAAAGAAATAAAGTAGGAGCAGACTCATTTATCTTTTTTTTAATTTATTTAAAAAAATTATTTTATATTAGAGCATACTTGAAGAACAATGATGTGTTAGTTTCAGGTATACAGCAAAATGATTCAGTTATACATATTCTTTATTTAATTCTTTATTCTTTATCTAATTCTTTCCCCATGGAGATTATTACAGAATATTGAACAGCGACCCCTCATTTATCTTTTAATCTTTTTCCTTCCCTTGGGTTGGAGAGACTTGGTGGGGTGTGGCTTCAAGGCATGGGCAGCTTGGCCAACACTGCTCTCCTTCCCCATCTGGCCTGAGCCTGCCTTGACCCTGAGGCTCTGGTTGGAAGGGTCTCTCAGTTCTGACCTCTTGCTCTGTGTGCCCTCCCTCTGCCCACTTCTGCTTCCGCCTCCTCCTGCCCTTCCTTCACTTCTCCTTTCTCTTTCTTCAGCTTTCCTCCCACTTTGGTCTGCCACTTGCAGGGCCTCGAACCAAAGTGAGGATGCGACAGGACCTGAGGACTCCATGTTATGGTGACAAAGTTCCAGTTCAGCACATGGACTGTGTTGCCATGGTCAGCAGGAACATAGGTTTTTCTCTGCAGAGCTGACAACCTCTAGTGCCTGTGAGGTTTGTCAAATGGAGCTCTCACCTCCTGGGGAGATCCCCTGGGCCTCGTGGGGAGATGCTTCTGGCCGTTACCTCCCTGGCTCCCTGCAGATAGGTTTGAAAAAGGTCATGTTAATGGTATTTTGTCTGTTACAGTAAGATTTGTAGACAGCCCGGATTGGCAAATGAGGGGGGGTGGAAATCCCCCCAAACAAATTACAATCCACTTCATGTTTACTAGCCCAAAGCAAATGTGCTTTATAGACTCCAAATGTGTAGCTCGAGGTTGCCAACTCTTTGTGCCTCCAGCTGACTTTGCAGGCCTTGACCCTCTCAGTAACCTGTGGCTCTCCAGGCCCCCATAGGAAGTGACATCTGTAAGGGAATTTGCCAAAGGGTGGCAGAAACAAGGACTGTTTATAAGACTTCAGCCCTAAAGAGTGGACGAGCATATTTCTAAGCACTCCTCTCAAAAAAAAAAAAAAAAAAAATCAGGACCCGCAGTGTGACCAAGATCAAGTGCACTGACATCAATGAGCAGGGAAATAATTAAAATTTGGACTATGTGTTTGCCAGAATTATGACAACCACTACTTTCCATAAATCTGGAGCAGGACCTTGGCAGGACTGCCAGGGTCCCTGTGGAAACCTGATCTGTGTTCCTCTGGCTCTGTTCCCCACCCCCACCCCCTCCCATCCTCACTTAGCTTTCGGTAGCATTTCGAAGCCTTGGTAATCACCGAAGGCAAATGGTAGAACACAGATTCTGAAAAGGACAACTTTGTTGTTGCCAACATCACGGGCACTGTTTGTTAGTTTGTTGTTTCTGAACGAGGATAGGAAAGGGGAGGAGGAATTTGATCTAGCCCTTCCAGCTAGAACTCTGTGAGCTGTGAGACCTGGATCCTGCTGCTAGGCCAGCCGCTGCCAGAGCTAGAGTAGGCCCTCCATCGGGCTCCCTCTGCACACTGTTCCTGGGGCCCACTGCCCCCATTTAGAGGGAAACACGGGGATTCAGAATGCTTCCCAGTCCCCTCCTGGCTTTCTTGTGATGTAGTTTAGATGCTTTAAAAACAAAAAAATGAAGAGCACAGTTGAAGTCCCAGAGAAGTTCTTGAGAAACACTACATTGTATACAAGGGGTTTCCTGGTACAGCAGCGGGTCAAGTGTAGAAGAAAGTTCTAGAAAGTCTGCCGTTGTGACCACTCTAGGATCCTTTGATGTCAGTGTATCCCACAGAAGCAAAAAGCCTATGCTTTCTTCAGGAAGAAGAGGTTAGTCATTTGTACCTATGTGTAACTATGACATGATGAAGATTATTTCTAACTTGTCATCCAACTGGGATATTGTACATGTCTCTGTATACAAGTGTAACTCGGTGACAACCTGAACTTGAGGTCCTGCACAGAACTGGGGATACTTCCTAAGAATCTGGTATTTCTTCAGAGAAACACTAGGTGGCATGGAGAACTTAATAAATAGAAAACACCAATATCACAAATTGGAAAGTAGAAAATAACCTTCTCCCTCAATTTGCAGCAATTATAAAACCACCCCATCAACGTTCAACAGGAAAACATCAGGAATATGGCTAATGTTCCTTCTTGAGGCATTCCCAGAGAGAACTGGGCTGAAGGATTAGCTTTCCCAAATCTCTTCTTATAATCTTTTCTTGAGTATTGCTTTATAAACATGATTATAAATTCAAAAATATAATTGTTACCATGGCCAGATTCCTTAATAGAAAGCACTCTATTTCTGTCAGTGTGGACGTGGTTTTCATTTGAGAAATCCTGACAGACTTTTCTCCTCCCTCTTTTCCTTTATGAAATCAGCCAAGGGGTGGAGGGTAGGGGCGTGGGGAAAACAAAATCGACTCTCATCACTCTTCTCCAAACATCCCTTTGGCTAAAATAGCAGGATTTTCCCTGCCATTTGGGCATTCACATGTTTGCTTCTCTGTGTTCAGGGCTGGAAAGAAGAGTATCTTTCCCATGATGCTAAATATGAAAACATGGGGAACAGGTGTCCGAGTTCAATAACTATACCACTTCTGACAACACCACACCTTCTCCTTTGCTTAGCAAAGCCTATAAGGAAAAGCAAAGCTCCGTCACACGAAGACATTGTTGGCACACCAGGTACTGTTTATCAGAGCCTGGCTTCTTTAAAAAGGGCCTCTTCTGTCCTTCTAGTAGTTGAAAGTCCTAAAACACACACAGTTTCCAGCCACTTAGCAGTACCACAGTCTTCCCCTGCCAGGCAGGCAACAGGCTAGTAAAGGCAGGGGTCACACTTCTTGCTACATAAAGCAACGAGAGCAGTGCTTTGCAGATTTAATATAGTCCAAGAATAAGAGTCAGCCAGAAAAGTGGATACTCCCAAAGGCTTCAGCTCTGTGAAGCGGAGCTGTCTTGTCATAGCTGACACCAATGCTGGAATAGTTGGACATCTCATGCTTAGTCAGAGGACTCACAGGAAGTAATCAAGACACCCCAGTCCAGGTTCCATAGAGACAGTGATCAGATGCCAGGGGATGTGAACATATGGCTTACCTCTCCCTTTGACCAGCTGTGTGACCTCTCTGACTCTGAGCCTGTGTGTGCTCATCTGTGAAATGGGCATTATAACAGTGTTGTACAAAGAAGCACGTTAAATGGCAAGTCCCCTGGGGTTGGGGGGGCTGGGTCATACTGCAGTGTTATGATTCCAAGAAGCAGCAGCTGAAGAACCCAGATGACACTGCTCTTGTCTTCTGACTTCAAGCAGAAGCAGCCAGAATAGACAGTCCAGTTTTGCAGCCGGATCCCAGCAGAGTGAAGCTACATTCAGAAAGTGTCTCCTTACCTCAGTTTTTTTTTTTTTTGCATTTTAAAGTGTCTCCCTCTTACTCTCCCAGAAAGGAAATTCAGCTCACAAGATCTCTCTCTTTTTTTTATTCTTCAAAGTTTGTTTGTTTATTTTATTTCTTGGCTGTGGTGGGTCTTCATTGCTTTGCATGGGCTTTACCTAGTTGGGGAGAGCAAGGGCTGCTCTTCGTTGTGCCGCTCAGGCTTCTCACCGCGATGGCTTCTCTTGTTGCAGAGCACAGATTCCAGGCTCGTGGGCTCAGGAGTGCGGCTCTGGGCCCTGGAGTGTGCTGGCTTCAGTAGTTGCAGCATGTGGGCTTGGAGTTGCAGCTCTCGGGCTCTAGAGCACGGGCTCAGTAGTTGTGGCACACGGGCTTAGTTGCTCTGTGGCCTATGAGATTCTCCCGCACCAGGGATTAAGCCTGTGTCTTCTGCATTCATTGGCAGGTGGATTCCTATCTACTGCAGCACCGGGGGAGCCCAAGATCTCTTTCAATCCACCTTAAAGTGCAGATTTGTATAAGTCCACTTTTCGTTAAATAAATCATGCTAATTTCCACAGAAAAGTATGTAACACACACACACACATACACAATTTAACAGGCATTTAAAGCAGAAGGAATATTTTCTTCCTTGAGGATTTTTGGGACAATGGTGATAAAAACCATTATAACCAATCTGGTTGCACTTTCTCTGAAATTTTGAATATCTCTGTATCTCATATTCCCTCTCTCCCTGGGAATGAAGGGTCTGCTAATACAATACACCAAGGATTATAGCCATTTTGTTATTGTACTGCACTCCTTAGAAGGGATGGATTTGTTTACAAATTAATCAGGTAAATCCTTTTCCATAAAAATGACCATGTCCTAAATGATCAATTTTGCAAATGTGGATTTTTTTTTTCTCGAGGAAGATTATCCTCTTCCCCCTCTCAGTGTATTATGAAAATTTTGAAATACACAGCAAACTTGAACTATTGATATTTTCACAGTGAGCATCTATATCCTGATCACCTAGATTTTGCCACTGATATTTGACTTTATTCGTTTAATCATGAAACATGGAACTATCCATCCCTCTCCCATCTACTCATCCATCTTATTTTCTTGATGCACAAATGTGGCTTTTGGCCTAATCCAAAATTTGAATTTGTTCAAAGTGCTATCCATCTGTTGGGACTCTTGTGAAGCTTGCACTCTTCTCCCACTGACTTAAAAAGAAACATCAGTGTTCACCTGAAGACTCCATCTTCCCTGATGAGCTCACTGCATAGATACATGGTGCCCTTGTGATGCCTCAGTCAAAGAAGGCAGCGTGCCTCTGCTGATGGACTGTGAACCATGGCTCAGTGAGCTCAAGGTCAAACTGGCCCCATTCTGGGCTGTGCCTATGCCCCAGACTAAATAAAGGGTTTGCCAGGACCCTAGTGGCTTGGATTACCATGAGGGCCTGGGTACCAGCATGTACATTTTTCCTCTGCTTCCATCTCATTTTCTTTGAAGTCAAATTAATTTTCAGTCCTACCACCGTTTCTCTAGGTTAGGCACACCAAAAGTGTCAGGCTTTTATACATTTGCCAGCCTGCAAGGAGAGCTGACAACCTCTCCCAGGTCTCTGAGTACCCTTCACCCTCCATTTTTATACTTTGATCTTGTTTCCCGGGGCCCTTTCTTATCTTGCCCGCAGAAAATGTGTGATGCTCCCTCTGATGATCTACTCAGAGCTACACTTCCCTCAAATACTTGAAGCTCTAAAAGTACTTTTCAATAAAATTTTTTCATTTTCACATTGTAATAGACCTCAGATGAGAGGATATTACTGAGTACAAACTAAAGACATGTATACTAAGGTGTGAGTGGCTGATAGACTCTTATCCTCCTAGAGATTAACTGCCTTTTATTTCTTAAAAAAAATTTTTTTTTCATGTGGTGTGGCATGTGGGATTTTAGTTCCCTGACCAGGAATCAAAACTGTAAGCCCTGTCTTGGAAGTGTGGAATCTTAACCAATGGGAAGTCCCCTTAACTGCATTTTAAAAGAAAGAGATACTTACTAGCTCAGATGGATCTTGGGATGGTAGTATATGTGGGAAATCATCATGAGGCCCATCACAGTGACCCTTCTCTGCTTCTAGACCTGTGCTCCCTTGGTTCCCTTCACCACAGTGTACACAGAACAAGGATGTGTTACGTTTGACTCTTTTCAGAGAAGTTGCCAAGCCTTGCTCTAGTCCTTCAGCTCAAAAGGTATACTTTTCCCTTTGAGTTGAGCTTGTTTTCCTGTGCCATTGCCTTGAGTAAATAACATCTTAAAGTATCTTAGATAGTTTCTGGAAAGTTTAGGAGTTCTCTAAACGGGACAACAGAGGCACAGAACATCTGAGTGGTAGGCTCTTTGCAATGCTTCAAGGGTCCCATTGTCCCTGACAGCTAGAGTCCATCTGCCAGGGTGGGGATCTGGAAGCTCCTAAAGTTAGAGGGTTTTTCCTGTGGTCATGTATGGATGTGAGAGTTGGACTGTGAAGAAGGCTGAGTGCCAAAGAATTGATGCTTTTGAACTGTGGTGTTGGAGAAGACTCTTGAGAGTCCCTTGGACTGCAAGGAGATCCAACCAGTCCATTCTGAAGGAGATCAGCCCTGGGATTTCTTTGGAAGGAATGATGCTAAAGCTGAAACTCCAGTACTTTGGCCACTTCATGTGAAGAGTTGACTCATTGGCAAAGACTCTGATGCTGGGAGGGATTGGGGGCAGGAGGAGAAGGGGACGACAGAGGATGAGATGGCTGGATGGCGTCACCGACTTGATGGACGTGAGTTTGAGTGAACTCCGGGAGTTGGTGATGGACAGGGAGGCCTGGTGTGCTGCGATTCATGGGGTCACAAAGAGTCGGACACAACTGAGCGACTGAACTGAACTGAAAGTTAGAGTCTTTTTTTATTGGTTTATCTCAAATGAACTTTTGGGGACATAGAACCTCATATAGTGCTTGAAGCTTCTGCCAAAATTTCCAGATCTTACCATGCACCAAATGCTTGTTTTTTAAAAAACACAATATTTCTGTATTAGAAATTTTTATTCACATTTCACTGACAAAGCCATAACATATCCTACAACAATTAAATTATAATAAGCTCCTGGTATGATATGTGATTTTTGAAGAACACTTATGTATATAATCTTATTTGATACAGCAGCACCTGTGGATAGGCAGAGCACATATCAGTTGGAATATGATTAATCTTGTTTTGTAGAAGTGGACAGCACAGAGATTCTATCCAGACCTCATATAATGTGCCAGCCCTGGAGCTCAACATGCTGTGTCTTCCTAGAATAGTTCTCAGCCACGGAGCATTCTACTAAATTTGGGCATTATTAAGCTCAGGTCTTGAGGAAGAATGGATATTCTAGATATTCATTTTTCAGATGAGAAAATGGAGGCCCAGAGAACTAAAGAGACTTGCTCAAGGTCACACAGCTAATGAGGGTCAGAACTCAATTTCAGAACTTCACACTCCTACTAGATTATAGGACCACACTGATTGGATTGACAGGGAAAGCCAACTTTTGAGAGTGTTGCTTGTGTGAAATGGAAAGATTTGGATTGCGGGCTGTTGGTATATGGTCTCTAAGACTGAGCTTTGGGAGTGGCATTTCCATTCTTCCTCAAGAACTGAGCTTAATAATGTCCAAATTTAGTAGAATGCTCTGTGGATGAGAACAATTCTAGAAAGACAGAGCATGTTGAGCTCCAGGGCTGGCACATTATATGAGGTCTGGATAGAATCTCTGTGTTGTCCACTTCTACAAAACAAGATTAATCATATTCCAACTGATGACTCACTACCGCACATCTGAAGACATCAAGGATTAATAGCACTACAAACCACTTGGCCAAAATAATCCTCAACTTGGGTCATCTTGTGAATCTCAGACCAATCCCTCCACCCTTCTTAGCAGGCCTGGAGGGGTTCACATTCTTTCTACTTTCTCTTCGAGTAATCAACTCTGACCAGTGATAAAAGTCAGATGCTGAGAGCACCCTGGGCAAGTGCCAATTTCCAGAGTCTTCTCTGAGGACTCTGTTGCATCCTGCCTTCCCAAGAACCTCTCACCTACATCCAAGCCAAACATCTCAGTGGGGTTTAGAGCAACACTGCCTTTGCTGTGGTTTCAAAGAGAACTTTAAAACCAAACCCAATAGATAATAAGGACCTACTGTATAGCACAGGGAACTCTACTCAATACTCTGTAATGACCTATATGACATCACTTTGCCAACAAAGGTCTGTATAGACAAAACTATGGTTTTTCCAGTGGTCATGTATGGATGTGAGAATTGGACCATAAAGAAAGCTGAGCACCAAAGAATTGATGCTTTTGAATTGTGCTGTTGGAGAAGACGCTTGAGAGTCCCTTGGACTGCAAGGAAATCAAATCAGTCAATCCTAAAGGAATTAAACCCTGAATATTCATTGGAAGGACTGATGCTGAAGCTGAAGCTCCAATATCTTGGCCACCTGATGTGAAGAACCAACTCATTAGAAAAGACCCTGATGCTAGGAAAGATTGAGGGCAGGAGAAGAAGGGGGCAACAGTGGATGAGATATTTGGATGGTATCATCGACTCAATGGACATGAGTTTGAGCAAACCCTGGGAGATGGTGATGGACAAGGAAGCCTGGCATGCTGCAGTCCATGGGATTGCAAAGAGTTGGACATGACTGAACAACAAAAACTGATTCACTTTGCTATACACCTGAAACTAACATAGCAATGTAAATCAACTATACTCCAATTAAGAAAAATAAAGCCAAATCCAGTTTCTTATTGATGACCTTTAAAGCATTCTCCTATTGGGTCTTTGAAATGGAACAAAAACAGGAATTATTGCTTATATTCAGGCTGGATCTACTTGTCATCAAAATAATTGGTTGAAAATTTAAAATGCAGCTAAAACTTTTTTGGGGTGTCATCTAGCCAAAAAAATCACTGAAAGAGTCAGTATTACCCAGAATTTGAAAACTGGTTTGTATCCAAAGATGCAGCTTAATTTTAGAACATGCATGGTTCGTCAAACTGAATGTTTAAAAGAAAGTTGCTTCTTTTGGGGTGGGTCAGACAAGATAGATCACACCAAGAAAAAAAGACTTCTTTTTAAAGAGCTGGAGTTATCAAAGCCAATCAAAAGAAAAGCTTTAAACATCCTACTCAACCCTAAAACCCAACTCCTGCCACTCAGCATCAGAATCTGTTTTGATGCTGAAAATCTACGAAATCGGAGTTAATCTGAGTCTCAGCATCTAGCAGCAACCATCGAGTCAACCAGTGATCCAAATCATTCAAATACTGTGCAAGAAACTTGTCATGGAAAACTTCATTTTTTGTTTTTTCATCAAAAATGTCTCAGCTTCCTTTGGACAGAAATGGAAAGTGACATTTCAAAGTTTAATCCCTTAATATGTAGTCTGGTTCTTTCCAAAGGTTGCAAGATTTCCAAGTTCTGGAATTCATAACTAACCATATGGAAACAGAATGTTCTACATATCTTAGCTTCCCAAATATTGTCAGAGCATGAGTGACTCTCGTTGACACTGGGCAGGACCATATGCGCAGTTGTCCCTCTTTAGCTTCACTCTTCGCCAGGACAAACCCCTTCCTCTCGTAAGACTAGTGTCTTTACTGTGCCAAGCACATTGGATGTTTGATTTCTTCCATCAAGACTTTGCCCTTACCACTCCCCGTACCTCTACTCCACAAAGAGTGCCTTCCCTGTTTATGTTTCCAGATCCATCTATAATCCCCCCTACCCGTGAAGCTTTCTTGGATTACTACAACCAAGAAGGCTCTCTACAATTTCTCCCAGCTCGTGGGGTTTATTATCTATATCATACAGGTTGAGACTCATGTGTCCATTTTCCAGTCATGACACACTGCCATGGCTCAACTCCCAAACTAGCCTCTCAGAGGACAAGAGCAAGCTTGAAAGTCAGATGGAAGTCGCTTCCACTTAGGGGCCCTCCACTTTCTAGCTGTGGGAACAGTGTACCTCTTCCAGCTTCCCTCATTTTTTTCTCTAACAGAAACCACAGTATCTGTTAATATATTAAAGGGTTAGGAGAGAATATTAGCAGTGTGCCAATAGTATTACTAAACCTGGCACATAATAATTGGGTAATAACGAATAGATTTGTATGTACTTCACAATATCTATTCTGCACAGGGCACACCATGGGTAATGGATCATGACTTGATGACTTCATACATTTTTAAAAATATTTATTATTTTTTTATTTGGTTGGGTTGAGTCTTAGTTGTGGTTTGAGGGCTTAGTTGCGGTTTGAGGGTTTAGTTGCCTGGGGGTGTGTGGGATCTTGGTTCCCTGACCAGGGATCGAATCTGATCCCCTGCATTGGAAGGTCGATTCTCAACCACCAGGGAAGTCCTGACTTCACACATTTTAATGCAGTATCTCTGAGACTTAGATAATAAAATAAAAATAATTCTAGAGTTATGATACTGGGAAAGGTCATAAGAAGTCATCTTACTATGATGTATCTGTTGATATGATACACTATCTATTATTAAGGCAAAAAGACAGCTTCTTAAGTAGGATGTTTGGGATGTGTATGCATTTGTGTGTGTGTGTATGTATATGCACATATAAATGTGTGTGTGTGTGTAGTTTTTAAATTGGAAAGTATTCACCAAAATGCTAACAGTAGTTACCTCTGATTTGTAGGGTTACAAACAGTCTTAATTGTCTTTTTGCCTATCTATCAATTTTTACATTACGAAAATGTTCTACTTGTGTAAATAAGACATAATAAGTGATTTCCAAAATATCCTATGTATATATAATTAAACTATGAATATAGATCAGGTCTGGGAGGTAGGAAAAATGCAAAAATGACAAAAAAAGAGAGTTGTGGGATATGACTGCTTTCTCTCCCCCAAATCTAGTTATTGCTTATTGTTTCACTATGTTTATAACAGCAATTTTAGTTTGTAGAAATCATTTTCTAAATCATTCCTATACTTTTGAAAAAGTGAAAGTCACTCAGTCTAGTGGGTAGCCCTTTCTGTAGCAGATCTTACCAACCTAGGAGTTGAACCAGAGTCTCCTGCATTGCAGGTGGATTCTTTACCAACTGAGCTATCAGGGAGTGCTCATCAGTTTCATTTCTACTCAATAAATAATTGGCTGCTCTCAACAGGCAGTATTCTGAAACAGGGGTCTTCTTCAGCTCCTAAGAATTACCCACATCCATAAAATGGGCAACCTATGTCTTGATCCATCTATTAAGTAGTTTCTTGCCTGGTGGACCCCAGTGATTTTGACTCTGGTGCTCTGTGTCATGTGGATCCTGCCAAGACTTTGTGAATTATTCTGTGGCTGTGGGGATTAACAAGTTCTTGTCCTGGTGGCCAGGGTGAGGACATACGCCTCTGTGTGCATCAGCCTATATCTGGGAGGCTAGAAACACAGTGCCTACAGGTGAGTGAGTACCCCTGGGACGCAGACTGTTTTTTCTCCATCATCTGATCGTCTGTCCTTTACACTGTGTCCCTCTCCATGCCACCTTGTCATGGTTGCCAGCTTAGGACTGGGATATGGGCTCTGACTCTCATCCCACATGGACACACAACCTGGATTTGTAGCAGAGGTCAAGAGGTAAGTAGAGCCGAGACAAGGAGACACAGGGTAGGGCTGGAGGGGTCTTGTTCCTGTCCCTGTCAGCTTCAGGAACAGTTAAGCACATACTGTGTGTGTGTGTGAAAGTGTTAGTTGCTCAGTCATGTCTGACTCCTTGAGACCCCATGGACTGTACCCCTCCAGGCTCCTCTGTCCATGGAATTCTCCAGGCAAGAATACTGGAGTGGGTTGCCATTCCCTTCTTCAGGGGATCTTCCTGACCCAGGGATTGAACCACCATTGAGTCACCAGGGAAGCCCAGTACAATAGCAGATGTATTTTAAATAAATTAATTATCAGAAGCAAAGAAAACCAAGCTCATATGGGATTTAACCCAGGACCTCTCACACCCTAAGTGAGAATCATAGTCCAATGTGATAGCACATGTATTTTAAATTAATTATCAGAAATAAAAAGCACATGGCTTGTCTGGGATTCAAACGCAGGATCTCTCACACCCTCAGCTAGTATCATACCACTAGACCAACAAGCCACATGTCTGTAGGCCTCTCGTGGAGTGTTAAAGTCTTAAGTATCCAGTTAACAACAATAGGAACAGAAGGCGTTTACTGACTGTGTGTCAGACTCTCATCTCTGCAATGGAGCTAAACAGTGAGATTATATACTTTGTATACTTACTGTGGAGGCTCTCTCCAACCTGATGATGCCTTCCCAGTTCCAAACAAAGAAGAAAGTAACACAATGAATGCAGATGAACTCTGGGTTAAGCAAGCACTGACAAGGTTCCTGTTTGTCAGGAAGAGACAGATTTCTGGGACCTTATCTCCTTGTTTCATTAGGTTGTGTTTCTGCCAGGAAAATCTTCATCTTCTTTATGAACACTTGCTTTAATCTATTCTGTATGATCATTTCAGAAAATAACTCCAGAGACCAAGATTTCAGCTTCTGGACCAAGGGTGAGCATACTGGGTGGACAGACTTCCCAACTTGCCTGATGAGGTGAATGGAAGTGTGGTCCATGTTACTATACATAGTATATACAGCAGGGAGCATGATTTCCTATAACAGTAAAAGAGAATGTGTCCTCGGAGATACACTGCCCACTAACAAAGAATTGTGTCATAGAAAATGTAAGTAACTATGTTACAATATGATTCCTACACAATGTTCTGATTATCTATCTTGATTTTCAGACTGACAAAGAGTATGGGAGTTTTCAGTAACGATTTAAGGTGTCCTATCTTGCCTGGAAAATCCCATGGATAGAGGAGCCTGGTAGGCTGTAGTCCATGGGGTCGCTAAGAGTCAGGCATGACTGAGCGACTTCACCTTCACTTTTCACTTTCATGCCTTGGAGAAGGAAATGGCAACCCACTCCAGTATTCTTGCCTGGAGAATCCCAAGGACGGGGGAGCCTGGTGGGCTGCCATCTATGGGGTCGCACAGAGTCGGACACGACTGAAGTGACTTAGCAGCAGCAGCAGCAGCAGCATATTGAACCAAGATCTTTCACAGTGTGGCTTGGAAAATGATGGATCAAAAGGGATAGATCCAGCCATCATAGATCAGTTTCCTTTGGTGAGGGTGTGTGTGTGAGAGAGAGAGAGAAAGAGAGAGAGGGAAGAAGGGACAGAGGAGATATATCTAAGGATATGGAGAATCATTTTGTTTACAGAACGTGGCCTGAAGCTTGTAACAATGCCTTAACAAATCTCCTGGCACTGGAATCCAAGCATTGATTTTCATTAAACTTTGGAGCTTTTGCAATTCTCACTGAGCTGAGGTCAGAGCTGGCAGAGTAGGACCCAGCTGTGTGCCCTAACAACCACAGCCTCTGAGTCCGTATATGGTCTTAATGGCCAAGGAAGCCTCCTCTTCTTCCTCCCCACCGTGACTGTCATTGCTTCAGAAATGCCCCCCAAATGGCACTAAATGATGTGCAAACACACCAGCTGGATTGCTAATCTTTTTTCGAGGCTTCTTTAATGGTGCATTCATAGCCCCTTGGAGCAAACTCAATTTCTCTCTGTGCACGCTATTTCCACTTCTACAATTCTAGAAGAAATCATTTTGGCAAACACATTTTTAGAGTTGGATGAGAGGTAATTTATACAATTGCTTACCTACTATTGACAACAGGCAGCAACTCCAGTCACAGGACGAAGGATGGCTATTCATTACTCACAGTGGAGACACATAAATGGATCTGGAGCCTTTTATGAGGCTTGAAGCAGTGAACTTGGGGCAAGAAAATCTTGTGTGTTTGAGGGGATAGGGAATAGAAAACCAGAAGTCACCTCTTTGGATCTTCACCTTTACACTGAACACCACATCTGAAGAGAGACTCAAAAAGGCCCAGCAGAGAGAAGAAAGCTTGAATGGTACAAATGTTAAATACCACATGCTGAAGTAGGCACTGCCAGGGCATCCATGCTAAGGATGTAGCTGTGGTCCTGATCGTGGAGGGTAATTAGGCAACTGAGTGATGAGACATGTTTATTTTCCCCAATGGACCAGTCAGCCCACCTTTTATGTCTTCTGAGGGAGCCTGTGGTCACATCCAACAGAATTCCAAATGTGCTCAGAAAATGTTGCTTTATACTTCAGGCTCAGTAGAGAATTTTAAAAAATATACACACATATGCATACATATGTATATACACACACACACACACACACACACCCATGAATGGATCATAAGCTCTTTTCTAGGTGTGTTTGTTCTAAGCCAGGACTGATGCTGAAGCTGAAGCTCCAATACTTTGGCCACTTGATGTGAAGAATTGACTCATTGGAAAAGAGACAGGCTGGGAAAGATTGAGGGTAGGAGAAGAATAGGCCAACAAAGGATGAGATGGTTGGATGGCATCAGCGACTCAATGGACATGAGTTTGAGCAAGCTCCGGGAGGTAGTGAAGCACAGGGAAGCCTGATGTGCTGCAACAGCTACATTAGAATCCCCTGAGAAGCTTTGAAAATTCCCTAATGTCCAGGCCCACCCCAGACCAACTGACTCATAATTGCTGGGGGTGGGACCCAGGAGCCAGTATTTTTCTGAGCTCCCCAGATGTGCAGCCAAGGTTGAGAACCAATGCTTTAAGCATTTAAAGGTAATCAAGGCAATGGGTTTCTAGTGCATATTGGAATCATCTCGGAAGCTTGTTAAAATGCAGATTTCCGGGGGACTTCCTTGGTGGTCCAGTGATTCAGACTCCAGGCTTCCACTGCAGGGGGCATGAGTTTGATCCCTGGTCAGGGAAACAAGATCCTGCATGCTGCACAGTCCCCACCACCCCAGAAAAAAGTAAAAGAAAAATGCAGATTCATGGGTCTGGGTTTGGGGCCTGAGATTCTGTGTTTTTAAGAAGCTCCCTAGGTGATTCTGAGGTTGGAAATCCATGGGTCACACACTGAGAATCCTATTTAGAGAACTCTTCCCTGGAGGTAGTGTGTTTCCCATGCGTCATTTATTGTTTAATTTCATATTGATCCTCACCTTTCATACAGATCCCCCTTTGCCAGTGAATATGTGGGAAGTTCTGGTCCCTGACGGTAAGCAGGCTGATAAATTCAGACACTTCACCTTGTCACTTCCAGAGGTACCCAGTCAATATATCTAGGGGTGCTAGAGGCATATGGTGGGGGGTGAAGGTGGACAGAGCAGGAAGAGAAGGGAAAAGCTGGCTCGAGTCTAGTAGGTGCTGGAGAGGGAATGAGATTTGGAGTTGAGAACTTGGTCTCTTAGACAGCCACCATTGGAAAGATCAGCCCTGTAGCAGCCCCTGCATTGCCGCAAAAAAAAAAAAAAAAAAAAGTAGAATCTACTCAACCTGGGCCCAGACCATGGGGTCCCAAGGGTGCTTCCTGAGTGGGTCCAAGCTGTATATGGCTCTGCCCCAGGCACCTCCTCCCTGCAGCCTGCTTCCTTGCCCAACCTGTTGGGCTGACCTCCAGGAGAAAAGTCTGAGTATTGCTGCTGATGAATTTCTAGAAGAGGAAAGGGATGGAGTGGGAGAAAGCAGAGCCACAAGAAAGAGATCCCCAGTGAATTTTCTAACTGCCTGTGATGTTAGATAGTTGTCCATTCTCTGTAATTTACTGCTCATTCCGCAGACCCACTGGATGTAGAATGAGAGTACACAGCCTTTGATGTCAGGAATTAAGCAAATTGTTACATGGAAAGAACAGCATGGCCACCCCTTATTCCTTACTGTGTAGCAATACCCCTGTCAGTCACCTCTGCTGGGGGTGGGGGAGCATGACATTAAGGAAGGCTTTGCAGAGAAGGTTTGCCTGTACCTGGGCCTTGAAGAGGATGGGGAAGGATTTCCATAGCAGAGATGGAAGGAAATGTTTCTAAAAGGAGGCATGATATGCAAAATGCTGGAAAAGGTGATTACTGGATTGTCTGAATTTGCGGCTAGAACCCACCATGGTGGCTGCTGTGAGTTACTTGGTTGTTTTTACCAAGTTCATTTTTAAATTGTAGTTGGCATTTAGCCTCCTCTGACCAATCAAGAGACAGCTCTGGGTTACTTTGTTGTTTGTTTACCCTGAACTTTCTTGAATGTCTGCAACCAAGTGCAAACCTAAAAAAAAAAAAAAAAAAAAAAAAGCCCTGGAACTTTCTCACCTAGTCCAGTCCAGTGTTAACAGATCCCAGAGCCCCCAACACTCCTGTGCACTCCAGCTCTGATGTTTTCCCCCTACTGCCCACCCTACAGCACCAGGAGAAAGCCCATTACCTGCTGGAGTGGGAAAAGAGACTCAGGAAGGCTTCATGCAGGAGGCTGCATTGGAGAAGGGCCCTGGGGGAAGGGACACTGAAGGGAAAGGGGGGAGGGGATATTCCAGTGAGAAGCAACCACACAAAAGGCACAATGACTCTAGAAATCGGTAAAACATGAACACTGGCTAGAGGGCCATGAGTTAATACGATTCTGACCATTTCCTAGTTCTCATGATCCCATCCCCCAGTTCTCTCACAGCCCATGCCCATCCTCCCTGTGGCGTGAACGTGCCCCTAACTGCTCACGCTCAGTGAGGTAGTCTCCATTATGTGTATCTGGGCTTCAGTGGTTGGCCCCCACCCCCATCCCACTTAGGGCACATGGTGAAAACAGGCCACAACTTACTGGTTGTGAGGCCTCAGGTACGCTGTTTATGAGCGTACTTCTATGAGCCTCGTTTCCTGATTTGTAAAATGGGGATATTGAAACTCTCCCCTTATATGCAGTTGTTTTAAGGATTAAATACAATGTATAAAATATATATAAAATTCTTAGCATGATTCCTAGAATATAGTAAAGTCTTAACATATTCTCTCACGATATTATGACTTTGGCTATTACGCTTTTATAATATGAGATAAAAATTGACTTTACTCCGTGAAAAAAGAATTAGAGGACTTCACTTTTTCTTTTTTGATGTCTGATCTTATTTATTTGTTACTCTTAGAACATCTCATTTTTGATTGGACTCAGAAGTAGAAGCTCTCAGAGAGGACAGCCTCCGTCTCTTGGCAATCTGTTCCTGCCATTTTTCTCTGGCCTCCTTCATTCTCTTGGCCAAAAGTTTAGCATATTCTGCAGCCTCTTCTTTATTTTTCTTAGTACGCTGTTTCTTCAGAGCAATATGCCGGCGTTTGTGTTGCAGAACTCGTGGTCACAAGACGCTGAATTTTGGGTGCTTTAGTCCTAGGTTTCTTACCGTTTTTGTTTAGGGGCTTTCGCACAACATATTTGAGAAGGCAATGGCACCCCACTCGAGCACTCTTGCCTGGAAAATCCCATGGATGGAGGAGCCTGGTGGGCCGCAGTCCATGGGGTCGCTAAGAGTCGTACAAGACTCAGTGACTTCACTTTCACTTTTCACTTTCATGCATTGGAGGAGGAAATGGCACCCCACTCCAGTGTTCTTGCCTGGAGAATCCCAGGGATGGGGGAGCCTGGTGGGCTGCCGTCTGTGGGGCTGCACAGAGTCAGACACGACTGAAGCGACTTAGCAGCAGCAGCAGCAGCAGCACAACATATTGGCGGACATCATCTTCTTTAGAGAGACTTAAAAGTTTGCGGATTCTGCTAGCTCTTTTGGGACCCAGGTGACGAGGCACTGTAGTATCAATGAGTCCAGGAATATCCTTCTCCTCTTTTTTCATGATGACCAAATTGAGAACTCAGATTGGCATCCACAATGCAACCCCGTACAGATTTGCACTTTCTCTCTCCAGTCCTCCTTGGTCTGTAACAGGAATGCCCCTTACTCAGTAGCAGGCTAACTCGGTCATGGGTCAAGACACCCTGCTTCATGGGGAAACCCTGCTTATTGTTCCCGCCACTGATTCGGACCACATACTGTGGTGTTGGAGAAGACTCTTGAGAGTCCCTTGGACTGCAAGGAGATCCAACCAGTCCATTCTGAAGGAGATCAGCCCTGGGATTTCTTTGGAAGGAATGATGCTAAAGCTGAAACTTTAGCACTTTGGCTACCTCATGCAAAGAGTTGACTCATTGGAAAAGACTCTGATGCTGGGAGGGATTGGGGGCAGGAGGAGAAGGGGACGACAGAGGATGAGATGGCTGGATGGCATCACCGACTCGATGGACGTGAGTCTGGGTGAACTCCGGGAGTTGGTGATGGACAGGGAGGCCTGGCATGCTGCAATTCATGGGGTCGCAAAGAGTCAGACACAACTGAGCGACTGAACTGAACTGAACTGAACCCTTCCATTCTTTACCCAGAGAGTCAGCAGCAACTTCTGTGGCCATACGCTTCTCATAGAAGGTACAAAGTTTTCGTTCATCATCCACTTCAATGAGCTTCTGGCAGCCAGTGGCCGGGAAAGAGATGTTCAGCTTCATTCTGAAGCAGCCAACAGCCTCCAAGGTGTCACGAAAAAGAGTCGTCACATTCTTTCAATGCAGTTAGGGAGCAGTTTTGCGGACTCCAAGGGTCAACCCTTTTCATAACTAAGTTCTCACTTCATTCATTCTACAAATATTTATTGAGCACCTATAATATGCCAGGAAGTATGCTAACTGCTGGGAACACGGGAAGCAAGACAAAGTAACACCCTCCCCAGCCACATGGGGCTTGCATTCTAAAAGAGAGTAAATGTACACTGTCAAGTTCTAAGGAAACAAGTTCTAAGGAAAAACTCAAGCAGGGTAAGTGGATGGGGAATATGGGGTCTGGGCCACTTGAGTGGGCAGGGGAGGCATAATATAGGAAGTGTCACCTGAAAGCTCAAGAGACTGAGTCATGGGAATGTTTGAGCTTTCCAGGCAGAGAGAAGGGCAAGTGCAAAGACCTTGAGGCTGGAGAGCACCTCATGTGTTTGAGGAACAGCATAGAAACCTTATTATTTTTGTGAACCACAGCGTTGATTTTAAGGGACACATGGCTCTCAATATCTCTATGTTTCTTTCAAAGTTCTGAAGACTGAAGGTCATGGAGAAGACAGCTAACTGTGCAGTCTAATGATTCTTTGTGGATTCTCCAGCCCCAGTCATGCTGCTCCTTTTGTGTGCCACTGGCCTTTAGATCATGCCTGCCTTTGCTGTAGGCATTTGGCCTGGAGTACCTCAAGAATGTGATGGAGAGGTAGAGCTGGGAGGCGAGGAGCCTTTCCTTGGCTCTCACTCTAGGCTAAGGACCCAAATGAATGTACTGGAATTTTATGGATCAATGGCATTCCCTTATTCATCCTGCCAACTCAATAAGCGTTTTTGACTTACATTCTTTAGGTATAACTGGACTAAATTCTGGGAAAGATAGAAATAATTCTAAAATAATAGAATTGTCCCATCCATCTTGAAACCTTTTTGGAAACATTTGGGATAAATCGGAAGTTTTTAGAACTATACCATCCCACTCTCAGGACTAAATGAAGTGAGAAGACATACATACACAGCTAATGCTGCTAAGTCAATTCAGTCGTGTCCGACTCTGTGCGACCCCATAGACGGCAGCCCACCAGGCTCCCCCGTCCCTGGGATTCTCCAGGCAAGAACACTGGAGTGGGTTGCCATTTCCTCCTCCAATGCATGAAAGTGAAAAGTGAAAGTGAAGGCACTCAGTCGTGTCCGACTCTTAGCGACCCCATGGACTGCAGCCTACCAGGCTCCTCCATCCATGGGATTTTCCAGGCAAGAGTACTGGAGTGGGGTGCCACTGCCTTCTCAGTGTTAATAACAGCCCTGGACAATTGTAGTAGAAACAGCACAATGCAGTGCATGATAGTGTGCTAGATATGTTGTTCAAATGATGAAGACTATAGCAGTTGGTTGGAGGAAGCTTCCTGGAAGTAGAGAGGCTCAGACTGAGCCTTGGAAATATATGCAAGGGCAGAGAGGAAGAAGGAATACCTTTGCTCAAGAGAGCAAAATGCCAACCCTTTGGAAATGTTCACTCCTGGAAAAATGTAGGCTAAGTCAGTCATGCTAGCTAGCCCCACTCTCTCTGCCATTACAATCCATGGTCTAGACCCATCATAACTTTTATAATATTTCCACCCTCTAAAATCTTAAGTGTTTTTGCATTCCATGTGAACTCTAATCCTCAAAATAATAATATCGGCAATTTCCCAAGACCATGGGCCTAAGGTACCAAATGGTCTCAGTCCCAGTTTATGCAAAGGATTCCAACTTGCCATAGGAAGATGGATGGCCTTTTCCAAACTGGATAGGCTTTGAAGGCAGAGGTGCTCAGTTCAGTTCAGTTCAGTTCACTCAGTCGTGTCCGACTCTGCGACCCCATGAACTGCAGCACGCCAGGCTTCCCTGTCTATCACTAACTCCCGGAGTCCACCCAAACTCATGTCCATTGAGTTGGTGATGCCATCCAGCCATCTCATCCTCTGCCGTCCCCTTCTCCTCCTGCCCTCAATCTGTCAAAGCATCAGGGTCTTTTCAAATGAGTCAGTTCTTCACATCAGGTGGCCAAAATATTGGAGTTTCAGCTTCAACATCAATCCTTCCAATGAACATCCCGGACTGATTTCCTTTGGAATGGACTGGTTGGATCTCCTTGCAATCCAAGGGACTCTCAAGAGTCTTCTCTAACACCATAGTTCAAAAACATCAATTCTTCAGTCCTCAGCTTTCTTTATAGTCCAACTCTCACATCCATACACGACTACTGGAAAAACCATAGCCTTGACTAGACAGACCTTTGCTGACAAAGTAATGTCTCTGCTTTTTAATATGCTGTCTAGGTTGGTCATAACTGTCCTTCCAAGGAGTAAGTGTCTTTTAATTTCATGGCTGCAATCAACATCTGCAGTGATTTTGGAGCCCCCCCAAAATAAAGTCAGCCACTGTTTCCACTGTTTCCCCATCTATTTGCCATGAAGTGATGGGACCAGATGCCATGATCTTCGTTTTCTGAATGTTGAGCTTCAAGCCAACTTTTTCACTCTCCACTTTCACCTTCATCGAGAGGCTTTTGAGTTCCTCTTCACTTTCTGCCATAAGGGTGCTGTCATCTGCATATTTGAGGTTATTGATATTTCTCCCAGCAATCTTGATTCCAGCTTGTGCTTCCTCCAGCCCAGTGTTTCTCATGATGTACTCTGTATATAAGTTAAATAAGCAGGGTGACAATATACAGCCTTGACACACTCCTTTTCCTATTTGGAACCAGTCTGTTGTTCCATGTCCAGTTCTAACTGTTGCTTCCTGACCTGCATACAGGTTTCTCAAGAGGCAGGTCAGGTAGTCTGGTATTCCTTTCTCCTTCAGAATTTTCCACAGTTTATGGTGATCCACACAGTCAAAGGCTTTGGCATAGTCAATAAAGCAAAAATAGATGTTTTTCTGGGTACTCTCTTGCTTTTTCAATGATCCAGCGGATGTTGGCAATTTGATCTCTGGTTCCTCTGCCTTTTCTAAAACCAGCTTGAACATCTGGAAGTTCACGGTTCACATATTGCTGAAGCCTGGCTTGGAGACTTTTCAGCATTACTTTCCTAGCATGTGAGATGAGTGCAATTGTGCAGTAGTTTGAGCATTCTTTGGCATTGCCTTTCTTTGGAATTGAAATGAAAACCTACCTTTTCCAGTCCTGTGGCCACTGCTGAGTTTTCCAAATCTGCTGACATATTGAGTGCAGCACTTCCATAGCATCATCTTTTAGGATTTGAAATAGCTCAACTGGAATTCCATCACTTCCATTAGCTTTGTTTGTAGTGATGCTTTCTAAGGCCCACTTGATTTCACATTCCAGGATGTCTGGCTCTAGGTCAATGATCACACCATCATGATTATCTGGGTCATGAAGATCTTTTTTGTACAGTTCTCCTGTATATTCTTGCCACCTCTTCTTCATATCTTCTGCTTCTGTTAGGTCCATACCATTTCTGTCCTTTATTGAGCCCATCTTTACATGAAATGTTCCCTTGTTATCTCTAATTTTCTGGAAGAGATCTCTAGTCTTTCCTATTCTACTGTTTTTCTCTATTTCTTTGCATTAATCACTGAGGAAGGCTTTCTTATCTCTCCTTGCTCTTCTTTGGAACTCTGCATTCAAATGGGTATATTTTTTCCTTTTCTCTTTTGCATTTCACAGAGTTGAGTAGGGCTTTTTTTTTCAAGTTTGAGCAGAAACATACCTACAAATGTACAGACACCTAGGCCAAATGGCTTTGTTTGGCTTGATGTAGTTGTTTCTCTTGTGGGCTTCCAAGTTGAGTGGATGTGGTGGCTATATCCATGGATGCTCTGCCACAAGGAATATTGCGATCCAATCTCTTGGACTAGGCTGGATCTTTGCTTTTAATTACAGCAACATACTAAAAATGGACAGGATTTTAATTTGGTTATGTTAACCCATCCCATTCCTTTTGTTTCCTTCCTAGTTCTTTTCCCTGGAAGACACTTTTAGAAATCCAAGTTCTCGGGATGATATGTAGGATAGTGAAGTCCAGAGATTAGTGATGGCTCATTTGTATTTGTACCATTACTACTTACGACCTTTGTTTTTTTTTAATTGAAGTATAGTTGATTTCAATGTTGTGTTAGTTTCAGGTGTACAGTAAAGTGATTCAGTTACACATACATGTATAAGCTATTTTTTTCCAGGTTCTTTCCCCTTGTAGTTTATTACAAAATATTGAGTATAGTTCCCTGTGGGTCTACACAGTAGGTCCTCATTGGTTATCTTATTTACATATATTGATAATAGTATGTATGTGGGCTTTTGGTTTTAATTATTTTTGGTTGTGCTGGGTCTTCACTGCTGCATGTGGGCTTTCTTTAGTTGTAAGTGGGGGCTACTCTTTGTTGTGGTGTGCAGGCTTCTCATTGCGGCGGCTTTTTATTGTTGCAGAGCACAGGCTCTAGAGCATGGGCTACAGTACTTGCAGCTCATGGGCTCTAGGGCACGGACTCAATAGTTGTGGCACACGGGCTTAGTTGCTTCGTGGCATGTGGAATCTTCCTGGACCAGTGCCTATCCACTGTACTACCAGGGAAGTCCAGGCCTTTGGTTTTGAACTACCTAATCTGGGTGAGGAAGCCAGGATCTATTGATGACTCCCAAAGGAGGAAGTCATAAGGTCCCGTAGTAGAGATTTTGGTCATGTTAATAACACTAATGATAGCTACTATTTACTGAAAGCTTACATGGCGCCAGACTATCTGATAATCTGATCTTTCCAACAACGTTGTGAACTAGGTACATTATCCCCTTCTTTATAGAAGAGGAAACTGAAGGTCAGGGACACTAAGTGACTTGCCCAAGTTTGTATAGCTAGTGAGCCTTGGTGCTTCTGAAGCTTGGTCAGGTTTGGGTTCTGAGTCCTCAGTTCAGTTCAGTTGCTCAGTTGTGTCCAGCTCTTTGCAACCCCATGAATCGCAGCACGCCAGGCCTCCCTGTCCATCACCAACTCCCGGAGTTTACCCAAACTCATGTCCATCTGAGTCCTAGTTTGGTCTTTTTAATTTATATAACAGCTTCATCCCCTTTTCTGAAAAATCATCTGATAAAACCCCTACCTCACAAAGTGGCTGTGAGGATAGAATTAGACAACATGCACCAAGTGTCTAATGGGGCTTGGCAGATAGTAAGTGCTTAGTAAATGGTGTGTTCGTGCATGCTAAGTCACTTCAGTCATGTCCAACTTTTTGTGACCCTATGGACTGTATCCCGACAGGCTCCTTTGTCCATGGGATTCTTCAGGCAAGAATACTGGAGTGGGTTGCCATGCCCTCCTCCAGTGGATCTTCCTGACCCAGGGATCGAAGCTGGGGCTCCTGCAGCTCCTGCATTCCAAGCAGATTCTGTACTGCTAAGCTGCTGGAGAATAGCTGCTCTTATTAGGAACCTGATTCCCAGGTTTGGAGACCAAGTGCCACAGTGGTCTAGATGCTGAGTCACAAATAACGTGCCGGTTTCCCTGAGCTGCCAGAATGCACATCTGTTTATATCTCCTTCATCTGATTGAACACGTCACATGCTCCAGTGCTAAATCGGGAATGTGTGCCAATTCTATTAGCTTGGGTAAATTGGGCGGGGAGCCCTGGACAATTTAAGGCATTCATGTGATATTCCTATTGGAATTTGTTGTGTGTTTGTGAATTGGTCCTACAGGAACGTCGTTTCTTCAGAAATCCAGTGGTTGATGCAAAAGCGATTCTGATTGCAGGCGAGAAAATGTCGCCTGACATGGGACATGAATGCCTTTCCATATAATAAGTTTGGTCCCTTTGCTGGGCAGCTCCAAGCCTCCAGAGTATTCAGGCCTCTGTCTCACTCCATCAGGAAAAACACTTTCTGTGGCCCGTTTACCTGGTGTGAAGGGGGAGGGGCTGTGCCTGGTATGTGAAGAAGAGGGTATGGGACCCCGTGGGCAGTGGGAAGCCAGAGGAGAGGAGGAGGCCGGAGGAGAAGGCCTGGGCTGCACCTTGAGGATGAAGTGCCACCTCTATCTATTATGAGGGCAATTACATGAAGAATCCAGAAAATGACTTTGATTAAGGTTATAAAAGAAAAAAAAAGAAAAGGCTGTTCTAGTCTGTTATCTAATAGCAGATGAACTCTTAAGGGTGTTATGGACTGCATGTCTGTGTCCTGTCAAAGTTCATATGCTGAAGCCCTCACCCTCAGTATAAGATTCCTATTGAAATTTGTGAGTGGGGCTGCTGCTGCTGCTGCTGCTGTGTCGCTTCAGTCGTGTCCGACTCTGTGCGACCCCATAGACAGCAGCCCACCAGGCCTCCTGTCCCTGGGATTCTCCAGGCAAGAACACTGGAGTGGGTTGCCATTTCCTTCTCCAATGCATGAAAGTGAAAAAAGTGAAGTCGCTCAGTCGTGTCTGACTCTAGCGACCCCATGGACTGCAGCCTTCCAGGCTCCTCCATCCATGGGATTTTCTAGGCAAAAGTACTGGAGTGGGGTGCCATTGCCTTCTCTGTGAGTGGGGCCTTTGGGGCTAATTAGAAGGCACTTGTCTCGAGACCCATGCACCACCATGGAGAGTAATGCAAATCTAGTACCTGGAGAACTGAGTGGAGACTCATGATCGTGTTTTTGTTTTTTTTTTTTCCTTCAGCATTGAGACTTCACTTGACCAAAAACCTGGAAATGACACTGGGCAAAGCAGATTGAATCATTAAAACCTTCTATCACTGACCTCTCCTTCATTCTTCCTTTCTCCTCCCAACTAATCAGATACATCTTTCTTTTTTAAAAAATGTTCATTTATTTATTTGGATGTGCCAGATCTTGGTTGTGGCACATGGGATATTTAGCTGTGGCAAGCAAACTCTTAGTTGTGGCACGTGGGATCTAGTTCTCTGACCAGGAACTGAACCTGGGCCCCCTGCATTGAGAGTCTTAGCCACTGGATCACCAGGGAAGTCCCCACTTCCGCTATTGCCAAGTCAAACACTTGCGCCTGTCTCTTGCACAGTTATACTCCTCACCTCACCAATGAACTGCAGTTCATTAATTTTTTCATTCCATACATCTTCACTGGCACCTGCTCCCAAGTGGCAGGCGCTGGGCGAGGTGCTGAGGACAGGCCTGTGAAGCAGTCACGTGTCCTCCAAGACCCACTGCTGTCATCAAGTTCTTCTGCTTCCTGTCCTTCACTCCTGCCACTGCCTCTGTACACATGCCTGCTCCTCTATGGAAACGTCTTCTCTTCTCATCTCTGCCAATGTACGCTTCTCATCACCTCTAAAAACTCTATTAAAATGCAGAGTTCCCACATGTGCCCCACACGTTGAAATAGCAAGCGGGAGCCCAGGAAGGTCCGCTTTGCACAGAAGGCTGGAAGATCTGTAGTCAGACACCATCTGTCTAGAGCCTCTGTGTGTGAGCAAAAGAGAGAACTTCCAAAGACTTCACATGTGCCGATTGATTTCATAAAGGGTCATACTGTAGGGATGAGAAACCCAGTTGGCGGCTAGAACAATCCCTGAAGGTGAGAGACAGAAAATCAAGCAGAATTTTTGTTATCATGAATTTTGTGTGTGTGTCTTTGGTGGGGGGTGAGGGGTGGGGACTTCCTTGCTGTATGCAGGTTACATTGATTAACCAAAACTTTAGCCGTCTTTGGTATGCCCTATTACTGGCATGAATTGCTCTGGAATAAGTGGGTAGGTCTTATCAATAGAATCACATTTAGACTCAGTGATACAAATGTAAATCTGAGATGAAAACCACAGCCTATGATATCCATTCACCTAATTATGTACTGAGTAGCTACTATATGTCAGCTAAGCCTGTCTCTAACTTATGTGGGGCCCAGGGCAAATGTGCAAAGGGAGTCCCACATACTATATGGCTAGAGACTTTGAAGTTAAGCTAACAGTGTTTTATAAAATGTGTTCTGTCCTCCTACTTTGACAAATAAAGCAGATCATTGTAATGATCTGGAAGTTCAGGTTCAAATTTAAAATTCTTAGGGGACTTGCCTGGAGGTCCAGTGGTTAAGACTCTGCTTCCAACGCAGGAGGCACGGGTTTGATCCCTGGTTGGGGAACTAAGATACCATATGCTGAGGGTGGCACGGCCAATAAAATAAAATAAAATAAAATTCTTGGATTCGTCAGCATTTCATGCCAAACATGACAGCACAGATGGATCAGTTGCAGGTCCCCAGTCCCCAGCTTGATCTTCTGATTCCCTTTCTTCCATCACATCTCTGTTTTGTACCTGTTATGAATTTTCTCATTCGTGTTTTTTGGTGATCATTTATATAATTCTTTAAAATGCTTTTAATTTTGAAATAAGTTCAGACTTAAATGCAAAAATCTTTCTAAGAGTTCCTGTATATTCTTCACTTGGGTTTCATTCTTTTAAAAATAGCTATATAGTATTCCACTATAAAGACTTTAAAAAGCGTTTACCTCTAATTTCCCCATAATACTTAAAGCTTTTACATTTCTTTTCTGTTTTCTGTTATAGAAATTTAAGCAAAATATATACTTTGTCTGTGATTTACATTATTCTTTGAGTTAAAAAATGCAGTCAT
The DNA here is from genome assembly GCF_003369695.1 of Bos indicus x Bos taurus. Lineage (NCBI taxonomy): Eukaryota > Metazoa > Chordata > Mammalia > Artiodactyla > Bovidae > Bos > Bos indicus x Bos taurus. The sequence goes on from NC_040105.1 coordinate 128,823,561, forward strand.
ACTTCAGACTTACATTTTATCAGTGCCTTTTCAATCTGTGGTCCATAATTTCCAACTGCCTGATTTTCAGAAACAGCTATCGCTCCTTACATTTCTAATCAAATTTTCTTATTGAAATTCCTTTCATTCCTCCCAGATTCCTGAAGCCAGTCTTTTTTCTGCCCCTTTGCAATGTAGGAGAAAATATCTGATTTCTCCCAAGCCTGCTTCTGCTCAGCTGGGGCCCTTAGAGGCAGTCTAGATTCAGGGCTTCATGAGCCTCTGTCCAACTGAGCTGACAGCAGGACTGAAAGTTGAGCTAAAACGACCTGCAACTTGGGAATCGGTAACGGGCTGTGTTTATAAGCATCCACTGATGAGTGAATCACTGACACACACATAAACACACACACACACACACTCAGGGAGACAGAACATGAGCTAATAAGGCCTCCAGGGCACATCTTTGCTTCAGGTAGCTTTAATGCAAAAATGGATTAGCCACAGGTGCTTAATCAGAAGATGCAATGAATGGTAAGCCATTTAACTGAGGGGTTTCTGTCTGTGTTTTGAACATGTACCACACTTGCCTTTCCCACCCCAACTCTACATTGTGATACTCAGTGTGCACCACAGAAGTTTGCTCCATTTCCCAGAAGACCATGGGGTTCACAGTTCATGCTTTGGCCCATTGACACTGCTCATAGCTGCATGTCACCAGAACGGGGCTAATCCATAGGATACTTTCTTCTTCAGGACCACATGCCTATCTCGATGAAAATTTACTCGTTTCTGGCCTGTTTTTTGTTAACTGGCACCCAACACAGCAGGTGCTGAAAACACAACTAGTCCTCACCATATACTTCTTCCTTCATGAAGGCAAAATGTCTAGACAAACAAGAGGGCAGGAGGGACTGTCAGTCCTTTGGAAATCCCTTCCACTCCATCATTCGAAGATTCTCTCATGGTTTTCCAGTCCAACAGAATCTCCAGCTTTTTGTACATTTAATCCATATGTTTCTGATGCATGTAGGTTTAAATTACTACAAGGTGGATTTAGAAAAGCAACTCAGTGTCAAAGATCCCTCAGGATCCATCTTATTTAACTCCACACCAGATGTCTCATTTTCCCAGTAGGAAATACACTTTGAACTTGGAAAGTTCACATTCTGTTTTCTACTCATCTCCACACTGTGAGAGAATTTTCAAATTGGTCAAGTGAGCCTCTTCTCTCCCAGAGCAATGGAGTGTGGTTTGCATTGTGTGGGCTGTCAGTGGACTTGCACTGTGTGTCGGGAAATCTTCTTGGCTTCGAATTCCCCTACATAGTCAGAAGGACCTGCAGGAAGTCACACCTTTTGGGGACCTTTGTTTCCCCCATCAGGAGACAATCATGCCTTGACTACAATATCAGATGATAGAAAAGAGATGTGCAGAATGTTGAGTTGGCTGAGAGAAAGATAATTACATACTCCCCAAGTGGCCTGCCATCACAGTAATTCAACTTTTTAATTCCATGCAGTGAGTTAGGACCTATGAGATTGAGCCTTAAATTTGATTGTGTCCCATGTGTTCATATAGACTCCTATGGTATTAGAAGAATCCTTAGAGATACCATCTATCCCAACTGCTTATGTGGCCAATAAGATTTTTAGAAGCATCCTAACAAATTGACACAAGGCCTGCGCTTGAATGCTGTCTTCCCAGGAGGTGTAGTCCTGTCTGACCAGTCTGTTTCTTTATTGAAACCACTTGGTCATTAGCAATATCTTTCTTAAATTAAACTGGAATTCATGTGTGTGTGATTTCTGCCCTTGCTCCTCACTGGTTGCCCTGGAGTCACAAAGAGGAAGCCTTTGCTTTCATCCACAAGATGGCTCTTCTGATAGTGAAAACAGCTTTCATCATGTCTCCCCTGCTCCAGAGAAAAGTTATTTTCCTTAGCATACAATTCTATCCCCATCCCAGAAGCTCTTGCTAAGAGGATAAAGGTAAGATTTCAGGGATCTTGGGCTTCCCAGGTGTCTCAGTCGTAAAGAATCTGCCTGTAATGCAGGAGATACAGGAGACTTGGGTTTGATCCCTGGGTTGGGAAGATCCCTTGGAGTAGGAAATGGCAAACCACTCCAGTATTCCTGCTTGGAGAATCCCCATAGACAGAGGAGCCTGGCAGGCTACAGTCCATGGGGTCGCAGAGTTGGACATGACTGAACGCCTGAGTACACGCACCAGGGACCTTGACCATGTTCCCTGATTCCCCCAGGAGGAGCTCTGGGATGTCATCCAAACAAGCCCTCATGTCCAGTCCTGAGCCAAGGGGATCAGAAGGTGAGATGCCCACCTCCTCCTTCAGCTCTCCCTCAAGTACCCTGAAGGGCCAGGAGGATATTGTGTTGACAACTTGCTGTCTGTTTTTATAAATAAAGTTTTCTTGGAACACAGCCACGTTTTTTTTTTTTTACATATTTGTGCTATCGGCACTTTGAGCTACAATGACAGTTGAATGGTTGAGACAGAGACCCTCTGGTCTTCAAACCTTGAATTTTTACTCTCTGGCCCTTAACAGAAAAACTGCTGACCTCTGCTTTAGACCATAACTGACAATTCCACAAGTTATGTGAAAAATCTTGATCCTAAACATGTAATACAGTGACTTTGCTGATATAAAGGCAAGCAAAAAAATTTTATGGAATAAATACAAGTTAATTCTCCAATTATATATGTCCTTAAGTTATTACTCATCCAAATATTGTTGACCCATCAAAAGAACATCCAGTTATGCACAATTGTAATTAAATTCAGTCCTCTTTGATATTGTGCTGACTTTCAAAAGTGTAAAAGCCATCACTTGACACATTTTCATTGCTTTTTTTATTATAAATTATACTTGTCAAAGTAAGAGATAGAACATATTTTAATAGTTTGCTGGCTTGACTTATAGTTTTAAATGTTTAGACATATGGTATGTGGGCCTTTGTATTCTTTGCTTGTATTCTTGGCCCCTCAAATGTCAGGGGAGCACATAGAGGTTTTGCAATTATATCAAAAATTAGGTGTCAGGAGCCATTTTTTAGTGCACTGGGGCCTTCTGTTCTGAGCAAAGGCTCTGAGAGGTTCTGCCCACACCTTATGAGTACCGTCAAGCCTGCCCTCTGCAGCCACCCGAGGGCACTTAGAGAGAACCCAGTAGAGAATAATGTTTCCAGAGTTCACCCATACTTCAACATATATATCAGTACTTCATTCCTTTCTAAGGCAGAATAATATTCCATAGTGTGACTAGATCACATTTTGTTTATCTTTTCATCTGTTGATGGAGATGAGTTCCTTCTACCCTTTGGCTATTGTGAATAATGCTTTGATGAACACTGCTGCTGCTGCTGCTAAGTCGCTTCAGTCGTGTCCGACTCTGTCAACCCCATAGATGGCAGCCCACCAGGCTTCCCGTCCCTGGGATTCTCCAGGCAAGAACACTGGAGTGGGTTGCCATTTCCTTCTCTAATGCATGAAAGTGAAAAGTGAAAGTGAAGTCACCCAGTTGTGTCCGACTCTAGCGACCCCATGGACTGCAGCCCACCAGCCTCCTCCATCCATGGGATTTTCTAGGCAAAAGTACTGGAGTGGGTCGCCATTGGTGCACAAATAACTGGTCAAGGCCCTGCCTTCAATTCTCTTGGGTATATGTGTACCTCAAAGTGGACTTGCTGGCTCACATAGTAACACTACATTAAATCTTTTGCAAAACCACCATGCTCTTTCCCACAGAGGTTGTACCATTTCACATTCTCACCAAGGGTCAAGGAGATGGCTTTGACTAGTCCTGGAAGGAGAGCCGACACGACCAAAGTCACATATGTCTAGAAAAGGTACTAGCTGGTACTGGTTTTACAGCCAGTTCTCCTTGTGTTCTGTCTTTATGCTCTTTATGAATTAAATGCCCTTCCTCCTTTTATAATTTTATTTAAAATATTTATCTATTTGGCTGCACTAGGCAACCTCTTAGTTGTGGCATGTGGGATCTAGTTCCCTGACCAGAGATTGAACGTGGGCCCCCTGCCTTGGTAGCACGGAGTCTTAGCCCCTGGACCCCCGTGCCCCACTTTTTAAAAGCAAGTCTTAGCATGGCAGCCCCACCTTAGAAGTCTCACAACCCCTGTAAGACTTTGGGGCACCCCCATGGCACCAAGAAAGGAGATCCACCTCTCCAACTCCACTTGCCCTACTTGGTAGACTTGGACTCCAGGAAGGGCCAGGCCCTAGGATTGTTCAGCCTTTTGCCTGGCTCCCCTTTGGCCCTGGCATCGTCAGCACCTGAATGAGCCTCTCCCAGGGCCTGGAGCAAAGCCTTCCCAGCCAAGTGTAGCCAGGCAGCCCCAGACAACACCTCCTCCAGCCTTCTGGCCTCCTAATATGCTTTGCATTAAAACACCCATTTTGGCTTTGCCTTTGAGTCAGTTCTCAGGGGAGTAATAAAAGATGAGCCCTCAACATGTGGCCCATGGAGACATAGTGGATTGAGAAATGACTACAATTCATTCAGTTCAAGCCCTTTTGGCATTTTCCCACACCCCAGCCTTGCCTGCAGTGCTGTGTGTCTTGGAGGGACACCTCGGAGGTTTGAGCTCCTCTGTGATCTGGAGGTGCAATTCCAGCAGACACCTTCCCCTCTCTGGGTCTCAGTTTCCCTATCTGCTAAACAAAGCGGGTATCTCCGAGGAGCACTTCCAACTCTAAATATCATTCAGTGTTTAATATTCAGAAAGAGCCTGATTCCAACCAATACATTGGTCATCCACTCTGTGCAATAGAATGATGGACAGTACTTTGAAAGATATTTTCTTTCCTGGGTGAAATGGTATGACATACATGTCTTTCATAATGATACCAGTCTCACCTCTTCCAAAACAGAGTTACACCCTTAAATATGTTGTAGGAGAAGGTTTTCTTTGCAGAATCTTAGTGTGACTTTTTCTGAGGCAGAACATTGTGTTGGGGTTGGTGGGGGGAGTGGGAAATGGGGGTGGGAAATGCTGGAGTGATTAACCAGATAATGAACCCCGTCTGCTTTTAATCAGCCCCTTCCTGTTCTCCCAGACCTCTAAACTTTTAATATTAATGGAAACAGATTTGAATTCTGGAAAGAGCTATTCTGGAAAATAATTGGATATTTACTAGGTGAAAAGTGAAATTGCACAGGCATTTCATAGGCTTTGGTATTTGACAGGTGCCATTTTTCTTTCCAATGTGTTGCATACCTCTGTTTTATAAACCAATATGGATAGTGGCATAAAAAGATTACAGGGTTACATGGTGGTAAGGCCTGGGAATATGTTCAGGGTGGGGAGTGGGTGGGCAGAGAGAGAGAACTTCAGTTGGGGACAAGGCTGAAACGCCTGCATTAGTAGGGCAGAATTATTTGAAGGCGAAGAGTGATATGTCTTTAAAAGAACCAGAGCCATGTTCAGCAATGGAGGTTGCACCCAGAGAAAGAGAGAGATTTTACTTATGGAACTTACTTATAGAAGCCTGACTCCTTCCAGGAAGGTCATGCCTCTGTTGGCTTCAAAAAGGACTTTGTAGGACTTCACTGGCGGTCCAGTGATTAAGACTCTGCACTTCCACTGCAAGGGGCACAGTTCCATCCTTGGTCGGGGCAACTAAGATCCCACCCCCTCAAAAAACAAAACAATACAAAACACAAAGGACTCTGTAGTTAGAGGGAGCAGGAAAGCACTGGAAGGGAGTGGGGAACTTTTCTTAAAACAAAGCGCAGGCCCATCCAGGGTTGCAGGCAAGCAGAACAAGGCAGGTCTGCTGGGAAGGAAAGGAGGACTGCCACAGGGTGGTGACTCAGTCCCCTTGGGGTCTTTCCCTTAAAGGCCTCTGACTTCAGTTGTCACTGCTGTGAGTCATGGACCCCAACCTTTCCCTCCTGCTTTGGCTCTCATGTGGACACAAGGCCTATTGGGGTAATTCCTCTAGGTAGAGTTGAATCTGGTAGACACTTTTGAAAGTTATTTTTCTGTAGGGGAAGGAGAGAACCAAAAGGGAACACTTTACAAAGAATATAAAGTGAAGTGGTTCAGTCGTATCCAACTCTTTGCAACCCCATGGACTATAGCCTACCATGCTTCTCCGTCCATGGGATTTTCCAGGCAAGACTACTGGAGTGGGTTGCCATTTCCTTCTCCAAAGAACACAGATCAGATCAGTCGCTCAGTCATGTCCGACTCTTTGCGAACCCGTGAATCCCAGCACACCAGGCCTCCCTTTCCATCACCAACTCCCGGAGTTCACTCAGACTCACGTCCATTGAGTCAGTGATGCCATCCAGCCATCTCATCCTCTGTTGTCCCCTTCTCCTCTTGCCCCCAATCCCTCCCAGCATCAGAGTCTTTTCCAATGAGTCAACTCTTTGCATGAGGTGGCCAAAGTACTGGAGTTTCAGCTTTAGCATCATTCCTTCCAAAGAAATCCCAGGGCTGATCTCCTTTAGAATGGACTGGTTGGATCTCCTTGCAGTCCAAGGGACTCTCAAGAGTCTTCTCCAACACCACAACTCAAAAGCATCAATTCTTCGGTGCTCAGCCTTCTTCTCAGTCCAACTCTCACATCCATACGTGACCACAGGAAAAACCATAGCCTTGACTAGATGAACCTTTGTTGGCAAAGTAATGTCTCTGCTTTTGAATATGCTATCTAGGTTGGTCATAACTTTCCTTCCAAGGAGTAAGTGTCTTTTAATTTCATGGCTGCAGTCACCATCTGCAGTGATTTTGGAGCCCAGAAAAATAAAGTCTGACCCTGTTTCCACTGTTTCCCCATCTATTTCCCATGAAGTGATGGGACCGGATGCCATGATCTTCGTTTTCTGAATGTTGAGCTTTAAGCCAACTTTTTCACTCTCCACTTTCACTTTCATCAAGAGGCCTTTTAGTTCCTCTTCACTTTCTGCCATAAGGGTGCTGTCATCTGCATATCTGAGGTTATTGATATTTCTCCTGGCAATCTTGATTCCAGCTTGTGTTTCCTCCAGTCCAGTGTTTCTCATGATGTACTCTGCATATAAGTTAAATAAACAGGGTGACAATATACAGCCTTGATGAACTCCTTTTCCTATTTGGAACCAGTCTGTTGTTCCATGTCCAGTTCTAACTGTTGCTTCCTGACCCGAATACAAATTTCTCAAGAGGCAGATCAGGTGGTCTGGCATTCCCATCTCTTTCAGAATTTTCCACAGTTTATTGTGATCCACACAGTCAAAGGCTTTGGCATAGTCAATAAAGCAGAAATAGATGTTTTTCTGGAACTCTCTTGTTTTTTCAATGATTCAGCAGATGTTGGCAATTTGATCTCTGGTTCCTCTGCCTTTTCTAAAACCAGCTTGAACATCTGGAAGTTCACGGTTCACATATTGCTGAAGCCTGGCTTGGAGAATTTTGAGCATTACTTTACTAGCGTGTGAGATGAGTGCAATTGTGCGGTAGTTTGAGCATTCTTTGGCATTGCCTTTCTTTGAGATTGGAATGAAAACTGACCTTTTCCAGTTCTGTGGCCACTGCTGAATTTTCCAAATCTGCTGGCATATTGAGTGCAGCACTTTCACAGCATCATCTTTCAGGATTTGGAATAGCTCAACTGGAATTCTATCACCTCCACTAGCTTTGTTCGTAGTGATGCTTTCTAAGGCCCACTTGACTTCACATTCCAGGATGTCTGGCTCTAGGTCAATAATCACACCATCGTGATTATCTGGGTCGTGAAGATCTTTTTTGTACAGTTCTTCTGTGTATTCTTGCCATCTCTTCTTAATATCTTCTGCTTATGTTAGGTCCATACCATTTCTGTCCTTTATTGAGCCCATCTTTGCATGAAATGTTCCCTTGGTATCTCTAATTTTCTTGAAGAGATCTCTAGTCCTCAAAACGGGCTTCCCAGTAGATATTTTCCTGAGGCAGCCAGGTGGCGCTAGTGGTAAAAGAACCCGCCTGCCGATGCAGGAGACACAGGAGAGGCAGGTTTGATCCCTGGGTCGGGAAGATTCCCTGGAGGAGGAAATGGGAACCCACTCCGGTATTCACCATCGTTCACTCATAGTCCCAGATAGCTGGTTTATTTTGATGAGAGTCTTGATGTTCTGGGGCCTCATCAGCTCCATGTTAGTCTTCACATGGCAACTGCCATCTTATTTCCACCTGGGAGCTATGTACACCCAGTCCTCTTTTCTGTTCTGGTCAAAAAGTGAACAGGCTCGTTTTCAAAACCTTTTTTTTTTTTTTTTTTTTGTTCTCCCTGAAGTCACTGGTTCTGGTCTACAAGCTAAAAGATGCTCCTTTGTTTAGCATCAGTTGGTGAGATGAGGTGGGTCTTTTATCTGGGAGCACCATGTTGGTCACAGGCGAGGCTGGCAGGGAAGTCTGGACTGCTCAAGGCAAATGGAACAATGGAGCCTTCCACCTAGTAACAAAGTAGCATATTTAGGTTTCAAAGGACAGGGAATGGCTTTGCAGGACTTTATCCATGTCCTTTAGGGAAGACACTCCAGGAACATCACGGAATTATCTCAATCATATAAAAAACTTTCTTGTGTGAAGAAGTCTTGGATGGATGGCCATACGTGCCATTCAGCCTTTCAAATTTCTATAGGTGATTGCTTGAAGCAAAATATTAGAAGTTTTAGCTTCTGCAAGGTCATGAATAATAGAGTACACTTTCAGCACATCATGAAAATGAGGCCTTTTAGACCAATTTTCTTGCAGATGAGGAAACTGAGGCCAGTATAGGAGAAAGAACTTGTCAAAGTCACTCCATAAGTCACTAACAGAGCCAAGACGAGCTGAGTGTCAGGGCAGTGCACTGCCAGGAAAAATTTGGGGGAACTAAATTAAGGCAATAGAATTAAGCTACCCGGCTCACACAGAGATCCAACCCAGGGCCAAGGACAATTTAATATTGCCTTCTAATCCAAGGTCCTAAAGGAAGCCAACTGGTACGGGAGCCTGAGCAAGAAAAGATCCTTTCATTCCCACCAGGATCAGTCCCATCACTTGGTTTCCCTGGTTGAAGCTAAAAGCTAGTCCATGGTGGAAAATTCCTGTTACTTACTCTCCCAATTACTGCTTCCACTCTGCTAAACTTATACCAGACACTGTGTTTGTTCCATAAAATTCACAGAAGGTATATCTGGAGTGAATTAGGTGGCGGAAGAAAAGGAGAGGGGAAGAGGGAGAGGATGGACTTTCTTGAATCCATGGGCCAGCTCAGCTCAGCCGTAAGCAATATGCCTTGTGTTTTGCTTGGGCTCTACATCCTGGGGACTTCTCATCTTCAACAGATTACCCAGAGAGACTTGCTATTGACCAGATACCCTCCAAGGCCAACCTCCCCTAGTCTGCAACTTTCTTGCTCTGCCAAAGCCCATTTGAAGTTACCACTGCCCACTTTATACAGTCAACCTATGTGCTAAGGATTCTCTTTGTGGACCATCTATGGCAATTATTTTTATTACAGTGAAATGTGTATAACATGAAATTAACCATTTTAACATGAACAATTCAGTGGCAGTTAGTACCATCATGACGTTTTGTAACTGCTACCTCTCAGTTCAGTTCAGTTCAGCCACTCAGTCCTGTCTGATCCTTTGCGACCTCGTGGACTGCAGCACGCCAGGCCTCCCTGTCCTTCACCAACTCCTGGAATTTGCTCAAACTCATGTCCATCAAGTCCGTGATGCCATCAACCATCTCATCCTCTGTCGTCCCATTCTCCCCCTGCCTTCAGTCTTTCCCAGCATCAGGGTCTTTTCCAATGTATCAGTTCTTTGCATCAGGTGGCCAAAGTACTGGAGCTTCAGCATCAGCATCAGCTTCAACTCCTACCTCTATCTAGTTACAAAACATTTTCATCACCCCAAAGAAAATGCCATAACCATTAACTAATAACTCCCCATTCCCTTCCTCCCTCAGCCCCTGGCAAATATGAATCTTCAATTCTTGCTCTATCGATTTACCTATCCTGGAGATTTCATGTAAGTAGAATCACATAATATGTGATCTTTGGTGTCTGCCTTCTTTCATGTAGTATAACATCTTCAAGGTTCATCAAAGTTGTAGCATGCATCAGTCCTTCATTCTCTTTTATGGCTAAACAATATTTCACTGGATATACCACAGTTTGTTTATCTAGTCATCCATTGATGAACCTTTGAGCTATTTCCACCTTTCGGTTATTGTAAATAGTGCAGTTTATGAATACATGTGTGTATATTTGTTTAAGTAGCTGTTTTCAATTTTGGGGGTATAAATCTCAGAGTAGAACTGCTTGGTCATATGGTAATTCTACGTTTACTTTTTGAGGTACTGTGTAGTAAAATTTTAACATCTTTCTAGCTTCTCCTGACTAGTTTCTGGCCTCCATGGCCATATTCTCCCACTCCACAGCTGGTGGATGTCAAGGGATGTTCATTGGTTTTAAAATTAATCTATTTAATACAAAATTAGCCAAATATAACTTTTCAAGTAATTTTACTGCAAATTCGTCATAAAATGCTTTAAAAATCAAACAGGAAATGATTTTTAGATTATAGAACAGCATTATCAACAAAAACTTTTCTCACTGTCCAGGATGGTAGCCGTTAGGCAAATGTGACTCTTGAACACTTGACATGATGTGACTAGTGAGCCTAAGGCAAGGAATTTTAAATTTAATTAATTTTTTAAATTTAAAATTTAAATAGCCACAGTATCACAGTTATAAGCTGCATTCCTAATCTTCTATAGTAGAGCAAAAACTGAAACGTATCCCTAAGGAGTAGTTATTTTTCACATTAGTGAAGGGAGAAGCCTTGGATATGCTTTTTAAAAATATTTAGTTATTTGACTGTGCTGGGTCTTAGTCGTGGCACCAGGATCTTCAGCTATGGCATGTGGGATCTAGTTCCTTGACCAGGGATCAAACCTGGGCCTCCTGCATTGGGAGCATGGATTTTAGCCACTGAACCACCAAGGAAGTCCCTAAATTTATTTTTCTTTATAGATATCAAGCATAAGTACTCAATGCTGGTAAGGTTAGTACAAAAATGGTATTTTTAAACAGTGCTGGTGGCAGTGTAAATTTCTTTCAACTCGCATACAGGGTTATCATTACCATCTTTCTAAATTCCATATATATGCGTTAGTATACTGTATTGGTGTTTTTCTTTCTGGCTTACTTCGCTCTGTATAATAGGCTCCAGTTTCATCCACCTCATTAGAACTGATTCAAATGTATTCTTTTTAATGGCTGAGTAATACTCCATTGTGTATATGTACCACAGCTTTCTTATCCATTCATCTGCTGATGGACATCTAGGTTGCTTCCATGTCCTGGCTATTATAAACAGTGCTGCGATGAACATTGGGGTACACGTGTTTCTTTCAATTCTGGTATCCTCGGTGTGTATGCCCAGCAGTGGGATTGCTGGGGCTGGTGCACTGGGATGACCCAGAGGGATGGTATGGGGAGGGAGGTGGGAGAGGGGTTCAGGATTGGGAACACGTGTACACCCGTGGCAGATTCATGTTGCTATATGGCAAAACCAATACAATATTGTAAAGTAATTAGCCTCTAATTAAAATAAATAAATTTAAATTTAAAAAATTTCTTTCAACTAAAATTCGTTTATTCATACATCCATTCATTTATTCATACATCCATTCATTTATTCATATGCAGTAAATGTTCTGGTTGGATGCTTCCATGTATCAGGCACCATACTATGCACTTGAGGACAGAGAGATGACCAAAAACATTATCCCTCCCCACAAAAGCTCAAAGTCAAGCAGCCAGGTAAACACAAAATTGCAATACAATGTGATGAAGGATTTTACGTACATTTTTTTCACTTAATCCTTGCAATAGCCCTAATAGTGAGTTAGGTATGATTTCTCTATTTTATAAACAATGAAGCTGTGACTTCGAGAAGTTAATAAATTGAGAAATGTTGCACTGTGAACACTGTAATTGAGGTATGTACAAGGTCTACTTCTTATACAAATAAGGGAGTAATTCACTATGCTTGCAGTGGAAGAAGGGAAAGTTTGAGCTGAATTTTGAAGGATGAGCAAGAGATATGCCCAACAACAATATACTTGGTTCTATGTCTTTAAGTTTTTTCCCACATAATCTGACTTAGTAACTCCATTTAGGAGAACTTATCTCACAGAAATATCCAAAAGTAAGGGAAAAAACCCTATATGAAGAGGATGTACATGTCTCTATTATTTATAATAGTGAAAGATTGGAAACCATCTACATGCTTAACAATGAGAGGATAGTTAAATAGATTACAGTCTCTCTACTCTATGGAACATTGATGCTACCAATGAAAATAATTTAAATGATAATTAAAAAGACTGTAGCAATATCAAAATTACTTATGGCATGATGTCAAGAAATAAAAGCCAGATACCACATCGTGTATTCATTATGAATGCAATTACGGAGACCATGATTACATATGAACAGGGCTACAACGGACACACACACACACACACACACAGTTGCTATCAGGCTGTGGGGATCAGGGTAAGTTTATTTTTCTTTATTTTTCAAAGTGTTATTTAATGTTATTTTATCTTTTACTATAAAATAAGGGGGCATTTTAAAAGAGACATCAAGCCTGGTTTTAATGTGACTTTTACTTGTTCCAAATAGTCATTTTCACTGGAAAATTTGAGATTCCTTTTAAAATAGATCAAATATGGAAAATATTGTGTGGTCCCTTCTGTTTTAGCCAACTCAGACTTAGTCTCCAGGCAAGGCAATGAAAAAATAAGTTGATAATTGTTTTGTTTTTTTTTTTTGCACATGTTTTAGTGGTCTTGATTTTATCATGATGCACAACAGAAATCACATTGCTGTCAAATATTTGCTGACCATGGATTTGGAATAAGAGAACTAACGAGCGACAGTCATTCCATTTTCAAAATGCCTCTCTCCTGGGACTGAAGTTGGGTTCTAAGTGTATTTCTTTTTATGTGATGACATTAATATAAAACCAAGTCTTGATTTGGTAATGGGCTGCTGCTGACAGACAAATGTAGAAGAGGGAAGGAAGTCTTTGTTGTTCTTAAGTTGTTGGGATGAGATAGCTGTACAAATATAACCTCAAGAATGCTGTCACCTTCGAGCGATGCAGGGTAAGCCCTGGAGGCACAATTTCCGTTTACTAGCAGGACTGTCTCAAGTCTGAGATAAGCAGTACAGAGGTACTATTTTTATTCAGAGTTTATTTCTCATCCAACAAGTGAGGTCGACTATGAGACCCAGCATGACATAGTGGCTAAGGGTTACACAGACCGAGACTTAAATCTTGGCACCTCCATTGGTTGGCTATGCGATCTATGCTTCGGTCTTCTCATCTATAAACAGAGAACAGTGATAGAGGCACTTTATCGAATTGTTCTGAGGGTTATCTGAGACAATACCTAGTGCTTAGCCTCGAATCTGACACACGCTGATAGCTCAATAAATGATAGCTGCCATTACTAACGTGCATATGATACTGTGCTAAGTAATAGGCTGTTTACTTGTCTTTTTCTTTTACTACATTATAAATCGCTTGACACTGGGGGCTCTGTGTGACTTGTTCACCATCATATCCCCTGTCCCTAGCACACGGTTTAGGACTCCATAGTTGCTCAAGAAAAAGTTGTGAATGTTTCATATTCTTTTATGAGCTGGTTAGTCAGATGTGGCCACAAGAGGAGACAGAGGAGAGACTTGGGGAAGCAGAGTTTATAATACTCACAGGTGCTAGACACAGGAGGCTCAGCGCGCCCCATAGGGCTACTGGGAAAGACACCAGAGTGGTCAGGAGGCAGGAGATAGGAGGGAGGGGAAGGTTGAGGCCTTGGCCTTTATGTTGGAATTTCTGGGGGTGGGGGAGGGGTGCTGGTGGGGAGAGTGCGGAAAGGTAAGGTTGGGCAGAGGACTTTCAGAGGGGCTGCTGAGCTAGTTTGAATACTTCGGTGGGCTTTGGGCTATAGGGGTGGTCCCTACCTGTCTGGCACTTGGCCCTGGGGTGATTAAGGCAGAGGAATATTGTCTCCTAGGATGTAAGGGCCAGACAGAGATACCACTTTGGATTGATTAGTTTGAAGATCGGACATACTCCCAGCTAGGTTCTTTCTATCTCTAAGAATGGCTAGCCCCCAAAAGGGCTATCTGTCCCCAGCCAGAAAAGTTTTTTAAGATGTCAAAGCATCTTCAGTTCAGTTCAGTCGCTCAGTCATGTCCGATTCTTTGCGATCCCATGAATCACAGGACACCAGGCCTCCCTGTCCAACACTAACTCCCGGAGTTCACTCAAACTCATGTCCATCGAGTTGGTGATGCCATCCAGCCATCTCATCCTCTGTCGTCCCCTTCTCCTCCTGCCCCCAATCCCTCCCAGCATCAGAGTCTTTTCCAATGAGTCAACTCTTCGCATGAGGTGGCCAAAGTACTGGAGTTTCAGCATACAAGAAATTTAAAATATTTACAGTACAGTGGAATTAACTTAATTGACTGCCTAGTGAATTTTGGAAATACCAGAAAGCATGAGATGTAGCCCATGGTCTTCAGGAGTTTACAGACATCGTGGGTGTGGGCAGAGGGTGCAGGGAGATGTGGACAGGCAGCTAGGGGGTTGAGGGAATAGGAACTCATCTTAAAACCAGAAAAACACAGGGGGCATAGGTTCAACCCCTGCTCAGGGAACTAAAATCCTGCATGCTGCATGGTGTGGCCAAGATAGAACAGAAAAACAAGTTTTTTAATACTAGTTCAACTTACTGGCTATGTGGCCTTTGGAGTGTCAGTCAACCTTTCTGAGCCTCAGTTTCCTCAACCTTAAAAATGGGAATAATAATGATAATAACAATAATAAAGTGCTCAAAATGAATGTGTGTGATGTAAATTTATGTGATAAGTATACATGAATTTATGTGGTAAGTGTATACTTTGTGAACTGAAAAATAGTATACAGAACTAAAGAGGTATTATTATTCTAAGTATATGCTATGCTAGGAATAATAAATTTCAGACATGTGGGCTTTATTCTCTATAAGAGGTATGAAGTGTTAGTCACTCAGTTGTGTCTGACTCTGTTACCCCGTGGACTGTAGCTCGCCAGGCTCCTCTGTCCATGGAATTCTCCAGGCAAGAATATTGGAGTGGGTAGTCATTCCCTTCTCAAGGGGATCTTCCCAACCCAGGAGTTGAACCCAGGTCTCCTGCATTACAGGCAGATTGTTTACCAACTGAGCCACCAGGGAAGCCCTTTCAGGCCCTGAACTGTGGTAGAAACACCAAACTGATTTACCTGGAGGATGAGGTGGGCGAGTGGATGCATAGATAGGCACAGAAGAGTTAGTTCCAATATTGACTTGATTAATGAGCAAAGGAAAAGCACAAAGCGTGTGTGCGTGTGTGTGTGTGTGTGTGTGTGTGTGTGTGCACGCGCGTGTATGAGTCTTCCTTACATAGAAGCTTCAGATCTTTGAACCCAATTAGTGATCTGTCATTGCTGTTGGAGTCCCTAGATTGGCACCTTGGGTTTGGCACCAAGAGGAGCACATCAAATGGTTCGCCAGTTCATGGCTCCATAGAATCCTAAGCTGTGGTAGAAACTATTTTTCTGATATGTTCAGAGAAGAACGAAATATAATGGTTATATGCAAATCAGTCTCTGCTTTGAGCATAACAGTTTAAAATGCTTGATTCTGTGGGGGAGGAAAAATAATTTTCTGTTTACCCTCCTAGATTCTTGGCTGGGACCCCCGTAATAAAAGATAGATTAACAGGAGGAAAACAAACAGAAGTTTAATAACATGTATACTCTTTGTCTACAAGAGAGAGAGCCAGAAATGTGAAATAACTCCCCTCAACGGCCCCAGCTACCACCTTAAAAATCGTCTCCAACTAAAGCAGAAGGTTGGGGGTGGGGGGAAGGCCAGCATTGGGAGGCGACCAAGAAAGCACAGTAAACAGGCTAAGATTATTATGCAGATTTAAGCCCGTGCTTTGTCCATTGATAAGAGTTTCTAGGGGTTTACAGTCATTTTCCTCTTCCTGGTACAGAGATGGAAACACCCTTACAAATGGAGATTTCTCTCATAGATGAAAATGTGTCTTACAGAAGGTTAACTTCTACTTGTTTTTCAGAGCTTTTCCTGTGTCTGCTGAACAATAATCAGCTCAAAATATGCCAAAGACATATTTAAGGGTGTCAAACTATGCTTGCCTTCAATTTGGTTACTTTTAATTTTCCTTCTTTCTTTGATTAATTGGGTTGTGAAACTATTGTGTTGTAAGTCAAACACAGTCTTGGGGTCAGTTTGGGGTTTAAATCTCAGCTCTGCCTCTTATTAGTTGGATAATGCTGGGGAAGATCCTTACTGTTCCCGGAGGCCTAGTTTCCATCTGAAAAATAAGAAAAGTTTTTGTGAGGATTTAATGTGATACTGTATATAAAGCAACTGACACTTAATAAATATGCCAAAAATAGTAGGCAAAAGAAAAAGTATGTTTTGGTTGTCTTTTCAAAAGAAAAAAAAATCACTGGAAAGAGACTGGCTCTTCTAGCATTGACTCATGGGGCCTTTATGAAGTCTTTGATGACAGCATTTTTCATATATGTTAATCAACAAACACATTTTCACTATGAGAAGAGTACAAGTATCTTCACTGGTCTGATTGGGGTCGGTTGTTTCCCTCCACATTATAAACTAAATCAGATTTTTTGTGGAAATAAGTTTTTCTTTCAATTTATTTCTTATTGAAATCTAGTTGAAGTACAATGTCATGTTAATTACTACTGTACAGCAGAGTGACTCAGTTATACACACATATATATACATTATTTTTGTATTCTTGTCCATTGTGGCTTATCACAGGATATTGAATATAGTTCCCTGTGTTATACAGCAGGACTTTGTTGTCTAGCCATTATATGTATATGTACCAGTTTGCATCTGCTAATCCCAAACTCCCAGTCCAACCCTCACCCACCACCACCCTCTTGGCAACCACCAGTCTATTTCAATGTCCCTGATTCTGTTTCTGTTTTGTAAACAGGTTCATTTGTGTCATATTTTAGATTCCACATATAAGTAATATCATATGGTACTTGTCTTTCTTTTTCTGAGTTTCTTTACTCATTTATGTTGCTGCAAATGGCCTTATTCCATTCTCCTTTATGGCTGAGTAGTATTCCATTATATATATGTACCACATCTTTATCCATTCATCTGTCTGTGGACATTTAGGTTGATTCCATGTCTTGGCTATTGTGAACAGTGATGCTATGAACATAGGGGTGCATGTGTCTTTTTGAATTATAGTTTTGCTTGGGTAATATAATTGCATTTCTATGTAACTGAATAAAACATTTTGTTTTCTCCTTCTTCTGCCCAGGTTGGTTCTTTGATCCATTCTAAGCAATACCAGCAGATTGCTGCTGCTGCTGCTAAGTCGCTTCAGTCGTGTCTGACTCTGTGTGACCCCATAGACAGCAGCCCACCAGGCTCCCCCATCCCTGGGATTCTCCAGGCAAGAACACTGGAGTGGGTTGCCATTTCCTTCTCCAATGCATGAAAGTGGAAAGTGAAAGTGAAGTCGCTCAGTCGTTTCCGACTCTTAGCGACCCCATGGTCTGCAGCCTATCAGGCTCCTCCGTCCATGGGATTTTCCAGGCACAAGTACTGCAGATTAACTGCCCTGAAATATCAAGTTGAAAGTAGCATTTCTCTACTTGATAGAGTCCAGTATACCCCTGCCCCATGCCCCCCGCCACTTCCTACCAAATTCAGAACTTCCCAGCTTGGCAGTCAAGGCCACATCTGGGACCTTTAGAGGTTTATCCTATGTTGCTCTAAACTAAGGGATCAGTAAATGTCTAACAGTCAATTTCTGTTGACCTTAAACAAATAGAGTGCCAGATATTTCTCCAGCAAAGATGGGTTTGTTCAGGATCAGCAAAGAGTTGAAATTCAGGGCCTGCAACCACAGTGTCCAAGGGAAGGAGAATGCTTTTATAGAGGGGGTAGTTGGGAAGGCTTGAGTAAACAAAGAGTCCATGGCTTTTCACTGGCTGAACCCTTGCCTGCAAAGAAGAGATTTTCTTCTTCCTGTTGGGCTCTGCTATCATCACAGGGCATGAGAGCTCCCCCTTCTGGTCTCTCTTTAATGGAACTTTCTGTTCCCTTAATTATATCTTTACTATTTCCTGTATGTAATATGTGCTTTCTTGGAAAGTGGTTTGGAAGAGAAGGAGAGAATACAGCAAAGAAAAAGTAGAGAATTACTATGAGGATTTCAAAACGTGTACATGTGGTTATATATGCATACACACACGTGTGCATGCATATGTGTGTGTGTTTGTATAATCCAGCCAACTTTTCTCATGCTCTACAAGGATTTCTTCTCCTACAAAAAGACAGCTGGAAAGAGCCACTTATGTAGTCTATGCCACTGTTAACTGAACTACCGTTATTCCTTCAACTTGCTTCAATCTGTCTTGCCTCCACCTTTTGGCTCATATTATCTTCTCTGTTTACCGTCTTCCACTTTCTGCCCTGCATCCATCCCTATCTCCACCTATGAAAATCCTACCCTGCCATCAAGGTCAGGTTCAATTTCCACCTCCGCTTCACACTCCTTCCCTCTCTTCTGAGCTCTTCATGTACTGCCCATGTAGTGTCAACCTCTCCTAACCCTGTGTTTTGTGTTTCTTTCCTGATAGCAGGGCTGCCAAAGACAGTTGTTCAGGTAGTGCTCTGAATTAAGGTACCCAGCCAAGGGGGCAGAGGGGGGATGAAATCTACCTGCTAAGATGGATTGGGAGCACTTGGTGGGAGAACCATTCTTAATTTACATAGATACACAGTACCTGTTCTCAGCTGTTAGATGAACAGTTCCTCGAGGAAGATAATAGATCATGACCATCTTTGGGCTTCCCTGGTGGCTCAGGTGGTAAAGAATCTGCCTGAAATGCAGGAGACCCAGATTCGATCCCTGGGTCGGAAAGATCCCCTGGAGAAGGGAATGGCAACCCATTCCAGTATTCTTGCCTAAAGAATTTCATCGACAGAGGAGCCTGGAGGGCTACAGTCCATGGGGTTTGCAAAGAGTTGGACATGACTGAGCAACTAACACACACACACAGCACTTTGACCAGTGCTCGCTGGAAGCCTCCTTGTAGGCATCAAACACTGTGACTGTTTTCTCTCCCTCTGATGGTTAATTTTATGTGTCAACTTAACTGGGTTAAAGGATGCCCAGGCAGCTGGTAAATCCTTACTTCTGGGAAGATGGCTGTCCAGTGGTTGAGACTCTGTGCTTCCAATGCAGGGGGAGCAGGTTCAAACCCTGGTTGAGGAACTAAGATTCCACATGCCACGCAGTGTGGCAAAAAAATACCACATTCATAGAAACAGAGTAGAATGGTGGGTTATTAGGGGATGGGGGACAGAGATATTGGGAGATGTTGGTCAAGGGGTGCAAACTTTCAGTTATGCAAGATGAATAGGTTCTGGAAATAATATGCAGTCACATGACTATTGTTAACAATAATATATTGCCCACTTGAAATTTGTTCAGAGGGTAGATCTGAAGTGTTCTCACCACTCACAAAAAATGATTACCATTGGAGGTGACGAATAGATTTCTTGGCTTGATTATGATGAATATTTAATAATTTATACTATGTCAAATCATGTTGTACCTCTTAAATTCACTTAATTTTAGTAGTCAACTATCACAATAAAGCTGGAAAAAATTTTATATATATATAAATTAAACTACAAAAATAGTGGAAACCATCCAAATGTCCATTAGCTGGTGAATCGATAAACAAGATGTCATTTCTTCTTTAAATGCTTAAGAGACCTTTAAATGTTTAAGAGATTAAAATTAAATAGAAATGCTTAATACAATTTACCAGTGAAACCATTCTAGGTTTGGCAGTGTTTTTATAGGAAGGTTTTTAATTACAAAATCAATTTCTTTTATTTGATATAGGGCTATAGAGGTTAATTACTTCTTCAGTAAGATTTGATGGTGTCTGTAAAGCTATATTCCTATTTTATCTAAGTTGTTTAAAGTATTGGATTAAAGTTTCTATGATATAAAAAAAAAACAACAAAATGTGGTATGTCTTAAAAATGGGATATTATTTAGCCACAAAAAGGAAGTACTAATACATGTTACAGCATGAATAACCCTTGAAAATATAGTAAGTGAAAGAAGGTTGTCAAAAAAGACTATGCAATGTATTACTCCATTTATATAAAAAATCTAGATCAGGCATACCCACAAATGTAGAAAGCAGACTAGTAGTTGTCAGGGTCTGAGTGGAGACAGGAATGAGGAGTGAGTGATTAATTAGAAGGGTTTCTTTGGGGGGTGATGAAGTTCTTCTAAAATAAGATGGTGAGAATTGTTGTATTACCTTGTGAAGGTACTAAAAGCTACTGAATTGTACACTTTAGAAGGATGAACTTTATGGTGTGTGAATTATATCTCAATGAAGCTGTTATTTAAAAGAAGAAATGAACATAAATGTCCTCTCACCCCAATTCATTTCCAGCACCTTTCAGAGCTTACATATATATTTATTTTTATGTTGTGATCACTGAGTGTCCAATATTTTGTTATACTTTTTCATTTATAGTAGTCCCCTTTTATCTGCAGGGGATTTGTTCCAAGACACGCAGAGGACACCTGGAACTGTGGATAGTACCAAATCCTATGTACACTATGTTTCCTATACATACATAGCTACAATAAAGTTTAATTTCTAAATTAGGTGCAGTAAGAGATTGCATGCTAAATTGCTTCAGTCATGTCCAATTCTTCACAAACCTATAGACTGTAACCCGCCAGGCTCCTCTGTCCATGGATTTCTCCAGGCAAGAATGCTGGACTGGGTTGCCATGCCCTTCTCCAGGGGATCTTCCTGACCCAGGGATTGAACCTGTGTCTATGTCTCCTGCATTGGCAGGAGGGTTCTTTACCACTAGAGCCACCTGGGAAGTCCAGTAAGAGATTATAAGCAATAATAATAAAATAGGACAATTATTAACAGTATACTATAATAAAAGTTGGAGAAGGCAATGGCAACCCACTCCAGTACTCTTGCCTGGAAAATCCCATGGATGGAGGAGCCTGGTGGGCTGCAGTCCATGGGGTCGCGACTGAGCAACTTCCCTTTCACTTTTCACTCTCACGCATTGGAGAAGGAAATGGCAACCCATTCCAGTGTTCTTGCCTGGAGAATCCCAGGGACAGTGGAGCCTGGTGGGCTGCCGTCTATGGGGTCGCACAGAGTCGGACACGACTGAAGCGACTTAGCAGCAGCATAATAAAAGTTATGTGAATGTGATCTCTCTTTAAAAATATCTTCTTATACTATGCTCACCCTTCTTCTTGTGCCAATGTGATATGACAAGATGCCTACGTGCTCAGATGGAGTGAAGCGTATGATAGAGGCATAGTGATATAGCCTTAGGCTACTATTGACCTCCTGACAGTACCTCAGAAGGATGAGCATTTGCTTCCAGTGGTCCTGGATTATTGAACCGTGGCCATATCGATGGTTGGATGTCAGGAACATATGATGTCATGGCTGGAGATCCTGGGTGGCATGGAGTAGGATGGCATGAAATTTCATCATGCTACTCAGACCAACTGCAACTTAAAACTTTTAAAAAATGTATTTATTTATTTTAATTGGAGGCTAATTACTTTACAATTTTGTAGTGGTTTTTGCCATACATTGACATAAATCAGCCATGGGTGTAACATATGTTCCCCATCCTGAACTCTCCTCCCACCTCCCTCCCCATCCCATCCCTCTGCACCAGCCCCGAGCACCCTGTCTCATGCATCGAACCTGGACTGGCGATCTGTTTCGCATATAATAATATACAGGTTTCAATGCTATTCTCTCAAATCATCCCACCCCCACCTTCTCCCACAGAGTCCAAAAGTCTGTTCTTTACATCTGTGTCTCTTTCTCTGTCTTGCATATAGGGTCATCGTTACCATCTTTTAAAATTCCATATATAAGTGTTAATATACTGTATTGGTGTTTTTCTTTATGGCTTACTTCACTCTGTATAATAGGCTCCAGTTTCATCCATCTCACTAGAACTGATTCAAATGCATTCTTTTTAATAGCTGAGTAATATTCCATTGTGTATATGTACCACAGCTTTCTTATCCATTCGTCTGCCGATGGGCATCTAAATTGCTTCCACGTCCTGGCTATTGTAAACAGTGCTGTGATGAACACTGGGGTACACGTCTCTTTCAGTTCTGATTTCCCCAGTGTGTATGCCCAGCAGTGGGATCGCTGGGTTGTATGGCAGTTCTATTTCCAGTTTTTTAAGGAATCTCCACAGTGTTCTCCATAGCGGCTGTACTAGTTTGCATTCCCACCAACAGTGTAAGAGGGTTCCTTTTTCTCCGCACCCTCTCTAGCATTTATTGCTTGTAGACTTTTTGATAGCAGCCATTCTGACTAGCCTGAAGTGGTACCTCATAGTGGTTTTGATTTGCATTTCTCTGATAATGAGTGATGTTGAGCATCTTTTCATGTGTTTGTTAGCCATCTGTATGTCTTCTTTGGAGAAATGTCTGTTTAGCTCTTTGGCCCATTTTTTGATTGGGTCATTTATTTTTCTGGAATTGAGCTGCAGGAGCTGCTTATATATTTTTGAGATTAATTCTTTGTCAGTTGCCTCTTTTGCTATTATTTTCTCCCATTCTGAAGGCTGTCTTTTCAACTTGCTTATAGTTTCCTTCGTTGTGCAAAAGCTTTTAAGTTTAATTAGGTCCCATTTGTTTATTTTTGCTTTTATTTCCATTACTCTGGGAGGTGGGTCATAGAGGATCCTGCTATGATTTATGTCAGAAATTTAAAACTATACATTGTTGATTTCTGGATTTTTCCATTTAATATTTTCTGACCACTGTTGACTACCATAGCCGAAGAAAGCAAAAACAGGGAACAAGGAGGAAATAACCTAACATTATTTCACATACATTTCAATGTGCTGTATTAATCTAATTTATATGCTTCTAATTTTTAAAAGAAAATCTTATCAAAGTGAAATGCATATAATATACAGAAAAGCACACAAACATATGAGTATAAGGATGAATTTTCCAAAAGTAAATACACTCAATGGTTTGTAATTTTGCATAACAAAAATAAAGTGCATCATGGTGCCATACCATAGTTTGCTTCACTCTTTCTCTATTTGGTGGTGAGCAGGGAGCTTTTGAGTTGTTTTTGATATCTGAAATTTATAAATAACAATGCTATAATCATCTTTGTAAATATTACCACTGCACTATGTTATTAATATTTCTTTAGAGTATATTTTTCCAAAGCAAAAATAATGGATCAAAAAGTATGTCAAATACCAGTAGACTGCTTTTTCTGAAAATGCAAATTAATTTCATGTTTCACCAGCAATGTGTAACTGTACCTAATTTACCACAGCTTAGTGAGCAATAGGTTTTATCATTTTAACCTTTACTCCTCTGTTTATAAGGTGTATAATAACACTGTACATAGATTTTAATTTCTCCTCTGTGACTGCTAGGGTGACTGTTCTATTTTCTGTCAGGTAGTTTATTATCTGTAGTCCTCACCTATAAGCTGCCTAGCTCCTTTGATCACTTTTCTAGTGGTATCTGAATGTTGATTTCATATCCTTGTTTCAATTCTAAATATGTTTCAATGGTACAGTCGCACCAATTATGTTTCCACCTCTGTGTTTACATCATGTAGCTTTAAAAATATTTGTTTTGTTTTCTATCATCACAAATTATCTATTAAAATGTGATAATGGATACCCTCCATTTATTTGGTAACAGTGATCCTCCTCTTCTTTATCTGGGGTAAAAATGTTAGTGCATTTTCTTCTCAATGTTTTTATTTTATTTAAGACTTTGAATCATCTAGAATTTATTTTATTCTATGATTTAAGCTATAGACCTAAGTTCCTTGTCCCCATACTGAAATCCGTTAATTAAGTAGTGACTTTTTTTTCTACTACTCAGTTGTTTCTGGTTTGCTGAATGTGGGGTTATTAACCAATTCTATTCTGGGATATTAATATTTCTTATAGCATTTAAAAATCAAATATCATATAGCTTTGATAACTTGTTTAAAAATCTTAAAGAACAAGTCTACAGTAATTGGATCCTTCTGACCAATTTTTCTAACAACTTTGTCAAACTCTAAAACTTTTCTCCATGGCTTTCATTTGCACTGCATTGCATTTATATGCAACTAGCTATCTTTATTGGAGAAGGCGATGGCTCCCCACTCCAGTACTCTTGCCTGGAAAATCCCATGGATGGAGGAGCCTGGTAGGCTGCAGTCCATGGGGTCACTGAGGGTCGGACACGACTGAGTGACTTCACTTTCACTTTTCACTTTCATGCATTGGAGAAGGAAATGGCAACCCACTCCAATGTTCTTGCCTGGAGAATCCCAGGGATGGGGGGGTCGCACAGAGTCGGACACGACTGAAGTGACTTAGCAGCAGCAGCAGCTATCTTTATGCTATTTGGTCTCTCAAGTATTACTTCTCAGTAAATAGCATCATTATTCATGTCTTCCTTTATTTCTCCCACTGGTATTTTATAATTTTCTTTCAATATATCTTTATTCCCTCAAATTAAATGAATTACCCAGTATTTAATACTTTGTCATTATTTTGAATCCCCTTTTTCATTATATTGTCTAGCTATATGTCACTCTTACTAGGAATGTAACTGACTTTTGTCAGTTATCTTATATGTGTTGATGAACATATTTATTATTTTTAATGAATTTTCCATTGATATCTTGGACTTCTTTATATAATCCTGTCATTTAAGAAGAGTGATATTTTTATTTCTTCTTTCCACATGTTTATAACTCATTTCTTTTTTTTCTTCAATCACATTTTATTACAAAGTTAATAAAATGAGATGATGAGAGAGACATCTTGTCATATTTATGTTCTTATGGAGTGTCTCCAGTGCCTCTGGCTCTTGGTTTTATTTTTATTTTTTTACTGAACAAATCATTTTTATATTGTTGTGATAACAGTACATTGAAAAACAAATATTTCTAGTTGTTTGCATATGGAACTTTCTAATGATAGTAAAAATTCAGTCAGCTATTTCATGGCTTTGCAAATAACTTAGGCTTTTGTTTTCAGATGTGTATATAATCATCCCATTAAGAAAACCTTCCATACCTTTTAATTTTGTTTAACCAATGGAACTTATGAATTTTAAGAAATGTCTTCTCACCATCTTTGGAAAATTAGGCCTCAGCTTAAACAGCCCCAGAGAGGATTTCCTGGAAAACTTAATCTAATGTGACCACTCACCTCTAGGTCACACTCTAGCATATCACCCTCTCTCTTTTTTGGCAAAACACGTGACACCATGTGAAACTTTTCTAGTTAGTTATTGGCTTACATGGCTCTCACCCCATGAGAATGGACACTCCAAAAGAGCGGCTTTTTGACTCATCACTGGTGCATCTCCAGTGCCTAGAACAGTGTCTGATACGTATTAGACTCTCAATATATATTTTTGAAGTGCAAAAGTGAAAGTGTTAATAGCTCAGTCATGTCCAACTTTTTGTGATCCTGTGGACTGTAGCCCACCAGGCTCCTCTGTCTGTGGGATTCTCCAGGCAAGAATACTGGAGTGGTTGCCATTCCCATCTCCAGGGGATCTTCCCAACCCAGGAATTGAACTCAGATCTCCCACATTGCAGACAGATTCTTTACCATCTGAGCCACCAGGATATAAATGAATATACAAATGAATGTAATTTTTAGACTTTATCCATTAATGTTATATCTTATATTACAGTGTTTCTAAGTGTATAATACTTTTATACCTAGCTCACAGCAGTTTTGTGTATTTTTATTCTTTTTGTGATGATATTGCTTGGAATGTTTGTGCCTATATTCATAAAACCAACCTATCATTTTTTTTCTTGTTATTGTTGTGTTTGAGCATTTAATTAAACACCATACTGAGAATGCAAATTAGTGCAACCAGTATGGAAAACAGTATGGTGTTCACTCAAAATATAAGAATGTACATCCAGTATTCCACTTCTGCTTCTTTGTTCGATGAAAACAAAGACCATAATTAGAAAAAATATATGTACCCTTATGTTCATCACAGTACTATTTATAATAGTCAAGATGGAAACAACCTAAGTGCCCATTGACAGATGAATGAAAATGAAGATGTGGTATATATACAAAGAGATACTACTGAGTCATAAAAAGAATGAAGTTTTGCCACTTGTGACAAAATAGATAGGCCTCGAGGGCACTATGCTTAGTGAACTAAGTCAGACAGGAAAAAATACTGTATAATTTTATTAATATATGGAACATAAAAAAGCAAAATAAACAAAACACAAACACATAGATACAGAGAATAGTTACCAGGAGGGAAAGGGGAGGGTGAAATGGGTAAAGGGGTGCAACTGTGTGGTGACAAATGGAAACCGAGTTTTCGGTGGTAAGTGTGGAAGGCAAGTTATGACCAACCTAGATAGCATATTCAAAAGCAGAGACATTACTTTGCCAGCAAAGGTCCATCTAGTCAAGGCTATGGTTTTTCCTGTGGTCATGTATGGATGTGAGAGTTGGATTGTGAAGAAGGCTGAGCACCAAAGAATTGATGCTTTTGAACTGTGGTGTTGGAGAAGACTCTTGAGAGTCCCTTGGACTGCAAGGAGATCCAACCAGTCCATCCTAAAGGAGACCAGTCCTGGGTGTTCATTGGAAGGACTGATGCTGAGGCTGAAACTCCAGTACTTTGGCCACCTCATGCGAAGAGTTGACTCATTGGAAAAGACTCTGATGCTGGGAGGGATTGGGGGCAGGAGGAGAAGGGAACGACAGAGGATGAGATGGCTGGATGGCATCACCAACTCGATGCACATGAGTTTGGGTGAACTCTGGGAGTTGGTGATGGACAGGGAGGCCTGGCGTGCTGCAATTCATGGGGTCGCAAAGAGTAGGACACGACTGAGCGACTGAACTGAACTGATGCCGTGGTATACTC
The DNA here is from genome assembly GCF_003369695.1 of Bos indicus x Bos taurus. NCBI lineage: Eukaryota > Metazoa > Chordata > Mammalia > Artiodactyla > Bovidae > Bos > Bos indicus x Bos taurus. Next base: position 128,850,666 of record NC_040105.1, read on the forward strand.
AAAAGCTATAGTACATGACTTCCCTGGTGGTCCAGTGGTTAAGAATCTGCCTGCCAATGCAGGAGACTTGGGTTCCATCCCTGTTCTGGGAAGATCCCACATGCTGCAGAGCAACTTAGCCTGGGTGCCACGACTACTGAGCCCATGCCCTAGACCCCATGCTCTGCAGCAAGAGAAGCCACAATAATGAGAAGCCTGTGCAGTGCAGCTAGAAAGCAGGCCCTGCTCTCCACAGCTAGAGAAAGCCCTCACAGCAAGGAAGACCTAGCACAGCCAAAATGAAGAAGTGAACATGTTAAAAAAATAAAATAAATGTTTCTAAAAAGTTGAAGTATACTGTTGTGCTCATGAAACTTATATAATGTTAGAGACCAATGTCACCTCAATTAAAAATAGATAAAAACCAAATTTACTTCATAAAACAAGTTTGATAGTATGCCCTTTTCTGTATTTTTGGACAGATTGTTTAATAATAACAGAAGGATTGTTTCTTGGAAAACTTCTCCAGTGAATCAATCAGAGCCAGGTGCCTGATTTTATATTCTTTAATTTTTTACTTACTGTAATTTCAGCTTTATTGACGTATAGTTGACAATATTTTCTTTTCTATTTTTTCATCTATGAAAACTCTACTCATGTTGATTCTCTGCATCATAGTTGGCATTGCAGATGTTAATGTAGGTTCACATTCATCACTACTCAGTTATTACTTTCTTTTTTGAAAGATTTCTTTATTTATTTGGCTGCGGTTGGTCTTTGTTGCTGCGAGAGGGCTTTCTGTAGTTGCGACAAGCAGGGGTTACTCTTCCTTGCTGCGTGTGGGCTTCTCATTGCCTTCTCTTGTTGCAGAGCACAGTCCCCTGGGCACTCAGGCTTTAGTAGTTGAGGCGTGTGAGCTCTGTAGTTACAGCTTGCGGCCTCTATAGCACTGGCTCAGTGATTGTGGTACACGGGCTTATTTGCTCTGTGGCACGTGGGATCTTCCTGGATCAGGGATCGAGCCAGTATCCCTTGTATTGCAAGGCGGATTCTTAACCACTGCATCACCTGGGAAACCCCTCAGTTGTTACTTTCAATAGCATGTAGCTGAGAATGATAACTCACTGAATCCAGTCATTCACTCATTCAACAAATATGTTTTGAACCATTTTCTCTGTGCTGGTGGCACAAAAATGAAGAAGACACAGTCTCTGTTCTCATGGACTCTATGGTCCAGCTGTGGAGTGTGCTGGTTAATCTGTGTTTATGGTGCCCTTATCCCCACTCCAATCCATTCTCTGCCCTTCTCTGCCTTGCCCTGTGCCCTGGGAGACTGACCTCTATGAATGCAATTGCCAAGGCTCTCTGGCCTTCTGGCCTCAGGTAGGAGTTCATCTTTTGGAGGAATGGCAGGAAATGAGAGGTCACGAGGTAGGAGAGGTTGGTGTATTTGTACCCTCGCTTCCTACCTTCTGGAAGATGGCTGCAAAACCAGGCACTAAATTTCACAGTCCCCTTTGCCCCTAGGTATAGTCATATTCTTTGGAATACAATGGAACGTGAGTTGACAGGGTCTGTATCGGTTCCAGGCTGAGACCTCTTGAGAAGTGGTGGAATTGTTCCCTCTCTCTTTCCTCTTCTGTTGGCTAGGAGCAGAGAACTCTGGGGTCCTAGGAAAATGGTGGAAACACAGAATGGAAGAAACTTGGCCTCTTAATTATTGCAGACAAGAAAGCTGCCCACCAACCAGGAACATCCAGTTTCTACTATTCAATCAGTGAGAAACAATGTGTAATTTTAATGACTCTCTTAGGTTACTCCCAAGTCAGGGAACAAATGCACAACTTGGAGGTATCCTTTAAATGTTTTATTTTCCTTGGGCAGGTCTGTACTGTCCTTCACCTTAAAGTGGAAATATCTGGTATGTAGGTAGCAGGATTTGAATCCAGGTTTTCTGACTCTTAAAGCCAGAGGTCTTTCCTGTGCATTAGAATTGCTAGTAGAAGATGAGGCAATAACTTCTCTCCTCGTTTCTCACTACCATCGCCATTAAAACAAAGCAATGAAATCTATGACCCTTTACATACTTCAAAAAAATCGTGAAAGGTGTAGTAGGTGGTTTAGGGTCATTGAGATTTTATTGAATTCCGGGATTTTCCTCCCTTCAATTACCTTGGTAGTCCCTAGATATAATAGCTGTCTGGATGATTAAGAGATTTGGAAACAAAGATGCAGGATAAGTCAGATGAGAGACAACCTTGTAATGCTGCTGACTTGTTATATAATTGTCCTAAGCCTGAATGCTGGTGGTACCAAACAAGGCTTTGTTGTTCTCAGAAATTTTGCGAGAGCAACTCTGGCATGACATCTTTCACTTCCCAGATAAAATATAGCTTTCCATGAGCAATCCAATTGTGGGTTTAGGGAGAACTTTTTTTGTGGGGGGCCAGAGAATGAGCATCCAGTGTTGTGCTTTTGCAGTGAGATTCATAATTGTGTGTTCCCAGGGGAAGAGATTCAAGAAGGGCATCTTAGAGGGACATGTCAGCCCTTCTCTGTGGCTCAAGGATGCATGGAAAGGGCCAAATAAAGCCTGGGCTTCCGGGAAGACAATCACTTGTGTGGTGGACTTCAAGGGGCATCAGAAAAGCCTCCCTTCACTACCTGCTCTCTCCCCTCCCACACCGATGGCAGCAACTTCACCTGAGCATACTCAGGGTAAAGCACTGCCATCTTCAAAAAACACAAGTCGTCCTGGTCCCAGTACCCATCCAGCTGCTAACTCCTCTATATGAATGAGTGTCTCAGCTCCTTTCCTTTCCGACCACAGAAGCAAGGCTTGGATTGTTGTAAGAGAGTGAGTCGGGAGAGGGCTGTTGCCTGCCCAATTCACATTTGGCTCAGCCATCTTGGACCCAGTTCCCTTCGCATCATTGGAATTCTCCTCTGTACATCATCCGCTCCACAAAGGCTTTCAGATCCTCAGCAGGAGCCCCAGAGACCTTTGCAGGAGTTGTTCCCTGTGGCAGAGTGAGGTCTAGACCCTTAGTGGGCCCTGTGTCTAGGAAGGACGGCCACAGTGCTGGCAGAGGCAGCTGAGAAGTGGCCTTCTGGCTGGGGACCCAGAGCTGGAGCTGCTTCTCCCCAGGCCAGGGCCACCTTTCCCGGGCCTCTGCCACTCAACCCCAGAGGGTGCATCTTGCTCTTGGAAAGATGAGGCACTTTTGACCTTCCTTGGAGGAAGGAGAAGGAGAATGGGTCAGGAAGTGGAGAACAAGTGTTCTGATTCCAAAGGGAAAGGGTGGAGTCCAGGAGGAAATCAATGATTTGTGGATATGATCTCGTGTGTGTATAAGAAATAAATGATACCTGACTTACAGCAGGTGGAAGGGAGAGAAGAAATGGAGGTGGTGCTGGTGCGGAGGGACACTGAAGCTGTCCTAGCTCCTGAGGAACTGGCCTGTGTGTCTTCCCTTCTGGTCCCCAAGGCCCAGACCTTCTTGGGCCATTAGCCTGCCAGGGCAGGCCTGGCCAAATCCCAAAGCAGGCAGAGTTGCACTTTGCTATCCCTCTCCCTGCCTCTGCCCTCAGGTCCCATCCCAAACCCCTGCACCCCTTCCCTGGTTCTTCTCCTTTTAGCATTTTGAGGCCAATATTTCTGAGTTCTCTCTAATGCCTTACAGGAAAGAACCTAAAGCCTCATTCAGACTTTAGGGGCTGACATTCTTAAGTGGCATCCTACCCAGGGAAATTGCCTATTTTAAGAGAATGGTGATGGGACTTCCCTAGGTGTCTAGTGGCTAAGACTCTGACCTCTCAATGCAGGGGTGCAGGGTTTCATCGCTGGTCAAGGAACTAGATCCCATATGTTGCAGCTAAGACCCAGTGCAGCCAAATAATTACATAAAAATAAATACATTTTGAAAAAAGAGAATGGTGGAGGCAGGGGACAGTGTTCCCCACCAAGCTTAGTGAATCTCTAGTGGAGGAATTCCAGGACAAGGGAGCTGAATCACAGTGTACCTGGAAGGGTGAAGCCTGGCACTGGGAACCATGAAGGGCAGCCCAAGAAATGCCATCCCCAGCAGAGGGAACTCGGAGCCATTTTCCAGCACATGACCGTGTGTCCTGGGTGGTCGCCTGGCCCCAGAATGCACCTTTCTAGCATTTTGGCAACAGCAGCCACCCTTGCTTTCTGTCAACTCCCGTCCGTGTACACAATGATACTTCAGGCCGAGACTGTGTTTGAATGAAATCCAAACAGTCTGCCCTGCCTTAGATCAGAATTCAGACAAGCAGGAAAACTCTCAAAGCCTCACCTGTTTGTGGTTAATCTTCACCAATCAGAATCCTACCCTCTAAATGCAGTTATGGAGAATGAGCATCTCCAAACGGAGGGGGAATCTCCTAATCCCCGTTTCCCAGTTCCACCAGCTAAAACGAGCCGAACAGAGAAGACGGCTTTTAATGGAGTCCCGCAGACTCCTAAACAAATGTCAGGTATAACATTAGTGTGTTTAGAAAAGTCACCAAAGATCATTCTTTGGAAATCTATCGTGTAAACTGCCAGCTAGCTGGCCTCCCAGGATCGTTTTGAATGTGTTGGGTCTTGTAGATGAAGACTCTTCCTCAGAGATGCCAGACAGCCGGAACCATCCTCCTATTGATAAGAAAAAAAAAAAAAATGAGGAATCGTGAGAAGAGAATTATAGAGCAAGAGCTGAATGTATTCAAAGACAAATTAAAATTCGGAGTCAGCCTGGAGAAACATATGGCTTGAAAATCACCACTCCAACCTCTGTCAGGGAGTTTTTCATTCTCTATGCCAGCCCCTTAAGTGCATCCCTGTGGAACCAAACAGGAGTTCCCAGGCCCAGTCTTCAGGCAATTGTGTGAATTAATTGCTTTCTTGTTTGGTGAAGAGAGTAAGCCATTATTTACACTTGTCTCTCTCGAGCCTCTGGGAGATGCAAAATAACTGTAGTTCCCAGCAATGTGATTAAATTGTGTGTAAGGATTGCCCAGCAGCTAGAGCTGAGCAGAAAAGTGAGGAAGTACTTTGTTCCAATGGGTGTTTAAGTTGGAAGAGCTCACACAGTACTTGCCAGTCAAACAAAGGATGAAGCTTGAGGGACATCTTTGAAATATATTGTGAAAGCTTCTTGGGGCTTCAGGTTGGTATCCCCAGAACTGGCTGTGACTTCCTAGCCCGAGGTGCACCTGAGAGGAGCCTTGTTTCACAGCGGGCTCTTTTGGACTCTCCGAACATTCAGCGCCTCTAGGAATGGAGTTGCCACCCAGGCTTTGGCAGCCAAGAATAAAACCCGGAGGCCTCTCATGAGTGGGGACTGAGCAGAAGGGAGAGGGCGTGGGAAAAACAAGAGAATAAACGTTCCAAGAGGCATGAGGGAAGAGTCCAGAGAATTCCTGCTTTTCTATATATGACTACTTGAAATTTCAGTGTATGAACATTTTCTGTTTTTCATTGAGTAATTTCTCAGTTGAAAACTCAGGGCAAATTCTCTTATTGTAGGTTGAAAACTCAGGCTCAGCCAGAAAGCACATGGTCATCGGGATGGAAGAGCACATTGTCTTCCATCTTAACTCTTGTCTTTTATTTGGGCAAATCAGGAAAGGAATTCCTCTCAACTCAACTGACTCTGTGAAGGAAAGGAGATCACTGGGGCAGAAGAAGAAAGAGCACTTGTCTGGCCATCAGAAAACTTTGCTTTTAGTTACAGCCTTCTTTCCCCTTTGGATTTATGACCTTGGGTCAGCCACATCCTTTCTTGAGGTCTTAGTTTTCTCATCTTTAAAATAAAGATGAGAACTGGACTCCTGGTCCAGTGGCTAAGACTCCCAGCTGCCAGTGCAGCAGGCCTGGGTTTGATCCATGGTCAGAGAACTAGATCCCATATGCCACAGCTAACAGTTCAAATGCTACAACTTAAGATCCTGCATGGCTCAACTAAGACCCAGTGCAGCCAAGTGAATAAATAAATAGTTTAAAAAACAAAATGAAGAGATTCACAAATATAGAGAAGATTCTTGTGGTTGTCAAGGAGGGTGAATGAGAGAAGAAAAGACTGGGAGTTGGGATTAGCAGATGCAAAGTATATATAGGGTGGATAACCCACAAGGTCCTACCGTACATACACCACAGGGAATATTTAATATCCTGTAATAAACCATAATGGGAAATCATGTGAAAAAGGGTGTGTATATACATATGCATAACTGAAGTTGCTTTGCTGTACAGCTGAAATTAACACAACAATGTAAATCAACTATACTTCAATAAAATTTTAAAAATAATTAAAAAATAATTTTAAAAGGATGAGATTAATCATCTTTCAAATTATCTTCTAAGAATCTGTCAGCTCTGAGAATAAAAGCTGTCATCTCAGGTCCTATATGTTCTATTCAAGTTCATTTCCTCTGTTCAAAGGTCATGGTCCCACTGGTTTAGGGCCCATATTCTTTCTTGTCTCGCATTTATTCCAATCATCCAGTAGATTCTCTTTGGTAGTGAGCTCTTCACGAACACACCAATAATATTTTTAATTAAAGTATAGTTGAATTACAATGTTGCGTTACTGCTGTAACTCAGTTTATATATATATATGTATATGTGGAGAAGGCAATGGCACCCCACTCCAGTACTTTTGCCTGGAAAATCCTATGGATGGAGGAGCCTGGTAGGCTGCAGTCCATGGGGTCACACAGAGTCGGACACGACTGAAGCGACTTAGCAGCAGCAGCAGCAGCAGCATATGTGTATGTATATGTATCTATATATACATTCTTTTTCATATTTTTTCCATTATGATTTATCACAGGATATTGACTGTAGCTCCTTCTCTGTGCTATATAGTAGGACCTTGTTGTTTATCCATTCTATATATACCAGTTTGCATCTGCTAATGCAAAATTCCCAATCAAACCCTCTGCCTGCCCCCTCCCCCTCGGCGACCACCAGACTATTCTCTGTGTCCCTGGTACTGTTTCCGTTTCATTGATAGATTCATTTGTGGAAGACACCAAGGTTTTGAACCTATTTATATTCTAGACCAGCTTGTTGTTGTTGAGTCAGTTGTGTCCAACTCTTTTCGACCCCTTGGACTACAGCACACTGGGCTTCCCTGTCCTTCAGCCTCTACCAGAGCCTGCTCAAACTCATGTCCACTGAGTCCATGATGCATCCAACCATCTCATCCTCTGTCGTCTCCTCCTCCTGCCTTCAATTTTTCCCAGCATCAGGGTCTTTTCAAATGAGTCAGTTCATTGCATCATGTGGCCAAAGTATTGGAGCTTCAGCATCAGTCCTTCCAATGAATATTCAGGATTGATTTCCTTTAGGATTGACTGGTTTGATCTCCTTGCAGTCCAAGGGACTCTCAAGAGTCTTCTCCAACACCACACTTCAAAAGTATCACATCTTCAGTGCTCAGCCTTCTTTATGGTCCAACTCTCACATCCATACGTGACTACTGGAAAAACCTTACCTTTGACTAGATGGACCTTTGTTGGCAAAGTAATGTCTCTGCTTCCTAATACGCTGTCTAGGTTTGTCATAGCTTTTCTTCCAAGGAGCAAGCATCTTTTAATTTCATGGCTGCAGTCACCATCTGCAGTGATTTCGGGGCACAAGAAAATAAAGTCTGTCACTGTTTCCACTATTTCCTTGTCTATTTGCCATGAAGTGATGGGACCAGCTAGCATCTTGGGTTAGTCTAGCATGATTGTCCTATCAAGGAATCCCCTCAAAGGTATAGGTATACTATAGCATTTTTTTTGGAAGGTTTACGATTTTATTAGACTGCTATTCTGCGTGAGTTATAAGTGCATTTCTAGAAGTAATCTGGTGCTAACTGATTTCAGACACACTGAACTTCTGATTGAGAAGCTGGTACAAGTGTGTTTAGACTTAGGCAGAGCAGAGATTGAAGCCGGGGTTCTCTGTACCTCTTACTAGCTGAGTGACCTTAACACAAGTTACCAGATCTCCCTAAGTGTAACCTTTCTCAATTAAGAAAATGGTTATTGTGAGAATTAAACAAATTGACACAGATAAAACACCTGTACAGGGCCTGGGCCACAGTATTCAAGCAATGTAGCTAGCCATGGTGGTTCCTGTGACTTTGCCTGGCTAATGTGAAGCCTCCACCTCTATGTTTGCGGTGGTGTGGGGTTAGAAGTACCTACTTTCACACTGCTGAGTGTTTGCCTCTGGATTCTCTGCTTCTCTCTTGCCCCTCCCCCAGCCCTGTCCATTTGTCTCCCACTTATCTTCCTCTTCCTCCTTCCTCTGTGACCTTTAGGTTTTCCTCCCTTCTCTCCTTTTCTCTCCTCCACCTCCTTACTCCTCACACACCCACTCTCACACAAGCATCCTTTGTACCTGTCTTGGCTGCTTTCCTACTTCAGTCTAACTCAGGATGTGACCTTCACATTCAGAACAATAGCCGCTCCCTCATAGAGCCCGCACCACGTGCTTTACACACAACAACTCAATTCATCTTCACAATCCCAAGTGGTACATTAGTAGCCCTGCTTTAAAGATGAAAGCATGACATCTAAAGAGATTACGTGAGCTGCTCAAGGTCACAGGACCAGTAAAGGGTGCAAATGGGATTCAAGCCCAGAGAGTTTGGCTCTGGGATCTGAGTTCCAGGATCTTAGGCAGTACAGGATGCTGCCTCCGTGAAGTAAAGAAATGGGAGACCCTGGTGTCTCCACAGGTCATCCAAACAGTGAACAAAGTACTATTGATGATTGAATAGGGTTTGAGTGTCTGTCCTTTCCAAGGTTGTCATACGCTATGAGTTGAACCTTTGCATCTGTAGGTCATAACAATAGGAAGGAGATGGGGGGAAGGTAGAGTGGTAAAGTACAGCAGGATGTCAGTAATGGTCCCAATGAGAATAAAAATAGCCCTTCAGGGGACTTCACTGGTGGTCTAGTGGGTAAGGCTCTGCACTCCCAATGCAGGAAGCCCAGGGTTTAATCCCTGATCAAGCAAATAGATCTCATATGCTGCAGCTAAGACCCAGCGCAACCAAATACATAAAAACAAATATTAAAAATAATACCTCTTCAGTCCTAATTTTTCCCAAGCTGCAACCTTGAGCAGGCCCCACATGCTCACTCACAAGCACCAGGAAGCTGAGGCTTCCACTTCTGGGAGTGGGTCTCCCTTGCTGTCCTGCCTTGAATGGACCTTGCCCTTCCTGCTGCTGCCAAGGCAGGTCTTGTTGAGGTAACTAAGGGCTCTCCTGCCACCAGCTTAACAGCTATTTTAGTAGACCTCTGCACCACTCAGGTTCCTCCTCTGTAATGTGGGAACTGTAGTGCAGACTAATTGTGTGAACTGAAAGAAGGCAAGGTGTATAAAGAACCCCTACTATTGTTCATGGCTCAGAGTGGGAGCTCTTAAGAGGTTTCCAAAAGGATGATGTTTACTTTTCAGTTTTTTGCTGGCCAACCTTATTCTCTACCTGACACCACCCCTACTCCCAATTCCTTGTGGAAATTCTGGTCCTTGGGGAGAATTTTTTGTCCACCTGGGGCATCCTCTTCTCCACCTTCATCAGCCTCTGGTGGAGCTAAGAATTGTAGCCTTTGACTTTTTTTGCTTGGGAGCTTAATCCAAGTGTCTCCCCACTCCCTATGTGACAAAGTGTGTGACATAATATAAGTCATTTCTCTTTAATGAGCTTTAGTTCCCACTATGCTAGTTCATAGTTCATAACTTGGGGACCCTGGAGGTTGTGGAGAGCTCTGTGCACATTTACAAGACCAGAATTATTCAAATATCTGATATCTGTACTGAGACAGTGTGCATGTCTTTTTGGAAAGTTATATGCATCTTTGAACATGGTAGTTGCTGCAGCTTCTGGCAATTTTCTTATTGGTTAGTTCTTTAAATTGGTTCAGATTTCATCAGTTCTGTTTAGTGAGTTGTTTCTTAGTGTAAGAGTCTGTAATTTATCTGATGATGGGACTTACCTAATTCCTTCTCCAAATTCATTAACCTCTAAAAATGGAGTCAGGAATTGGAATTAGAAGGCAAGGGTGATATTTCTTTTATAGCAATTTGTTAATCCTTCAATTATTTGAGGAGGTCAAGCATTGAGAAATCAGGTTCTGGTGAGGGGGTTGAGGATTCCTCTTTATACAATGAAATTGCTCCAGGGGAAATTTTCCTTGCACAGAAGTGGGGCCTGGGATCTTAGAAACATCACTCTTCACTGTTCCTCAGTTTCTTTCTAACCCTGTAAGTAGACCAGGGGTCAGCAAACTATGGCCCATGGGTGAATCTGGCCCACCACCTGTGCTTGGACACCTGTTTTGCAAGCTAAGAATGGTTTGTACATTTCTAAATGGTCAAAAAATATCAAAAGAAGACTATTTTGTGACACATGATAATATGTAAAATTGAAATTTCAGTGTCCACAAATAAAGTTTTATTGGAACACAGCCATGCTCATTCATTTACATATTATCGACAGCTACTTGTGCACTACAACAGTGGAGTTGATTAATTGTGAAAGAGACTGTATGGCCCACAAACCTAGTAGCTGGCCCTTTAGATAAAATGTTTATCAACCCCTGAGCTAGGTCATTAGCCCTGGTGTCACAGACTTGGAAAGAGGTTCATGAAGACTCAAAATCCTGGCTATTTCTAGACTAGCAGAACAAGCTGCAGAGAAGGCAATGGCACCCCACTCCAGTGTTCTTGCCTGGAGAATCCCAGGGACGGGGGGCCTGGTGGGCTGCCGTCTATGGGGTCACCCAGAGTTGGACATGACTGAAGCAACTTAGCAGCAGCAGCAGAACAAGCCAAAAAAGGGACTAGCCACCCTTCACCTCCAGCCTTCCAACCCTACCCTACTCTACCACAGATTTAAACCTCTAACAGGTAGAAGGCAGAAAATATGTAACTCCTTCAACATTCCTGTGTGGCCAATTGTTTTGAAATGTTCGGGCTTAAGGCTTACAGGCAAAGGGGAAGATCTCCAACCTGTGGAGCCCACTCTGCTTCTGTTTCCAGGAACAGAAGAACCAAGGGGCCATATTACTCTATGAGCAATTTTCTGAACTTATTAGTATGAGGCAGCCTCGAAGAACAGATCTGAGTCATTCTGACAGTTTCCCAAATGGCCAAAGGACAAACTTCCAGCTTCCCAATGACCAAAGGACTTTCAACTTGCTGACCAATTTTTCATCTTCCAAAGCACATGTCTAGGGACTTCCCTGGTGGTCCAGGGACTAAGACTCTGTGCTCCCAGTGCAGGGGACCTGGGTTTGATCCATGGTTGGGGAACTAGATCCCACATGCTGCAACTAAGAGTTCTCAGGCTGCAAGTAAAATCCTATGTGCTGCAACTAAGAGCTGGTGCAGCCAAATAAATATATAAAAATAAACATTCAAAGCACGTGTCTAAACCCTAAATCATCCCTGCATCTTTGTGCAGGTATAACACTCTCAATCTTTCATGAAAAAATTGAATTTTATTTTAGAAATAAACCTTTGAAGTTTAGGGGAAAAAAGGCAGAAAAGCTGCTTTCAAGAGCCAAAAAAGCAATATATTTCAAAGGGTAATGACGACTCCCTCTGAAGGCCAGAGTTAAGGAGAACAGAACACAATGGTAAGTTGCACACCCAGCGCCTGCCAGGTCTTCAGCTCCCTGCCTGTCTCCCTCTCTTTTCTGCTGCCCATCTTGCTGTTTCCCTCTGGCTCTCTCTTTGGACTGATTTTATCCTCTCTCTCTGTTTCTGGCTTTGGCCCTTTCCCCTTTTCTTTCTCTTCCTTATGACTCAATCTGTCCTCTCCCCTCAACTTCTGTGTCTATCTCCCTGTCTCCTACACCTAAGAATGTCCATAATATAAAATGGAAGAAAGTCTTTTAACTACTCGTAAATAGGTTTATGGTTTCAAGTCTTAATTTTAAAAGCAGCTGAGTGAACTGTCATCTATTTCTCAAACTGAACAAAATTGCTTCTTGTTCCTTAGTATGCCCCAGTGACAATACTAATGGTGGCTACCATTAATTGAGCGCTTATTAAGTGCTGGGCACCTTATTAGGCACTAAAAATGTTATTAATTCATTTGAAATTCACAAGATGAAGTAGGTGCTATTGGGGTGTGTGTGTGTGTGTGTGTGCAGTTCACCATATTTTGATGAGGTAAAAATAGATTCTTTTCATTGAGACGCTCTTTTTAGCTTAATTTTGGTGGTATTTTTTAAACCTAATTAAATATCTTAAGAACATTTAAAAATAAACAGAATTAAAACGAATTCCTGAGGGGTTTCCAAGTGGGGACAAGGGCTGAAAACTTCCTCTGTGCTCTTTGTTTTCGACCTTGTAGCAGGTCCTTTGTAAATCATGCTCTTGACTCCAGAAGGTACACATCAGATAAGGAAGGGGGAAAGAAATTCCACCCCCCAGTTCAGTGCTTTGTTTTAAGCTTTCCCATGTCAAAATCCTTTAACTGATATGAAGTTAAGAGATTCTGAATGAAAAGGTCTTTCTCTCTTCACTGGTCCCTCTGTTTGTGACATACTTTAATTTCCCTGACCTAGTGGGACATAGGCTAATGATTGACTTACATGACCCCTTTTACTGACTGGTTCTGAAATGTAAGTAAAAGAGGCTGGAATATTACTTCCCTGGATGCTGCTCCTCAGCAGCCCTTTGAGTTCTCTTTCCTCCAGCCCCCTCGCTACTGCCTTGGCCTCAGTGCCTGTGAGGCACTTGCCTCTGCTGCAAAAGCTAAGTGAAGTCACTCAGTCATGCCCGACTCTCTGTGACCCTGTGGACTGTAGCCTACCAGGCTCCTCTGTCCATGGGATTCTCCAGGCAAGAGTACTGGAGTGGATTGCCATTTCCTTCTCCAGGGGATCTTCCCGACCCAGGGATCGAACCCAGATCTCCCGCCTTGCAGGCAGATGCTTTAACCTCTGAGCAAAAGCTAAGGAGGTACCCAAATCTCAGATTTTAATGCAGTATTTTTATTTATTTTCCTTTATTAAAATATTTATATGTGTTTATTTTTAAAATGTTTGTTATTGTGGTAAAAGTCACATGATAAAAACATACTATTTTAACCATATTTAGCTGTACAGTTCGGTGGCACTAAGTACATTCACATTGTTGGTCTACTCTCCCCCCCATCATCCATCTCCTGAATTTTTCACTTTCCTAAACCGAAACTCTGTCCCCATTAAACACTAACTCCCCATTCTCCCTCCCCACCCCACACTCACTCTCTGGATCCTAGCATCTACCAATGTACTTTCTGACTCTATAAATTTGACTATTCTTGGTCCCTTGATAAGTGGAATCAAACAATATTTCTCTTAACACAGTATTTTTTTTTTCTATTCTTCTCCCAGTTTTATTCATGAAGACTTGGTAGTTGTCTCTAGTAAATCATCATGTGACATTTAAATGTATAATCATTTTTATGTATGTTCATCACTGTTTTAATGCATATAAAATATTAATTGTAAATATTTTAATGTCATATATTTTATTTATTTATTTTTTTGCCTTACCCTGAGGCATATGGGATCTTAGTTCCCAGACCAGGGATCAAACTTGCACCCCCTGCAGTGGAAAGGTGGAGTCTTAACCACTGTACCCCCAAGTAAGTGCCCCTTAATGCAGTATTGTTAATATCCAACTTAATACAAAATAATCTGTGATGAACAAAATGTCAGAAACTTAAGTAGAGAATCCAACAGTGCTATTCCAAGCCATATTGGAGCCTGAGGCAAAAGAAAAAGTGTGTGTCCCTATATACATGTTTTCATGTATTTTGAAAGGCTTTTTTTTTCCCTCCAGAAATATATATTTTAAATGTCATTAGTGTGTTTGTTTCAATTAAGTCCAGAAAAGCAAAATTATAATAAATTCTGTTTGGGATATAAATAAAATATTGAAGCCTAGAATAATGTGCATTTTGAAATACCTAGTTTAAATTTTTCAGTGTTTTTTTTTTTTAACTCTCTTAGAAAGAAAGAAAGAGAAGTCGCTCAGTTGTGTCCGACGCTTTGTGACCCCGTGGACTGTAGCCCACCATGTTCCTCTGTCCATGGGATTCTCCAGGCAAGAATACTGAAGTGGGTTGCCATTTCCTTCTCCAGGGGATCTTCCCAACCCAGGGACCAAACCCGGGTCTCCCGCATTGCAGGCAGACGCTTTATCCTCTGAGCCACCAGGGAAGGGTTCATAAATATTATAATATTATAAGAGAGTTCATAACTCTGTTAGCTTTGTGAGATTGTGCTCCTCTTTCCTTTGTTTGGGCTGAAAATTCAACCCACAAACCCGATTTAATTGCTATCTATCTGGCACTGGGCTGGATCCTGGGGATGAGACAAACACGGTGGACAAAGTCACTGCCTTGAAGGAGCTCACAGTCTCCAGGCTGAGGTGATGCCCTCCAGGGCTTCAGAAGAGGGAGGTGCCTCAGCAACTTCAGCTTGAGGAGATTTCTTGGAACAGCAGTGGTTTAGCTGGAAACAGAATGTGCAAAAGCCTACCATCTGAAAGTGGGAAACTCCTTGGCCATAGCATGGAGTATGTGTAGAGGGAACTGAAAGGGGATGAGATGGGAATGGTGGGGGAGCCCAGAAATGAAGAATCTGATAGAGCAATTGCGTATGGGCTCTGGAGTCAGATTGCTCTGGGTTTGAGTCTCAGCTCTACCCCTCCCTTGCTGAGCAAGTCATGTTGCCTCATTTTGCTTACTTGTAACATGAGGGAGTGCCGGGTGTTCTCTGCCTGCTCCTCCAGGTCCTTCTCCAACTTGCTCTGTTACCAGGAAAAGGGTCTTATCAACTGTTTTTCTCTTTTTTGTTTTGGCCATGCCATGTGGCTTGTGGGAGCTTAGTTCCTGGACCAGGGATGGAACCCTGGCACTGACAGTGCCTAGGCTTGGCCACTTGCCTGCCAGGGAATGCTCCAGGAGAAAGGTCTCAAAGGATGGCATCAACGGGCTCCCATCCCCTCTGGCTTCTGTTTGGATGGTGCCAATGGGCCAACAAACGTTCGTCTAGTCAAGGCTATGGTTTTTCCAGTGGTCATGTATGGATGTGAGAGTTGGACTGTGAAGAAGGCTGAGTGCCGAAGAATTGATGCTTTTGAACTGTGATATTGGAGAAGACTCTTGAGAGTCCCTTGGACTGCAAGGAGATCCAGCAAGTCCATTCTGAAGGAGATCAGCCCTGGGATTTCTTTGGAAGAAATGATGCTAAAGCTGAAACTCCAGTACTTTGGCCACCTCATGCGAAGAGTTGACTCATTGGAAAAGACTCTGATGCTGGGAGGGATTGGGGGCAGGAGAACGGGATGACAGAGGATGAGATGGCTGGATGGCATCACTGACTCGATGGACGTGAATCTGGATGAACTCCAGGAGTTGGTGATGGACAGGGAGGCCTGGCGTGCTGCGATTCATGGGGTCGCAAAGAGTCGGACACGACTGAGCGACTGAACTGAACTGAATGGGCAGCAGTAACAGGAGGCTGGAGATCAAGAGGAGTGTGAGGGCAGTGTAATTTATTCACCAGGTTTCCTCCTTGCTTCAATGCAGCATGTTGGCTGTGTCCCTCTCCCCATAGCCACCCACAGCTTCTTTCAGGCACAGATGACACTTTGCTCCCATCCCACCCCTCAGTAAGTAAGTGCCCTGGCATCAGCTCTGGTGCTTCGGCATCCTTTGTTGGCTACTCTAATGCTACCCATACCTTTGCAAATATTCTCTTCATGAAATTCTCCTTGTTTACCTGTTTCGAACGTGCCATCTCTTTTTTGCCGGTTATTGGCACACAGGAAGCGCTCAGTAAACATTCGCCTTCATACCATACATATGCCTAGACTCTTCGATGGTGATGTCTCCTGCTGGAAGTCTCCATCTTTTGCAGAGATCTGCCTGGGGGCCCTGCATTAGCCTTGTTGTTGTTCTGTCGCTAATTCGTGTCTGACTCTTGGTGACCCCCTGGACTGCAGCATGCCAGGTTTCTCTGTCCTCCACTATCTCCCGGAGTTTGCTCAAATTCATGTGCATTGAGTTGATGATGCTATCACCTACTTGTCATTAGCCTACTTGTCAGCAAAAGAGAACAAAGGATTCTCAATTCAAAGTCAGCAGCTGTGCAAGGATGAATGCCAGGACTGGCTTCCCCAACAGGCCGGCTCTGTGATGCCAGCCAGATAATTATTCCAGGCAATTGCTCCTGCCATTGTCCCCTTGGACCAGGTCCATCACTTTGTCACCTGGTTCAGAGGCTTCAATGAGTAGTGTATCAACATTCATTATAAGCGGCTGTGTTTCCACTTCAGTTTTTGTTCCTGTCTTTGGATTAGTGCAGGTCAACCCCTCCCTGAACTCAGTCTTTAAAATAAAGACCTTGGCTGAGGCTCCATCTGGCCCCCTCGTATTCACATTTGGGAGTCTGGATGTGGGCGTGCAGCCCTGTCAGGGTCTCTGAGGCAGTACCACTGGGCACTTTATCAGGGATCTCCCGGGATGGATGGTTTTGTAGTGTTGATCAATCAGTGGAGAGTTGTATTTCTGAGGACAGTGTTACATAAAGCTATAATTCATGGCCTTGGCAGAGATAGGACATTAGCTTTCCCATCCTCCCTAAAGCTGTCAGAAATGCCAATCCTATCCTCTCTCGGTTCACTGTTGGTATCATCCCTGAAGATGCCGTTCTGAGAACAGTGCCTTTAATTTATCCTGTAAGTTTAGAAAAGCTACCAACACCATTCTGAGACAAAACACATCCCTTCTTCTGGGTGATTTTATTTACCCATGAGGTGTGGACTTAACACTTGCTGCATGTTGATTCCTAGAGGCTCCTTGTTTATCACCCATGTGTCTGTTTTAGTCACTGCAGAGCACGGCAACCTTGGTATTAGAAAAGCAGGAAGAAGACCATGGCACAGGTGATCTAAAGCACAAACAGGGGAAAGGGAATGTGAATTTGACATGAACTCACTCACATCACACTAAGTGAAGTGACAGTCGCTCAGTCGTGTCTGACTCTCTGCGACCCCATGGACTATACAGTCCATGGAATTCTCTAGGCCAGAATACTGGAGTGGATAGCCTTTCCCTTCTCCAGGGGATCTTCCCAACCCAGGGATCAAACCTAGGTCTCCTGCATTGCAGGCAGATTGTTTACCAGCTGAGCCACCAGGGAAATCCACATCACACTAAACTCTCTACTTAACTAGCAAAATCCAATAAATCTTTACAGATCTTTTAGTACCAATCTCCTTATCTCCCAGATGAAGAAAATGGTATGATTGTATCATCATCACTGGCATTACTGGTAGCAACCTTTTCGTAGTCATTGGTTTCTTACGAAATATAAATACAGCAGTGAACTTTATAAGCAAAGGAGTCACTCCTTGTATTTTTTCATCACATGACTTATTTGCATAGAGTAAATTTCCAGTTACCACCAATTTTCAGTTAATGAAATCAGAGGAAACACCATGAGACTCTGACAAGCCCTGCGCTGGGGAAGCCGTGCGAACCTTACTCGTTGCTGTATCCACTTACGGCAACAGTTCAGCCATCTGCGTGGTGCTGCCTCTGGTGGGCAACTAGGGGAGGGTCGGCCGCAGTCCAGGCCTGGGAACCGCACAGCCTCCCCTTCCTCTTCTCTGCTGATAAAGGTGCAGAAGAGGACAAAGACCCAAAGGTGGGAAAAGCAATAGCAAAACACATAAGCCAGTGCTGCTCGGCTTCTGGCCAGGTGCAGCATATGTCTGGCCGGGTTAACTGGAGAGAGGACAGACATGTCCCAGCAGTGTGGGTAGTGAAGCCACAGTTTTATTGCCCCTGCCTGTCTGTGAGAGAGTCTAGGTAGGTGGTGTTTGGGTGATGGCTTCAGAATCCAGCCGTTCAGGTCCTCCACTGTCCCAGCCCTCTAACGGGCCCTCCATTCCCATCTCCAGAGACAAAGCTGAGTCCCTGGGCTTTTGGCCTGACATTCCTCTAACAGTCAGATTTATTTGAAAACACAGGTATCTACACACATGATTCAAAATGCAGGCATATGAAAAGTAAACAGTCCCCCTTAATTGTGGGGAAGGGAATCCTGTTCAAACAGAATGCATAGCGCTCATCCAGTTCATCTACGGTATCATTAAAATTCCACTCTAGCCCATCACTGACAGTCTCAGTGATGCGTTTCTAGGCAAGCCCCTTTGTTTGCTGTGTCACCATGTCATCCTTCTGCTGTCTGTTCCCTTTCTGGAGTTGATGCATTTGGATTTCAATATGTGCTTCACAGCTATACAGGTTTGGAACCACAGTGGTATACTTATTTTTACCTGTTTCATTTATTTTTATTGTGAGCTTAAACAACTCTACTGGGATCAAAAGACTCAGAATCTCCTGCACATTTAATTCTATTTGTGTCACTCCAAGTTCACTTGTGATCTTAGCTGATGTACAGACCGGGTTCCTGCAGGGGCTGTAATCAATGTGTACACACTGTTTCACTTAACATTAGCGTGTATACACATTTCCATAGCTCAACAAAGGTCCGCAACCTTGTCATCTTTAACGGCCATAGAGAATTCCACCGCAGAACCACAGCATTTGAGAAGACCTCGAATTTGCATGTTTTCCTCTTTGTGGGCAGCACTTCAAAATGTACTAGCTGTGAAGAGAGTGTGGCTACACCCAGGCCACAGATCAATAACCAGACACAATACAATTAAGTCACACTGGAACAAAACCTCACCAAGTTGGATTTAATCAGTGTATATTGTTTCAGGGTAGTCTATTCTCTCCTGGCTTAGGCCCCTGATGTTTCAGGTTCCAGCTATTATTCACTTGGCTAAGTATCGAAGATATGATTTGAAATAAACCTGAGCTGTTTGAGAGTGCGATTCTAAGTGAGCTTGACTTTCATCTTTGAGACCTTCTGTTGGGTTCCTTTCCATTTGTCCCACAGGGAACTGGATCTGTGTCATTTTCCTCCAAGCATTCACGTCTTCCTAATTTCCTAGCTGCTGTGGTCTGACAAAGCTTAAGCGCTGACCTGAAGCCCTGGGAGACGGCGCTGTCACACACTGCCAACATACCACAGCATTTCATTTATTCATGTTGCCGCTGCTTAATCTGAGGATTGCCAGGAATATTCTGCTATTGGCACCACGGTACTTTTTACTTTAAAGTAGAGCTTTTCATTTTCGGAATCTATTTGTTTTGTATCCCTTGTGAGTTAGAGCTGGTAACTGCATTCATTTTCCTCCCAGTAAGGGGTAAGTATCTTGTCTCCCGCTGAGGATAGCCTAGTTCCCTGGATGTGATTCTTTAAGATTCTATGCAGCAGTAACATCTTTACCGTTTTGAAATAGGCAGAAGAAAGACTTTATCATTTGCAAGGCAGGTCAGGTGGCTGAGAGAAGATACTGATGGGTTTGTTCCAAAGAAACTGCTCAATGGCCAGGGGCTGCACCATGTCCAGGATGACTGAGCGCCTCATTTCAGAGTGATGCAAGCAGTAGAGCACAGCACTGCCCTGTGCTGAGAGTGATCCCAAAAGATACTCAGCCCACAGTCGCCCCCGGCAGCTTTCTTTGTACTTGGCATCTTTAAGGAGCCAAGAGACCTAATGAGGAGGACCTGGTGTCCTGTCCCAAGATGAAAACTCCTGATATACCATCAGCAGGACAGACAATTTTACCTGCAGGCTTCACCAAGTTCTCAACTGGCTCACATTTGCAAGTTACCTGTCTAGAGTTAGGAATGCATTCTATGGGCAGACTACTAAGTGAACCAGCATGTATGAAAACCAAGCCATGGACTTGGCCTCCTCTTAAACCGTAATCTAAGTGATTGAATTTACCAGTTGCTGCTTACAAGCCATCTCTGCTACTGGAAAAACAATGCATGCATGATTCCTGATGATAATGGGATGCAATAAACCAATACAGTGGGTGGTCCAGGAAATTGGCCTTTGCAAGTCTGAAGAGGCAGTAACTAGCACGGTAGTCCTTCAGATATCTAGGAAGCTCTGTGTAGCCTGCCTAGGAACCTTTCACTAACAAGATTTCACTGATAAATTCTTCATCTTTTGTTTGCTTATTGATTCATAAATGTATTTCTTCACTGATTCATATAGTCATTAATTTACCAAATACTTATTAAGCACCTTATGTGTGCCAGGTGTTGCACTAGGCTTAGAGGTTACAGAGATAAAAAAGGCAGTTTCTATTCTGGAGAGCGTCACATATAAATTAATACTACCGAGAGTGTTAATAGCCTCGGTAGGGAGGCCAGAGGTCCCCAAGCCGCAGGAGCAAATAAAACTGCAAGTGACAGACTTTTTTTTTCCCTTTTCTTTTCTAATCCTGTGTTGTCATGACGACACCTGTCCACCTGAACTTAACTTTATCTCAAACCTTGAGCTAACCAATGCGTTTCTCTCATGGAAATGTCTTCCTTAGGTTATGTTAACGAACTATGTATTTGTTTAGAAATCTGCCTTTCTTCAAGATTCATGTCAATTGTTTTATAGCCAGGGATGACTCGAGCTGTGTCAATGTTATCTCAAAATGCATGTTGTGGGTGAGGGGCCTGGTGCAACTCTCTCAGTTTTGAGGTGTTTCCTTTCTCTAATTCAGAGAAAGCACTGGCACCCCACTCCAGTACTCCTGCCTGGAAAATCCCATGGACGAAGGAGCCTGGTAGGCTGCAGTCCATGGGGTCGCTACGAGTTGGACACGACTGAGCGACTTCACTTTCACTTTTCACTTTCATGCATTGGAGAAGGCAATGGCAACCCACTCCAGTGTTCTTGCCTGGAGAATCCCAGGGACGAGGGAGCCTGGTGGGCTGCCGTCTCTGGGGTTGCACAGAGTCGGACACGACTGACACGACTTAGCAGCAGCAGCAGCTTTCTCTAATTAGCAATTTAGTGAACTCCTATATAATCTTGAACACCAAGTCTGTGACCTTCTCTCTAACCACCTTCTGCACCAAAATTGAAGTAGTCACTTCAACTGTGATCCCCAAGTTCATGTATATGCCTTGGTTTTAGCATTTACCACTCTATAATCTAATAATAGTAATGTGTGTGCTCAGTTACTCAGTCATGTCCAACTGCGACCCCATGGACTCTAAGCCCACCAGGCTTCTCTGTTCATGGAATTCTTCAGGCAAGAATACTGAAGTGGGTTGCCATTTCCTTCTCCAGGGCATCTTCCCAACTCAGGGATCCTGCATTGGCAAGCAGAGCCTTTATCATTGTGCCACCTGGGAAGACCTTAATAATAGTAACATGATTGTATCATGATGATTAGTAATGGTGGTGAAAAGTTACTACCTTGTGAACTAAGCCGGGATTCTTGGCCTCTAGAGGAGAGGATTTCGATCCCGGGCCAGTGATGAGGTTTGATGCTCAGAGCTTTTCTGTAATAGTGTTATTAAAGTATAAAAGAGATAGAGATAGCTTCTGACATAGACATCAGAAAGGGACAGAAAGAGTGCCCCCTTCTGTTGGAGAAGAAAATGGCAACCCACTCCAGTGGGTTTTATATATATATATATATACACATATATTTATGTATATATATACACACACATACATATACATATATGTAGCAAAATGCCACAATATGTTTAGTTAACATCCATCACCTCACATAATTACACATTTTTCCCCTTCTGATAAACTAATACAATTATGTAAAGTTTAAAAATAAAATTAAATTAAAAAAAAAAGAATTTTTAAGACCTAGTCTCTTAGCAATTTTCAAATATACATTATTGTTAACTATAGTCAACATGATGTACATTCCATCTCCAAAACTTACTTATCTTACAACTGGAAGTTTCTACCTTTTGACAGCCTTCAAACAATTCTCCCACCTCTTGTCTCTGGCAACCACCAACCTGATCTCTGCTTCTATGAGTTTTTTTTTTTTAATTCTACATATAAGTGAGGTCAAGCAGTATTTGTCTTTCTCTAACTTATTTCACTTAGCATAATGTCCTCAAGTTCCATCCATTTTTTGCAACTGTGTGTGGCATATTTTCTTTATCCACTTGTCTGTTGATGAATGTCTATGTCTGCTGTTTCTATGTCTTGATTACTGTATACAGTCCTGCAATGAACATGGGCATTCATTTAATACTTACTGTGTACTTTGTGAGGGCTTCCCAAGTGGCTCAGTGGTAAAGACTCTGCCTGACAATGCAGGAGATGTGGGCTCGATCCCTGGGTTGGGAACATCCCCTGGAGGAGGAGATGGCCACCCACTCCAGTATTCTTGCCTGGAAAACTCCATGAACAAAGGAGCCTTGTGGGCTACAGTCCATGGGGTCCCAAAGAAATGGATACAACTTGGCAACTGAGCATGCACTCACATGTACTTTGTGCTTTGCATTATTCTAGGCATTGAGGATACAACTCTAAAACAACAGACAAAAATTCCTGCCATTCTAGAGCTTATCTTTAAAGAGCTAAGGAGATGCACAGTAAAGAAATGAGCTGTATATGATATAGCAGAGGGTAATAAGTTCTTTGGAGAAAAGTAGGAAAGGGATATAGGGGATGGGGTTCAGGTTTTAGAGAGAGGCCTTGGAGAGAAGGTAACATTTGAGGAGAGGGCAAGTCATGAGGATACAGGGGGATGAGTGTTTCAGTAAGCCAGTCAGGGTGGCTGGAGCAGACTGGGAGGGATGGTAGCAGGAAATGAAATCAGAGAGGTAACAGGAGGTTAGATTGTGTAAAATCCTGCAAACTTGAGTAAGGTATCTGGCTTTTACATTGAGACAAGAAGCCACTGGAGGCTATAAAATCATGGATGCTGATTATAAATTTGGCTCTCAGACTTTTGGGAAACTCCTGCACTGAAACAAGCATTCATATTTTCCAATGTCAACAATAAAATAATTTTTAAAAGCATTTTTTTTATCAGTGGGTTTAAAATCTACCTTAAAAACCTTTCATGAAATTAGAAAATTACGAGGTCTTCAAGAAAGTCATTATTTTAGAATATTTTGTTCCATAACTCAGTGTTTCCCCTTGTTATGCCTTGCCCCTGACTCTAACACTCTCTATACTCACCTTTCACCCCAAATTTAGAAAACTGTGTGAGAGATTGGAGATGGACTGATAAGAGTGTGAACTGTATCCCAGAAACAAGTTCCCAAGGAAAGGGGCAGGAAGGAGAGTGGATGTGGAATGACTTCACAGGGAGTGGGTGTCTGGGGGATCTTGAGAGAGGAAACACTTGCATAAGAATCCTTGTAGCACCGCCTGAATCTCCTGAAAATACCTGTGATGAGACTTTTAAATAAGTCAGTAAATAGGACAATTATAAGATCCTATCCTTGAAGACTCTTACTGCTTAAAATTTATGAACACTAATTAACATGGATTTCAGCATGGTTTTTTAATACAAACAAACAAATTAGGAAAATAAAATATAGCTCGTGCGTGCTCAGTCACCTCTGACTCTTTGTGACTCCATGGACTGTAGCCCACTAGGCTCCTCTGTTCATGGAATTCTCCAGGCAAGAATACTGGAGTGAGTTGTCATTTCCTCCTCTAGGGGATCTTCCCAACCCAGGGATTGAACTCGCATCTCCTGCATTAGCAGGTGGATTTTTTACCACTGAGCCACCTGGGAAGCTGCAAAATATAGTTTACACCTTCATATTTAACTCTCCCTAAACTCACTAGGGGAGAAGGCAATGGCACCCCACTCCAGTACTCTTGCCTGGAAAATCCCATGGACGGAGGAGCCTGGTGGGCTGCAGTCCATGGGGTTGCAAAGAGTCAGACACAACTGAGCAACTTCACTTTCACGCATTGGAGAAGGAAATGGCAACCCATTCCAGTATTCTTGCCTGGAGAATCCCAGGGACGGGAGAGCCTGGAGGGCTGCCGTCTGTGGGGTCGCACAGAGTCGGACATGACTGAAGTGACTTAGCAGCAGCAGCAGTAGCAGCAAGCTCACTAGAGAATTTACAGAACTGGCAGGTCTCTTCTGGGTATTTCTCCAAGCGGCCACTGAGTGGCAGTCCAGGTAAAATTATTGTAAAGCACAACCTTGCTGAATCCACTGTTAAAAAGTGGAATTTTAAGCAGTAACAGAATAAGGCTGAGGGTGAAAACGTTTTCTGCCTCTGGACTCCGCAGCTCTCTGAGTCCTGCCATGGACCCATTGCAGAAAAAGGGAAGGTCATTTGTCACTGGCCCACCATTATTGAAGGTCACACATCTTTCATGGCCCCTCTGGGGAGTGTGTGAGGGTGTTGTGAGCATGTATGGGTTTATGCATACATAAACATAGGTCATGAGCATCCATCTGGCTGCTACTGCTGCTGCTAAGTCGCTTCAGTCATGTCTGACTCTGTGCTACCCCAGAGACGGCAGCCCACCAGGCTCCCCCGTCCCTGGGATTCTCCAGGCAAGAACACTGGAGTGGGTTGCCATTGCCTTCTCCAACGCAGGAAAGTAAGAAGTGAAAGTGAAGTCGCTCAGTCGTGTCCGACTCTTAGCGACCCCATGGACTGCAGCCTACCAGGCTCCTCCATCCATGGGATTTTCCAGGCAAGAGAACTGGAGTGGGGTGCCATTGCCTTCTCCAATCCATCTGGCAGTGCTGTTCAAATAGCACCTAGAGAGTTTCTCATTTAGCTGCAAAATGTGTTCTTTAAATAAAATTAAACCACTTTGTGAATGCAGCCCTACAGTGTAATATTATATAGCCGATTGTGTTAGTTGGGTACCAAAGCTAACTTTGTTGGACTTAGGAACTAAATGTACGTATGAATGTGCTCTTGATGGAACTCATTCATATGTAGGGAACATACTGTAGTAGGTTTAAGAACAGGGATGGTATGAAATCATCCTCTATGCCTGTGGAATAAAGGCCTGGGGGAACATAACAGGATGCTGAGTCCCACTCAGTGGCTCTGGGAAGTTTGTGGTCTTGGAGTTAAAGCCAAAGCAGTCAGCGAGCTTGTTGTTTTCTCTAACTCTAATGGGCTGCACAGATGCAGGTCCAGTGCTGGTGGAGAGGTGATTTAACCAGATAGGCAGTTTACCAGGTGAGAATAACAGAGGAGGATGGCTACAAAGAAACTGAGGATGTGTACAAGAGTGTACTAGAATGATGGGCCACAGAATTCAACACCAGGAGGGAAGTGAAGAGACGAGGGGCTGAGAAGCAGTGAAGTGATGGTAAGATGAGTAGACTTTAGGGCCCTTGTGAGGTTTGTTGGGATTGTTGGGTTATGATTCTAAGGCAGGGGAACTGGAGAGTTAGGAGATGGTGCCCTGAGTGGGAGGCTTGAAAATTAGATTCTGGGATGAGAGGCTGAGGCAACATGGAGAACAAGATCATTGGTGGTTAGGAGTAAGAGACCAGACTGTGGGAAGGATCATCTATGCATAAAGGAAAACCAATAAGAAAGAAGACAGGTACAGAGTTTTAGAGAGATTGTGATCCTAGAGCTAAAATTGAAAGCAGAAATATGTAGTTTGGGCCTTTTGGAAAAGACAGGACTCAACCAACACCAAGCAAAACCATCTACAATTTCTGACAGCGTCGCTTTCAGTATCTGTTACTTTCCCCATCCGTGCCACGTCTTGACTAAAGCCAAGACCTATTCACTTTACTGCTCTTATACACATACCCTTTACTAACATGTCTGTAATTTCCAAAGCAAATACTTTCATTAGAACAGGTTGTCGTCTTCTAAAATCTCCCAAGGCATCAATCCAACTTCCTGAAAACATGTACATGTTTTCAAATACGATGTACCCTAGGCATTCACAGACTTCACTTTGAGATCTCTACCTTTAGGAGAAATCCAGGATGTCCATGCCATGTCCTGATTTGCCTTTTTGCAGAGGCACAAGCTTGAACTTCATTTTCTATAACCCAAATGCTCAAAGTGAGACAATGGTTGACCAACCCTTGTTGAGCTTGGATAATCACCCAGCGTCCACAGCTAGGAACAGGAACTCCTATGAAATCAAAACAATTTCGCTACTCCTACTTCCCATGTTAAAAACGGCCCCCAAAAGAAAACCAGCCTCTAGTGCTGGCAATGAAATTGAGCAGAAGTGAAGAGAATCTTAAGAAGGCTATGCTTCTTTTGCATATGAGGCTTTATGAGGGAAATCACATACTATGGTGATATTTGGGGATTTCAAGGACCTCCTGTACAGCTGAATAGAAGAAAAGTGAAAGTGTTAGTTGCTCAGTCGCATCTGACTCTTTGCAACCCTATGGACTATAGCCCGCCAGACTCCTCTGTCACTTCTCGGGCTTTTGGCTAAGATCAAGTGTGGTGCAGAAGAAAGGCAATCTGCATATTCTTTCTCAAACACTTCTATTCTGGAACAGGCAAAACCTGCCCTCACATCCATACTCCCATTAACCCCCAACTTGTACTCTTTGTAGATAAAGTACAGTAACAAACATTCACTTCACGTGAGAAAAATTGAAATTACAAATAGATGGCTCTTCTCTACACCTTATAACAGTACATTTCCCTCTCATGGAGATTAGGCTAAAACTAGAAATTTTGGTGTCTGGTCAAACTTGTTCAAATAGGATTTTACCTGTACAGGCAAATCTCACAAAAGCCAAAGAAAAATTCAGGTCAGATGGACGAGGACTTTAATTATCAACTGTGCATGTTTTCAGATCTGAAAGCCTTTTGTGAAACCCCAGGCTGTCTGCCCCAGGTAACTACTCTATTATTGAACTGAGCTGGAGAAGACCTCTTTAGGGAGAAATTATAATTGGAAATGTCTTTTATCCTAAACTTCTATCCTACAAGACAAGATCCTGGGCACAAAGCCAAGAATCCCATATATTTAGAATATTTTTTAAACCCTCAAATGAGGAAACATGTTTCAGTGTGAGTATAATATTCAGGGTTCTCTTGAGACAACATTTTTAAAAGGAGGGCAAATAAGAGATACTTAGTTTTATTTTAATGATATCTCTGTGGAAATCCCTAAGGTCCCTTCCAGCCCTAAGATTCTGTGATTTGAGGTCTGGTGAAACGATTTTAAAGGACTCACTGAAGGAATAACTGCAATGAGCTACCTTGGGGGGATTTCTAATGATCAATTGATGTGCATTGTAAGAAGTTTAAGACCACATCTTGAACTACTTTGGTATCCATCATAGGGTCTAACAGAAACTTAGATCTGTAGAATTTTATCCAAGAAATCCTCTTGTTGACAGATTACTTAAGAATAATGAAACTGGGGAGGGTATTGCATTATTTTTTGTGAGGGGCCATAATGATGAATTATAGACTCATAGATCTTCAGAGCTTAATGAGACCATTGGGATCACGTAATTCATGTTTTCAATTTTTAAAGCCATGAAAACTTTTCTTCAAATATAATATATTAGTTTGCAGTGGGGATGGGGATCCTGGAGATCTAGACCTCTGCAGAACACAATTTTTAAAAATACTGATCTAGTCCAACACACTCAAGAGATCTGGCAACCAAGACTAGAGAGGGAAAAGGGTACATAGGAAATAAGTACTGAAGTCCTTAACTTTCCTTTGATTCATGGATTTTCTTCGGTTATGTCACAGACACTTTGGTTCTTAATGAGGTCCTATATCTATGATCATTTGATCATCACAACTATATCTGAACTGAAATATTTCCATTCAATTCAGTTCAGTTCAGTCACTTAGTCGTGTCTGACTCTTTGCAACCCCATGAATTGCAGCACGCCAGGCCTCCCTGTCCATCACCAACACCCGGAGTTCACCCAAACCCATGTCCATCGAGTCGGTGATGCCATCCAGCCATCTCATCCTCTGTCGTCCCCTTCTCCTCCTGCCCCCAATCCCTGGCAGCATCAGAGTCTTTTCCAATGAGTCAACTCTTCGCATGAGGTGGCCAAAGTACTGGAGTTTCAGCTTTAGCATCATTCCTTCCAAAGAACACCCAGGACTGATCTCTTTCAGAATGGACCGGTTGGCTCTCCTTGCAGTCCATGGGACTCTCAATAGTCTTCTCCAACACCACAGTTCAAGAGCATCGATTCTTTGGCGCTCAGTTTTCTTCACAGTCCAACCCTCACACCTACACACGACCACTGGAAAAACCATGGCCTTGACTAGACGGACCTTTGTTGGCAAAGTAATGTCCCTGCTTTTGAGTATGCTATCTAGGTTGGTCATAAATTTCCTTCCAAGGAGTAAGCGTCTTTTAATTTCATGGCTGCAATCACCATCTGCAGTGATTTTGGAGCCCCCCAAAATAAAGTCTGCCACTGTTTCCACTGTTTCCCCATCTATTTCCCATGAAGTGATGGGACCAGATGGCATGATCTTCGTTTTCTGAATATTGAGCTTTAAGCCTACTTTTTCACTCTCCTCTTTCACTTTCATCAAGAGGCTTTTGAGTTCCTCTTCACTTTCTGCCATAAGGGTGGTGTCATCTGCATATCTGAGGATATTGATATTTCTCCCAGCAATCTTGATTCCAGCTTGTGCGTCTTCCAGCCCAGCATTTCTCGTGATGTACTCTGCATATAAGTTAAATAAGCATAAGCAGGGTGACAATACACAGCCTTGACGTACTCCTTTTCCTATTTGGAACCAGTCTGTTTCTCCATTGCTGCCCTGTAAATGAATTCTTCAGTACCATTTTTCTAGTTTCTGTATATATGCGTTAAAATATGATATTTCTCTTTCTCTTTCTGACTTACTTCACTCTATATAATAGGTTCTAGGTTCATCCACCACGTTAGAACTGACTCAAATGCGTTCCTTCTTATGGCTGTGTAATATTTCACCATGTATATGTCCACAACTTCTTCATGCATTCTTCTGTCAGTGGACATCTAGGTTGCTTCCATGTTCTAGCTGTTGTAAATAGTGCTGCAGTGAACAATGGGATACATGTGTCCCTTTCGATTTTGATTTCTTCAGGGTATATGCCTAGGAGTAGGATTGCTGGGTCATGTGGTGCTTTTATTCCTAGTTTCTTAAGGAATCTCCATACCGTCTTCCATAGTGGCTGTATCAATTTTCATTCCGACCAACAGTGCAGGAGCTTTCCCTTTTCTCCACACCCTCTCCAGCATTTATTGTTTGCAGACTTTGAGGATGGCCATTGTGACTGGTATGAGGTGATATCTCATTGTGGCTTTGACTTGCATTTCTCTAATAATGAGCGATGTTGAGCATCTTTTCAGGTGTGTGTTGGTCATCTGTATGTCTTCTGTCGAGAAATGTCTGTTTAGGTCTTTTTCTCACTTTTTGATTGGGTTGTTTGTTTTCCTGATATTGAGTTATATGAGCTGCTTGTATATTTTGGAAATTAATCCTTTGTCAGTTGTTTCATTTGCTGTCATTTTCTCCCATTCTGAGGACTGTCTTTTCATCTTGCTTATCGTTTCCTTTGCTGTGCAAAAGATGCTAAGTTTAATCAGGTCCCACTGGTTTGCTTTGATTTTTGTTTCCATTACTCTAGGAAATGGGACATAGAGGATCTTGCTTTGATTTATGTCAACAAGTGTTCTGCCTATGTTCTCTTCTAAGAGTTTTATAGTTTCTGGTCTTACAGTTAGGTCTGTAATCCATTTTGAGTTTATCTTTGTGTATGGTGTTAGGAAGTGTTCTAATTTCATTCTTTTGCATGTAGCTGTCCAGTTTTCCCAGCACCACTTATTGAAGAGGCTATCTTTTCCCCATTGTATATTCTTGCCTCCTTTGTCAAAAATAAGGTACCTGTAGGTGCATGGATTTATTTCTGGGCTTTCTATCTTGTTCCCTTGGTCTATATTTCTGTTTTTTTTTTTTTGTTTTGTTTTGTTTTGTTTTGTTTTGTTTTGTTTTTTTTTTTTGTGCCAGTACCATTCTGTCTTGATGACTGTACCTTTGTAGTATTATCTGAAGTCAGGAAGGTTGGTTCCTCCAGCTCCCTTGTTCTTTTTTAAGACTGCTTTGGCTATCTGGAGTCTTTTGTGTTTCCATATGAACTGTGAAAATTTTTGTTGTAGTTCTGTGAAAAATGCCATTGGTCATTTGATAGGTATTGCACTGAGTGTGTGGATTACATTTGGTAGTGTAATCGTTTTCACAATATTGATTCTTCCATCCCAGGAACATGGAATATCTCTCCATCTGTTTATGTTTGGTTTCTTTCATTAGTGTCTTATAATTTTCTGTGTACAGTTCTTTCATCTCCTTAGGTAAGTTTATTCCTATATATTTAATTCTTTTCATTGCAGTGGTGAATGGGATTGATTCCTTAATTGCTCTCTCTGATTTTTCATTGTTAGTATATGGAAATGCAAGTGATGTCTGTGTATTGATTTTGTATCCTGCAACTTTGCTAAATTCACTGATTAGCTCCAGTAATTTTCTGATAGTATCTTTAGGGTGTTTTATGTACAGTACCATGTCATCTGCAAACAGTGAGAACTTTACTTCTTCTTTTCTGATCTGGATTCCTTTTATTTCTGTTTCTTCGCTGATTGCTGTCACTCGGACTTCCAGAACTATGTTAAATAGTAGTGGTGAAAGTGGACACCCTTGTCTTGTTCCTGATCTTAGTGGGAATGCTTTCAGTTTTTCACCATTGAGCCTAATGTTTGCTGTAGGCCAATCATATATGGCCTTTACTATGTTGAGGTAGGTTCCTTCTATGTCCATTTTTTGAAGAGTTTTAATCATAAATAGGTGCTGAATTTTGTCAAAGGCTTTTTCTGCATCAATTGAGATTATCATATGGTTTTTATCTTTCAATATGTTACTATGGTGTATCACATTGATTGATTTCCATATATTGAATCCTTGCATCCCTGGATTAAACCCAACTTGATCGTGGTGTATGAGCTTTTTGATGTGTTGCCGTCCAGCATTTACCAAAAAGTTTTCAGGAGCTTAACTGAAGTGGTGGGATAGTGTAGTTTGTGTGTCATAGGAATCTCCTCAAAGGATGATGTCATCAGTGTGAGGTCCTAATTGTGTCCTAGAAAAAGTTAGAGCTGGTGAAAATGTTGCCTTCAAAGACTGTGTGAGATGGCAGGTGTGGACACTGGCCCCACTGAGTAGACAGGTGACGGTGTATCGTTTCCCTTTGAAGGTGAAGGTTCAGTGTAGCTGAGAAGTTGTTGAAATAGGCAGTGAAAACAGCATGCTAGCCAAATGTTTTGCTATGACTGAAAAGTATTTGCCAGTTATTTGTTGGAAGCAGTATTATCAACAAAATACATGGAGCCCTAGTGAGTGGGGCCATGACACCAAGGGTACAAGTTCACACTGAGGCCCTGTTCTTGCTTTACAGCTTTAAGATCAAGTAAAATTTGTTAAGTGCAGCAGAAGTTGGGATAATCACACCTTGCTCAGTAGGTTTCCTATAACAGGTTTCAATTTGTGAAGACCCTGCTTTCATTGAGATTGAATCTTTTAAAAAACAACTGAGGTGAAAAGTGTGATTGCATCTAAGGGAAAAGGGCCATAGGGTGTCATCTTTTAAAGGTGAGTATAGGGGCAAGGGCTGAATTTTATTACTCATTGAGTTAGATTCTCCACGTGCACTAGAGGCTATTTGGGGTAATGGAGGTTTTGGCACTGGGAAATGTAGGCAAGGCAGTAATTCCAGTGGTTAAGGTTAGGCATATCTGTTTCTATGTCACGTTCCTTTACTCCCTGGTTGTTTGTAGTAGCTTGCCCAAATGTGGGCCAGAAGAGGAACAGAAATCGATGAGGGGCAAAAACTCAATTGTCACACCTGAAAAGTGGGATCTGATTATTGCACAGAGCCACCACCCCTACATCACCCCTCTCCCTAGATGGGACCTCTGAAACACACAGAAACACCAAGTCCTTTTCCTTCTCACCAGTGGGATGAAGAGTTCAGGAAGCAATCTTCAGTCTGCAGTTCTCAGTCTTCACCCAGTCCTCAGTCCCAGTGTCTGGGTAAGTATGGACTGGCTGGTCTGGGCCCTAAACTGAAAGGACGCCTCCTCCCTCCCTCCTCACACACCGGACCCTTCCCTTTCTCCCCTCTCCATCATCAAAAAAAACACGCACACACATCTTTTTACTGCTTGTTGATACTTTAATCATCAACATCTGAATACTTTGATCTGTCCGGAGGGGACCATCGTTGTATGTTTGATGTCTGCACAAACGACTATTCTGCCTTTGCTTTTCCTGGAGTTACAGCAGATGGCTCAGCATCTTGGGCTCCAGGTGGGCACAGGGGCTTACTTGCAGAATCGTCAGAAGTGTTGGAAGAATCCTCTGGGGGTTCTTCATCCGCCATTGGCCCACTTTCAGTCTTCTTTTTATTCTGCGGGTGGTGGTAGAAGACTGGATTCGCCGACTTCTTCCCTTTCTTTTTCCGGCCCGGATTCCGCTGAAGGGTTGATTTTACCTTCCTCGTGGGCTTTCGTATCTGGTAAGAAAACAGAGTCATCCAGAAAGACATTAGTGGAGGAGGATGGGAAGAACTTTGAGAGAACGGGTGTGCATTGAGGAGGGGTTTGTGCCAGGCAAGCTGCGGCAGGGCGAGTCTTGGGTGGGGGCTGAAGAGGAAGAACATGAGCAGGGTAATCTGACCTTCTGACTGTCCAAGCCATCGGACTGATCAGTGTTCTTTCTCTTCCTTTCGTTAGCACTTGAAGCTTGTTGCTGCAGATTGAAAGCGTCTATCTCGATTTCTGTTTCCTCCTCCTTCACTTCCTTAATTAGGTCTGCCATGTTGTAGCAACGGTGGCCTCCACCAAGGCGCCCGGCGTCTCTATATATACCGTCGCAGGACAATGATGAGCCACAACTGTCCGTTTGATTGGTCAGCAAGAAATTTCTCCAGCCAATGGTAGCCCTGACACTGCTGACATCACAAAGCGCCACTTGGGAACATCCATGGGGGCGGGGAGGGTGCAAAGGAGTCCAAGTGCTCTGGTTTGAGAAAAGAAGTGCTTTCGCAACAACCATTAAAGAGCCTTCCCAATTTGACTTTCCGGAAAACATTTCCTCATCTTGTCCAGTTCAGTTCTTGTGGTGTAGAAGTTAGGGAGCCAGTGTTCCTTCCAAACCATTTCTCATGGCCACCCCCATTCAGTGTTTAATTCTGTCATCTTCCGGATCTCATTACCTAGTATTTGGTGTGTGTTTTCTTTAAAACAGTTTACTTTAGAGGTTTTAGATTTGCACGATAATTGTGAAGAGTGTTTTCATATACTCCACAACCAATTCTCTTGTTTACCATTGTACATTAGTATTGAACATTTGTTCAAATTAGGGAACCCACAGTGAAAGAGTATTATGAACTAAAGTCTGGACATTATCAGATTTCTTTCAGTACAGTTCAGTTCAGTCGCTCAGTTGTGTCCGACTCTTTGCGACCCCATGAACAGCACGCCAAGCCTCCCTGTCCATCACCAACTCCGGGAGTTTACCCAAACCTATATCCATTGAGTCGGTGATTCCATCCAACCATCTCATCCACTGTTGTCCCCTTCTCCTCCTGCCCTCAAACTTTCCCAGCATCAGGGTCTTTCCAAATGAGTCATCTCTTTGCATCAGGTGGCGAAAGTATTGGAGTTTCAGCTTCAACATCAGTCCTTCAAATGAACACCCAGGACTGATCTCCTTTAGAACGGACTGGTTGGATCTCCTTGCAGTCCAAGGGACTCTCAAGAGTCTTCTCCAACACCACAGTTCAAAAGCATCAATTCTTCGGCGCTCAGCTTTCTTCACAGTCCAACTCCCACATCCATACATGACCACTGGAAAAACCATAACCTTACTAGACGGACCTTTGTCAGCAAAGTAATGTCTGCTTTTTAATATGCTGTCTAGGTTGGTCAGAACTTTCCTTCCAAGGAGTAAGCGTCTTTTAGTTTCATGGCTTCTGTCACCATCTGCAGTGATTTTGGAGGCCACAAAAGTAAAGTCTGCCACTGTTTCCATTGTTTCCCCATCTATTTGCCAGGAAGTGATGGGACCGGATGCTATCATCTTCGTTTTCTGAATGTTGAGCTTTAAGCCAACTTTTTCACTCTCCTCT
Organism: Bos indicus x Bos taurus; assembly: GCF_003369695.1. Lineage (NCBI taxonomy): Eukaryota > Metazoa > Chordata > Mammalia > Artiodactyla > Bovidae > Bos > Bos indicus x Bos taurus. Next base: position 128,884,713 of record NC_040105.1, read on the forward strand.
TTCACTTTCATCAGGAAGCTCTAGTTCTTCTTCATTTTCTGCCATAAGTGTGGTGTCATCAGCGTATCTGAGGTTATTGATATTTCTCCCGGCACTCTTGTTTCCAGCTTGTGCTTCATCCAGTGGATAGTTTCTCATGAAGTACTTTGCATATACGTTAAATAAGCAGGGTGACAACATACAGCCTTGACTTACTCACTTCCCGACTTGGACCCAGCTCGTCATTGCATGTTCAGTTCTAACTGTTGCTTCGTGACCTGCATACAGATTTCTCAAGAGGCAGTTCAGGTGGTCTGGTATTCCCATCTCTTTCAAAATTTTCCGGTTTGTTGTGATCCACACAGTCAAAGGCTATGGCATAGTCAATAAAGCAGAAATAGATGTTTTTCTGGAACATTTTCAGATTTCCTTGGTTTTTACCTAATGTCCTTTTGCTGTCCCAGTATCCATCCAGGATACCATACTAAATCCAGTCATTCCATATTCTGCCTTGTTAGGTTCCTCTTTGCTGTGACAATTTTTTAGATTTCTTTTTTTTTTTTTTCTATTATTAAAAAATTTGTTCATTTTTTAATTGAAGGATAATTGCTCTACTAAATTTTGTTGTTTTCTGTCTAACCTCAACATGAATCATCCATAGGTATACTTATATCTCCTCCCTGTTGAACCTCCCTCCTATCTCTCTCGCCCTATTATCCCTCTAGGTTGATACAGAGCCCCTGTTTGAGTTTTCTGAGCCATACAGCAAACTCCCTTTGGCTATCTTTGAGCATATGATAATTTAAGATTCCATGTTGCTCTTTCAATACATCTCACCTTTTCCTCCCCTCTCCCCATGTCCATAAGTCTATTCTCTGTGTCTGTTTCTCCAATCAGTTCAGTTCAGTTCAGTTCAGTCGCTCAGTCGTGTCCGACTCTTTGCGACCCTGTGAAGTGCAGCACGCCAGGCCTCCCTGTCCATCACCAACTCCCGGAGTTCACCCAAACTCACGTCCATCGAGTCGGTGATGCCATCCAGCCATCTCATCCTCTGTCGTCCCCTTTTCCTCCTGCCCCCAATCCCTGGCAGCATCAGAGTCTTTTCCAATGAGTCAACTCTTCGCATGAGGTGGCCAAAGTACTGGAGTTTCAGCTTTAGCATCATTCCTTCCAAAGAACACCCAGGACTGATCTCTTTCAGAATGGACCGGTTGGCTCTCCTTGCAGTCCATGGGACTCTCAATAGTCTTCTCCAACACCACAGTTCAAGAGCATCGATTCTTTGGCGCTCAGTTTTCTTCACAGTCCAACCCTCACACCTATACACGACCACTGGAAAAACCATGGCCTTGACTAGACGGACCTTTGTTGGCAAAGTAATGTCCCTGCTTTTGAGTATGCTATCTAGGTTGGTCATAAATTTCCTTCCAAGGAGTAAGCGTCTTTTAATTTCATGGCTGCAATCACCATCTGCAGTGATTTTGGAGCCCCCCAAAATAAAGTCTGCCACTGTTTCCACTGTTTCCCCATCTATTTCCCATGAAGTGATGGGACCAGATGGCATGATCTTCGTTTTCTGAATATTGAGCTTTAAGCCTACTTTTTCACTCTCCTCTTTCACTTTCATCAAGAGGCTTTTGAGTTCCTCTTCACTTTCTGCCATAAGGGTGGTGTCATCTGCATATCTGAGGATATTGATATTTCTCCCAGCAATCTTGATTCCAGCTTGTGCGTCTTCCAGCCCAGCATTTCTCGTGATGTACTCTGCATATAAGTTAAATAAGCATAAGCAGGGTGACAATACACAGCCTTGACGTACTCCTTTTCCTATTTGGAACCAGTCTGTTTCTCCATTGCTGCCCTGTAAATGAATTCTTCAGTACCATTTTTCTAGTTTCTGTATATATGCGTTAAAATATGATATTTCTCTTTCTCTTTCTGACTTACTTCACTCTATATAATAGGTTCTAGGTTCATCCACCACGTTAGAACTGACTCAAATGCGTTCCTTCTTATGGCTGTGTAATATTTCACCATGTATATGTCCACAACTTCTTCATGCATTCTTCTGTCAGTGGACATCTAGGTTGCTTCCATGTTCTAGCTGTTGTAAATAGTGCTGCAGTGAACAATGGGATACATGTGTCCCTTTCGATTTTGATTTCTTCAGGGTATATGCCTAGGAGTAGGATTGCTGGGTCATGTGGTGCTTTTATTCCTAGTTTCTTAAGGAATCTCCATACCGTCTTCCATAGTGGCTGTATCAATTTTCATTCCGACCAACAGTGCAGGAGCTTTCCCTTTTCTCCACACCCTCTCCAGCATTTATTGTTTGCAGACTTTGAGGATGGCCATTGTGACTGGTATGAGGTGATATCTCATTGTGGCTTTGACTTGCATTTCTCTAATAATGAGCGATGTTGAGCATCTTTTCAGGTGTGTGTTGGTCATCTGTATGTCTTCTGTCGAGAAATGTCTGTTTAGGTCTTTTTCTCACTTTTTGATTGGGTTGTTTGTTTTCCTGATATTGAGTTATATGAGCTGCTTGTATATTTTGGAAATTAATCCTTTGTCAGTTGTTTCATTTGCTGTCATTTTCTCCCATTCTGAGGACTGTCTTTTCATCTTGCTTATCGTTTCCTTTGCTGTGCAAAAGATGCTAAGTTTAATCAGGTCCCACTGGTTTGCTTTGATTTTTGTTTCCATTACTCTAGGAAATGGGACATAGAGGATCTTGCTTTGATTTATGTCAACAAGTGTTCTGCCTATGTTCTCTTCTAAGAGTTTTATAGTTTCTGGTCTTACAGTTAGGTCTGTAATCCATTTTGAGTTTATCTTTGTGTATGGTGTTAGGAAGTGTTCTAATTTCATTCTTTTGCATGTAGCTGTCCAGTTTTCCCAGCACCACTTATTGAAGAGGCTATCTTTTCCCCATTGTATATTCTTGCCTCCTTTGTCAAAAATAAGGTACCTGTAGGTGCATGGATTTATTTCTGGGCTTTCTATCTTGTTCCCTTGGTCTATATTTCTGTTTTTTTTTTTTTTGTTTTGTTTTGTTTTGTTTTGTTTTGTTTTGTTTTTTTTTTTTGTGCCAGTACCATTCTGTCTTGATGACTGTACCTTTGTAGTATTATCTGAAGTCAGGAAGGTTGGTTCCTCCAGCTCCCTTGTTCTTTTTTAAGACTGCTTTGGCTATCTGGAGTCTTTTGTGTTTCCATATGAACTGTGAAAATTTTTGTTGTAGTTCTGTGAAAAATGCCATTGGTCATTTGATAGGTATTGCACTGAGTGTGTGGATTACATTTGGTAGTGTAATCGTTTTCACAATATTGATTCTTCCATCCCAGGAACATGGAATATCTCTCCATCTGTTTATGTTTGGTTTCTTTCATTAGTGTCTTATAATTTTCTGTGTACAGTTCTTTCATCTCCTTAGGTAAGTTTATTCCTATATATTTAATTCTTTTCATTGCAGTGGTGAATGGGATTGATTCCTTAATTGCTCTCTCTGATTTTTCATTGTTAGTATATGGAAATGCAAGTGATGTCTGTGTATTGATTTTGTATCCTGCAACTTTGCTAAATTCACTGATTAGCTCCAGTAATTTTCTGATAGTATCTTTAGGGTGTTTTATGTACAGTACCATGTCATCTGCAAACAGTGAGAACTTTACTTCTTCTTTTCTGATCTGGATTCCTTTTATTTCTGTTTCTTCGCTGATTGCTGTCACTCGGACTTCCAGAACTATGTTAAATAGTAGTGGTGAAAGTGGACACCCTTGTCTTGTTCCTGATCTTAGTGGGAATGCTTTCAGTTTTTCACCATTGAGCCTAATGTTTGCTGTAGGCCAATCATATATGGCCTTTACTATGTTGAGGTAGGTTCCTTCTATGTCCATTTTTTGAAGAGTTTTAATCATAAATAGGTGCTGAATTTTGTCAAAGGCTTTTTCTGCATCAATTGAGATTATCATATGGTTTTTATCTTTCAATATGTTACTATGGTGTATCACATTGATTGATTTCCATATATTGAATCCTTGCATCCCTGGATTAAACCCAACTTGATCGTGGTGTATGAGCTTTTTGATGTGTTGCCGTCCAGCATTTACCAAAAAGTTTTCAGGAGCTTAACTGAAGTGGTGGGATAGTGTAGTTTGTGTGTCATAGGAATCTCCTCAAAGGATGATGTCATCAGTGTGAGGTCCTAATTGTGTCCTAGAAAAAGTTAGAGCTGGTGAAAATGTTGCCTTCAAAGACTGTGTGAGATGGCAGGTGTGGACACTGGCCCCACTGAGTAGACAGGTGACGGTGTATCGTTTCCCTTTGAAGGTGAAGGTTCAGTGTAGCTGAGAAGTTGTTGAAATAGGCAGTGAAAACAGCATGCTAGCCAAATGTTTTGCTATGACTGAAAAGTATTTGCCAGTTATTTGTTGGAAGCAGTATTATCAACAAAATACATGGAGCCCTAGTGAGTGGGGCCATGACACCAAGGGTACAAGTTCACACTGAGGCCCTGTTCTTGCTTTACAGCTTTAAGATCAAGTAAAATTTGTTAAGTGCAGCAGAAGTTGGGATAATCACACCTTGCTCAGTAGGTTTCCTATAACAGGTTTCAATTTGTGAAGACCCTGCTTTCATTGAGATTGAATCTTTTAAAAAACAACTGAGGTGAAAAGTGTGATTGCATCTAAGGGAAAAGGGCCATAGGGTGTCATCTTTTAAAGGTGAGTATAGGGGCAAGGGCTGAATTTTATTACTCATTGAGTTAGATTCTCCACGTGCACTAGAGGCTATTTGGGGTAATGGAGGTTTTGGCACTGGGAAATGTAGGCAAGGCAGTAATTCCAGTGGTTAAGGTTAGGCATATCTGTTTCTATGTCACGTTCCTTTACTCCCTGGTTGTTTGTAGTAGCTTGCCCAAATGTGGGCCAGAAGAGGAACAGAAATCGATGAGGGGCAAAAACTCAATTGTCACACCTGAAAAGTGGGATCTGATTATTGCACAGAGCCACCACCCCTACATCACCCCTCTCCCTAGATGGGACCTCTGAAACACACAGAAACACCAAGTCCTTTTCCTTCTCACCAGTGGGATGAAGAGTTCAGGAAGCAATCTTCAGTCTGCAGTTCTCAGTCTTCACCCAGTCCTCAGTCCCAGTGTCTGGGTAAGTATGGACTGGCTGGTCTGGGCCCTAAACTGAAAGGACGCCTCCTCCCTCCCTCCTCACACACCGGACCCTTCCCTTTCTCCCCTCTCCATCATCAAAAAAAACACGCACACACATCTTTTTACTGCTTGTTGATACTTTAATCATCAACATCTGAATACTTTGATCTGTCCGGAGGGGACCATCGTTGTATGTTTGATGTCTGCACAAACGACTATTCTGCCTTTGCTTTTCCTGGAGTTACAGCAGATGGCTCAGCATCTTGGGCTCCAGGTGGGCACAGGGGCTTACTTGCAGAATCGTCAGAAGTGTTGGAAGAATCCTCTGGGGGTTCTTCATCCGCCATTGGCCCACTTTCAGTCTTCTTTTTATTCTGCGGGTGGTGGTAGAAGACTGGATTCGCCGACTTCTTCCCTTTCTTTTTCCGGCCCGGATTCCGCTGAAGGGTTGATTTTACCTTCCTCGTGGGCTTTCGTATCTGGTAAGAAAACAGAGTCATCCAGAAAGACATTAGTGGAGGAGGATGGGAAGAACTTTGAGAGAACGGGTGTGCATTGAGGAGGGGTTTGTGCCAGGCAAGCTGCGGCAGGGCGAGTCTTGGGTGGGGGCTGAAGAGGAAGAACATGAGCAGGGTAATCTGACCTTCTGACTGTCCAAGCCATCGGACTGATCAGTGTTCTTTCTCTTCCTTTCGTTAGCACTTGAAGCTTGTTGCTGCAGATTGAAAGCGTCTATCTCGATTTCTGTTTCCTCCTCCTTCACTTCCTTAATTAGGTCTGCCATGTTGTAGCAACGGTGGCCTCCACCAAGGCGCCCGGCGTCTCTATATATACCGTCGCAGGACAATGATGAGCCACAACTGTCCGTTTGATTGGTCAGCAAGAAATTTCTCCAGCCAATGGTAGCCCTGACACTGCTGACATCACAAAGCGCCACTTGGGAACATCCATGGGGGCGGGGAGGGTGCAAAGGAGTCCAAGTGCTCTGGTTTGAGAAAAGAAGTGCTTTCGCAACAACCATTAAAGAGCCTTCCCAATTTGACTTTCCGGAAAACATTTCCTCATCTTGTCCAGTTCAGTTCTTGTGGTGTAGAAGTTAGGGAGCCAGTGTTCCTTCCAAACCATTTCTCATGGCCACCCCCATTCAGTGTTTAATTCTGTCATCTTCCGGATCTCATTACCTAGTATTTGGTGTGTGTTTTCTTTAAAACAGTTTACTTTAGAGGTTTTAGATTTGCACGATAATTGTGAAGAGTGTTTTCATATACTCCACAACCAATTCTCTTGTTTACCATTGTACATTAGTATTGAACATTTGTTCAAATTAGGGAACCCACAGTGAAAGAGTATTATGAACTAAAGTCTGGACATTATCAGATTTCTTTCAGTACAGTTCAGTTCAGTCGCTCAGTTGTGTCCGACTCTTTGCGACCCCATGAACAGCACGCCAAGCCTCCCTGTCCATCACCAACTCCGGGAGTTTACCCAAACCTATATCCATTGAGTCGGTGATTCCATCCAACCATCTCATCCACTGTTGTCCCCTTCTCCTCCTGCCCTCAAACTTTCCCAGCATCAGGGTCTTTCCAAATGAGTCATCTCTTTGCATCAGGTGGCGAAAGTATTGGAGTTTCAGCTTCAACATCAGTCCTTCAAATGAACACCCAGGACTGATCTCCTTTAGAACGGACTGGTTGGATCTCCTTGCAGTCCAAGGGACTCTCAAGAGTCTTCTCCAACACCACAGTTCAAAAGCATCAATTCTTCGGTGCTCAGCTTTCTTCACAGTCCAACTCTCACATCCATACATGACTAGATGGACCTTTGTTGGCAAAGTAATGTCTCCGCTTTTGAATATGCTATCTAGGTTGGTCATAACTTTCCTTCCAAGGAGTAAGTGTCTTTTAATTTCATGGCTGCAATCACTATCTGCAGTGATTTTGGAGCCCCCCAAAATAAAGTCTGACACTGTTTCCACTGTTTCCCCCATCTATTTCCCATGAAGTGATGGGACCAGATGCCATGATCTTAGTTTTCTGAATGTTGAGCTTTAAGCCAACTTTTTCAGTCTCTTCTTTCACTTTCATCAAGAGGCTTTTTAGTTCCTCTTCACTTTCTGCCATAAGGGTGGTGTCATCTGCATATCTGAGGTTATTGATATTTCTCCTGGCAATCTTGATTCCAGCTTGTGCTTCGTCCAGCCCAGAGTTTCTCATGATGTACTCTGCGTATAAGTGAAATAAGCAGGGTGACAATATACAGCCTTGATGTACTCCTTTTCCTATTTGGATTCAGCCTGTTGTCCAGTTCTAACTGTTGCTTCCTGACCTGCATACAGATTTCTCAAGAGGCAGGTCAGGTGGTCTGGTATTCCCATCTCTTTCAGAATTTTCCGCAGTTTATTGTGATCCACACAGTCAAAGGCTTTGGCATAGTCAATAAAGCAGAAATAGATGTTTTTCTGGAACTCTCTTGCTTTTTCAATGATCCAGCGTATGTTGGCAATTTGATCTCTGGTTCCTCTGCCTTTTCTAAAACCAGCTTGAACATCTGGAAGTTTGCGGTTCACGTATTGCTGAAGCCTGTCTTGGAGAATTTTGAGCATTACTTTACTAGCATGTGAGATATTTCCAATCACCCCATCTTTATTTCTTTGGAGAGAGAGAAAGAGTAAATCTAAATTCCATGGGATTGTACAGCAGAAACTAACACAACATTGTAAAGCAATTATACCCCAATTAAAAAATAAATAAAAGTAAATAAATGCCTTGGGATATTTGGTCTGGTATTTAGTTTTCTAATGGCCTTTCCAAATTATCTGAAATCCAAATCCCCATATTGAAAGATGACATCAGGAAGCAATATTAGTGGGTTTACTGTTCTTTATTCTGAAGTTCATAACTACTGAAATTAAAGAAAAAGAAGTCTTCATTGCGCATGTTATAAAGGGAAATTAAGAGAAATTAAAAGGACTGAGAGTTCTGTGAGGGCAGGGTTATTCCATATTAGATCACTTCTGTATTGCCAGCACTTAATACAATGCCTAATAGATAGTGTGACAGGTAATTTTACATGTCAACTTGACTGGGCTAAGAGATGCCCAGGTAGCTGGTAAAATATGATTTATGGATGTGTCTGTGTGAGTGTCTCTGGAAAAGATTAGCACCTGACTCAGTAGACTGGAAAAAAGACTGCCCTCACCAGTGTGGCTGGGCATTATCCAATTCATTGAGGGCCTGAATAGAACAAAAAGGCAAAGGAAGCGTACATTCCCTCTCTACTTGTATTGAGGCATCCACCTTCTCTTTCTTTGTGTTTATTTATTTATTTGGTTGCGTGTGGTCTTAGTTGCTGTATGTGGAATCTTTGGTTGCAGTGCATGGACTCTCTCTAGTCGTGGTGATTTGGCTTGGTAGTTGCAGCCCAGGGGCCTAGTTGCTCCGTGGCATGTGGGATCCTAGTTCCCCAACCAGGGATCAAACCCAGGTCACCTGCACTGCAAGGAAGATTCTTAGCCACTGGACCACCAGGGATGTCCTAGGATCCATCTTCTCTTGCCTTCAGACACTGGTACTCCTGGTTCTCAGACTTTTGGACTCAGGCTGGGCCTTTGACCATTGGCTCCCCAGTTCTTAGTCCTTCAGGTTCAGACTGAATTGCACCACGGGTTTTTCAGCTTCTCCGACTTGCAACTGGAAATGATCAAGTTGGAAGAGCAGGAAGTATAAAGATAAGCTCAAAATTCCCTGCCTTGGCAGTTTGGGCAGACCTCAGCTAGTGGTTCACCTGGTCTTGGTTGGGTTTTCTCTTAGAATTTTGGTCAGCTGGTGGGTGGGCTTCTGGCTGGCTGGTCTGAGATGATTTGCTTCAGTTGGAATGGCATGTCTGTTTGTGGTCTCTCGTCCTCTAGTAAACTAAACTGGGCTTGATCACAAGGCAACTGGCAGCCTCTAAGAGAAGTGTGCAGGATCTCTTAAGGCCTAGGCTCTGAACAGATACACTCTGCCTTCTGCAATATACTATTGGTCAAAGTAAGGTACAAGCCCAGCCCAGATTCTAGGGGTGTAAAAATTAACTCCACCTCTTGATGGGAGGAGCTAAAGTCATATTACAAACAGTGTTGAGAGAGGGAAGAAAGGATTGTGGCCATTTTTGTAGCTAACTCCTAAAGAGCTACCTCAGGGCCCTTGAACATGCTGGTCTCTTTTCCTGTAACTCTCTTTTCTTCAATCTATCCATGGCTGATCTTTCTAGTCTTTCAGATCATGGATTAATTATTACCTTTTCTGGGCTGTCTTTCTTCTAGCCTGTCCTGCTATTATCTAAAAAAAATTTTTTTTCCTTTCAAGTGCTTATATCACTTTGTAATAGTATTATTTATGTGTTTATTGATTTTTCTCAATTACACTGCTAGGACAAGAATTCCATAAAGTCAGGGAGTAAGTTAGCTTTTTTTACCATTGTGTCAAAAGTATTTAGCCTAGTGACTGGCCCATAGTGCATGCTAAGTCACTTCAGTCCTGTCCATCTCTTTGATACCCTATGGACTCTAGCCTACTAGGCTCCTCTGTCCATAGAGTTCTCCAGGTAAGAATGCTGAAGTGGATTGCCATGCCCTCCTCCAGGGGATCTTCCCAACCCAGGGATCACACCCCCCTCTCTTACGTCTCCTGCACTAGCAGATGGGTTCTTTACCACTAGTGCCACCTGGGAAACCCATAGTAAGCCTTCAGTAAATACATGTCCAGTGAATGAACTGAATAAAAGAGGAAAGTGATATAATTTATCCAACTGAGGAAAAGATTGAGCATTTCAGAGGTGGGTAGAAGGGTTGGCCTGGCCATTGTGATAAGCAGAACATAGAAAAAAATCAAAGGAGATCAGTAAAAAGGCCCATTGAGCTCTGACAACCTGCATTATGTCCTTACAGAGTCCTAATGAAGTGCTCTCTCCCTGGAAGGTCCTTCATACCTGAGGGGAAAGCATTCAGAGACTTGAAAGGACCTCGAAGCCTAAGAAGACTTATTTCCAACCAAGAATCAGAGCATGTGGTTTGCCAAAAGATCATTTTTCTGATTCATGATTGTGTTAAAAATAAGAGCACTAGACATACAATGGAAATAGAATTTTTTTATTTAACAAATCACTATCACCAGAGGAATAAAATAATAAGAAATGAGGACTCTTGGGAAACAGGACATATATATTTGTCATACTTCAAGGCCACCAGGAGCATGGTCTTTCAGCATCAGAGTATTGTTGACTAAAAAGATGCACAATGTGAGAGATGTGAGTTAAGTTTTATCAGGGGCGAAATGAGGAATGCAGCCCAGGAGACAGCACCTCAGATAACTCTGAGAGACTGCTCCACAGAGGTAGTGGGGGAACGTCAATATATAAGATTTTGGTAAAGGGGGATTTCAATGCAATCAAGCACTTACTTTACAAAAGGTTTTCTGCTAGTCACGAGAAGCAGATGTCAACATGAAGGGCTTTAGTGCTTTTCTAGATATGAGGAGATGCAAGGATTGGGATCATGAAATCAGATCCTGAAAATATCTGTCTAAAGACCTGTCCCACCAGTTTCCCTGGAGCACAGAGTGCCTCACTCTCCAGCCTGGACTCCCTTCAGGGCATGTTGAAGGTCAACAGCAGCAGCAGCACATCTCCACAGAGGCAGATGGCAAATGCCCTTGGCAAGCACCAATTTGTAGTTAACAGTATCAATCCTTTAAGTCTGGAGGCTTTCGACATTCAAGCCACTGTAAATCTACAATTTTCCTGAGTACCAGTCCTGTTCTCAGCCCTGCCTTGCTGGACTCTAGGGGAATGCTTCTTACCTAGGCCAATTTTTCTCCCCAAGGATTTTGACAATATCTAATCCAAAAGGAAATGAATCCTGAATATTCACTGGAAGGACTGATGCTGAAGCTGAAGCTTTAATACTTTGGCCACCTGACACAGAGAGCCGACTCATTGGAAAAGACCGTTATGCTGGGAAACATTGAAAGTGGGAGAAGAAGGGAGATGAGATGGTTGGATGGCATCACCAAGTCAATGGATATGAATTTGAACAAACTCCAGGAGATGGTGAAGCACAGGGAAGCCTGGTGTGCTGCAGTTCATGGGGTCACAAAGACTTAGCAACTGAACAAACACACATTTTTGGGCTTCCCTGGTGGCTCAGTGATAAAAAAAAAAAAAAAAAAAAAAACACTCACTTGCCAAGGCAGAAGATGTGGTTTGATCCCAGAGTTGGGAAGATCCACTGGAGAAGGAAATTGCAATCCAAACCAATATACTTGCCTGGGAAATCCCATGGACAGAGGAGCCTGGCAGGTTACAGTCCATGGGGAAGCAAAAGAGTCAGACACAGCCTAGTGACTAAACAACAGCAACACAGTTTTGTTTTTTACAGTTGGGGGAATGCTATTAACATATAGCAAGGTAGAGACCAGAAGTACAGCTATAATCCTATACTACACACCGGGGACAAGGTGATGTCTTGTAGGACATCAGCTGCAAGAAGTGCCGGCCCCTCTATTGCACCATTGTTTGCAAATAGCCAACCCGTGGAAATAAACTAGTTCAGTTCAGTCGCTTAGTCATGTGCAACTCTTTGCGACCCCATGGACTGCAGCACACCAGGCCTCCCTGTCCGTCACCAACTCCCAGAGTTCACCCAAACTCATGTCCATTGAGTCGGTGATGCCATCGAATCATCTCATCCTCTGTTGTCCCCTTCTCCTGCCGCCTTCAGTCTTTCCCAGTATCAGGGTCTTTTCAAATGAGTCAGCTCTTCACATTAGGTGGCCAAATATTGGAGTTTCAGCTTCAGCATCAGTCCTTCCAATGAATATTCAGGACTGATTTCCTTAGGATGGACTGACTGGTTGGATCTCCTTGCAGTCCAAGGGACTCTCAAGAGTCTTCTCCAATACCACAGTTCAAAAGCATCAATTCTTTGATGCTCAGCTTTCTTTAAGGTTCAACTCTCACATTCATACATGAATACTGGAAAAACCATAGCCTTGACTATATGGACCTTTGCTTTTTAATATGCTGTGTAAGTTGCTCATAACTTTTCTCCAAGGAGTAAGCATCTTTTAATTTCACGGCTGCAGTCACCATCTGCAGTGATTTTGGAGCCCCAAAAAATGAAGTCGGACACTTTCCCCATCTATTTGCCATGAAGTGATGGGACCAGACGCCATGATCTTAGCTTTCTGAATGTTGAGTTTTAAGCCAACTTTTTCCCTCTCTTCTTTCACTTTCATCAAGAGGCTATTTAGATCCTCTTCACTTTCTGCCATAAGGGTGGTGTCATCTGCATATCTGAGGTTATTGATATTTCTCCTGGCATTCTTGATTCCAGCTTGTGCTTCGTCCAGTCCAGCATTTCACATGATGTACTCTGCATATAAGTTAAATAAGTAGGGTGACAACATATGGCCTTGATGTACTCTTTTCCCTATTTGGAGCCAGTCTGTTGTTCCATGTCCAGTTCTAACTGTTGCTTCCTGACGTGCATATAGGTTTCTCAAGAGGCAGGCCAGGTGGTCTGGTATTCCCATCTCTTTCAGAATTTTCCACAGTTTATTGTGATCCACACAGTCAAAGGCTTTGGCATAGTCAATAAAGCAGAAATAGATGTTTTTCTGGAACTCTCTTGCTTTTTTGATGATCCAGCAGATGTTGGCAATTTGATCTCTGGTTCCTCTGCCTTTTCTAAAACCACCTTGAACATCTGGAAGTTCATGGTTCATGTATTGCTGAAACCTGGCTTGGAGAATGTTCAGCATTTCTTTCCTAGCGTGTGAGATGAGTGCAATTGTGCGGTAGTTTGAGCATTCTTTGGCATTGCCTTTCTTTGGGATTGGAATGAAAACTGACCTTTTCCAGTCCTGTGGCCACTGCTGAGTTTTCCAAATTTGCTGGCATATTGAGTGCAGCACTTTCACAGCATCATCTTTCAGGATTTGAAATAGCTCAACTGGAATTCCATCACCTCCACGAGCTTTGTTCGTAGTGATGCTTTCTAAGGCCCACTTGACTTCACATTCCAGGATGTCTGGCTCTAGGTGAGTGATCACACCATCGTGATTATCTTAGTCGTGAAGCTCTTTTTTTGTACAGTTCTTCTGTGTATTCTTGCCACCTCTTCTTAATATCTTCTGCTTCTGTTCGGTCCATACCATTTCTGTCCTTTATCGAGCCCATATTTGCATGAAATGTTCCCTTGGTATCTCTAATTTTCTTGAAGAGATCTCTAGTCTTTCCCATTCTGTTGTTTTCCTCTATTTCTTTGCATTGATCGCCGAGGAAGGCTTTCTTATCTCTCCTTGCTATTCTTTGGAACTCTGCAATCAGATGCTTGTATCTTTCCTTTTCTCCTTTGCTTTTCGCTTCTCTTCTTTTCACAGCTATTTGTAAAGCTTCCCCAGACAGCCATTTTGCTTTTTTGCATTTCTTTTCCATGGGGATGGTCTTGATCCCTGTCTCCTGTACAATGTCACGAACCTCCGTCCATAGTTCTTCAAGCACTCTGTCTGTCAGATCTAGTCCCTTAAATCTATTTCTCACTTCCACTGTATAATCATAAGGGATTTGATTTATGTCATACCTGAATGGTCTAGTGGTTTTCCCCACTTTCTTCAATTTAAGTCTGAATTTGGCAATAAGGAGTTCACAATCTGAGCCACAGTCAGCTCCCGGTCTTGTTTTTGCTTACTGTATAGAGCTTCTCCATCTGTGGCTGAAAAGAATATAATCAACACAATGTCAGTGTTGACCATCTGGTGATGTCCATGTGTAGAGTATTCTCTTGTGTTGTTGGAGGAGGGTGTTTGCTATGACCATTGCATTCTCTTGGCAAAACTCTATTAGCTTTTGCCCTGCTTCATTCTGTACTCCAAAGCCAAATTTGCCTGTTACTTCAGATGTTTCTTGACTTCCTACTTTTGAATTCCAGTCCATTAGAATGAAAAGGACATCATTTTTGGGTGTTAGTTCTAAAAGGTCTTGTAGGTCTTCATAGAACCGTTCAACTTCAGCTTCTTCAGTGTTACTGGTTGGGGCATAGGCTTGGATTACCGTGATATTGAATGGTTTGCCTTGGCAATGAACAGAGATCATTCTGTCGTTTTTGAGACTGCATCCAAGTACTGCATTTTGGACTCTTGTTGACCATGATGGCTACTCCATTTCTTCTGAGGGATTCCTGCCCACAGTAGTAGATATAATGGTCATCTGAGTTAAAATTAACCCATTCCAGTCCATTTTAGTTCTCTGATTCCTAGAATGTCGACGTTCACTCTTGCCATCTCCTGTTTGACCACTTCCAATTTGCCTTGATTCATGGACCTTGACATCCCAGGTTCCTATGCAATATTGCTCTTTACAGCATTGGACCTTGCTTCTATCACCAGTCACATCCACAACTGGGTATTGTTTTTGCTTTGGCTCCAGCCCTTCATGCTTTCTGGAGTTATTTCTCCATTGATCTCCAGTAACATATTGGACACCTACCGACCCATGGAGTTCCCCTTTTAGTATCCTATCATTTTGCCTTTTCATACTGTTCATGGGGTTCTCAAGGCAAGAATACTGAAGTGGTTTGCCATTCCCTTCTCCAGTGGACCACATTCTGTCAGACCTCTCCACCATGACCCTCCCGTCTTGGTTGGCCCCACAAGGCATGGCTTAGTTTCATTGAGTTAGACAAGGCTGTGGTCCTAGTGTGATTAGATTGACTAGTTTTCTGTGATTATGATTTCAGTGTGTCTGCCCTCTGATGCCCTCTCACAACACCTACTGTCTTACTTGGGTTTCTCTTATCTTGGACGTGGGGTATCTCTTCACGGCTGCTCCAGGAAAGTGCAGCCGCTGCTCTTTGCCTTGGATGAGGGGTATCTCCTCACGGCCACCCCTCCTGACCTTGAACGTGGAGTAGCTCCTCTCAGCCACCGCCCTGACCTCCGGCGTGCAGTAGCTGATCTCGGCCACAGCCACTGACCTTGGTTGTGGGGTAGCTCCTCTCAGCCGCTCCTGTGCCAATGCAGCCTGGTACTCTCGGTCATTGCCCTTGACTTGCAGATGGTGATTGCAGCCATGAAATTAAAAGACACTTACTCCTTGGAAGGAAAGTTATGACCAAACTAGATAGCATATTAAAAAGCAGAGACATTACTTTGCCAACTAAGGTCCATCTAGTCAAGGCTATGGTTTTTCCAATGGTCATGTATGGATGTGAGAGTTGGACTGTGAAGAAAGCTGATTGCCGAAGAATTGATGCTTTTGAAGTGTGGTGTTGGAGAAGAAGCGATCTGAAAATAAAGCACACAATTTGTATACAAAGATTTTACAACAGCACTATTCCTAATAGCCAGACAAGTGGAAGTAACCTAAATGTCCATCAGCTGATGGATGGATAATCAAAATGTGGTATATGCCACAGTGGATTATTATTTGGCCATAAAAAAGAATTAAATACTGACATATGTTGCCTAGTGAAGGAAGCCAGTCAGAAAAGAACATATTTTGTATGGTTACATTATGTGAAATTTCCAGTGTAGACAAATATTAGAATTGTAAAAGCAGACTAGTGGTGCCAGGGCCTGGGTGGAGAGAGAAATGGGGAGTGATTGTTAATAGGCAAAAGTTTTGTTTTGAGGGTGATGGATAGGTCCTAACATTGCTGCTGCTGCTGCTAAGTCACTTCAGTCGTGTCCAACTCTGTGCGACCCCAAAGACGGCAGCCCACCAGGCTCCCCCGTCCCTGGGATTCTCCAGGCAAGAACACTGGAGTGGGTTGCCATTTCCTTCTCCAATGCATGGAGTGAAAAGTGAAAGTGAAGTCGCTCATTCGTGTTCAACTCTTAGCGACCGCATGGACTGCAGCCTACCAGGCTCCTCCATCCATGGGATTTTCCAGGCAAGAGTACTGGAGTAGGGTGCCATTGCCCTCTCCGGTCCTAACATTAGTGAGGATTGTTTCACAATTTGGTAATATGCTAAAGAAAACACTGAAATACTCACTTTATTTATTTATTTATTTTTTTAATTTTATTTTATTTTTAAACTCCACAATATTGTACTAGCTTTGCCAAACACCGAGATGAATCCACCACAGGCAAACCCGAGCTCCCCATCCTGAACCCCCCCTCCCTCCCCCCTCCCCATACCCTCTCTCTGGGTCGTCCCAGTGCACCAGCCCCAAGCATCCAGTATCGTGCATCGAACCTGGACTGGCGACTCGTTTCATACATGATATTATACCTGTTTCACTGCTATTCTCCCAAATCTCCCCACCCTCTCCCTCTCCCACAGAGTCCACAAGACTGATCTATACATCAGTGTCTCTTTTGCTGTCTCATACACAGGGTTATTGTTACCATCTTTCTAAATTCCATATATATGCGTTAGTATACTGTATTGGTGTTTTTCTTTCTGGCTTACTTCACTCTGTATAATAGGTTCCAGTTTCATCCATCTCATTAGAACTGACTCAAATGTATTCTTTTTAATGGCTGAATAATACTCCATTGTGTATATGTACCACAGCTTTCTTATCCATTCATCTGCTGATGGGCATCTAGGTTGCTTCCATGTCCTGGCTATTATAAACAGTGCTGTGATGAACATTGGGGTACACGTGTCTCTTTCCCTTCTGGTTTCCTCAGTGTGTATGCCCAGCAGTGGGATTGCTGGATCATAAGGCAGTTCTATTTCCAGTTTTTTAAGGAATTTCCACACTGTTCTCCATAGTGGCTGTACTAGTTTGCATTCCCACCAACAGTGTAAGAGAGTTCCCTTTTCTCCACACCCTCTCCAGCATTTATTGCTTGTAGACTTATGGATCGCAGCCATTCTGACTGGCGTGAAATGGTACCTCATAGTGGTTTTGATTTGCATTTCTCTGATAATGAGTGATGTTGAGCATCTTTTCATGTGTTTGTTAGCCATCTGTATGTCTTCTTTGGAGAAATGTCTATTTAGTTCTTTGGCCCATTTTTTGATTGGGTCATTTATTTTTCTGGAGTTGAGCTGTAGGAGTTGCTTGTATATTTTTGAGATTAGTTGTCCGTTGCTTCATTTGCTATTATTTTCTCCCATTCTGAAGGCTGCCTTTTCACCTTGCTAATAGTTTCCTTTGTTGTGCAGAAGCTTTTAAGTTTAATTAGGTCCCATTTGTTTATTTTTGCTTTTATTTCCAATATTCTGGGAGGTGGGTCATAGAGGATCCTGCTATGATGTATGTCGGAGAGTGTTTTGCCTATGTTCTCCTCTAGAAGTTTTATAGTTTCTGGTCTTACGTTGAGATCTTTAATCCATTTTGAGTTTGTTTTTGTGTATGGTGTTAGAAAGTGTTCTAGTTTCATTCTTTTACAAGTGGTTGACCAGTTTTCCCAGCACCACTTGTTAAAGAGATTGTTTGTTTAAATGGATGAATTTTGTGGGATATTCACTTGATCTCAATAATGGCTGTAAAAAAGCAGTGATAGACAATACTGTTTTTAAAAAATTAGGAAAAAAGCTACAATTCAGAATCCAGAACTGACATCATTGCATTCCCAACAGAAAGTTGGAAGACATTTAACATAGACTACAACATTACTACAGTAAATTAGCCATTGACAGTTTGGGTCCAAAGTCTAACACAGATCGCAGAGTGGAAAAAACCAAATGAGCAGATTTCCCTCAGATTCAGAAAAATGTTTATGTGTATCCGGCAACAAAAATTCAGTGTCAGCAATGCAAGAAGACAATTGGAGACAGGAAAATTACAATGTATGATAATTTGAAAGATGGTGAAAGATGTATCGCCATAATGAACCTTGTCAATGGATTAAGATTGGTGTTCACACTCAGCTAATACTAATACTTGGTGTTTGGGTTTTTTCTTTTTAGTTGTTTCTGTTCTCCCACCACTAAAATAATTGTAACCCATTTGCCTCAGAGGGCTTTCTAAAGATGTGGCCTTCAGCCCCTCATTTTACAGACAAGGAAACCCAAGGGCACTTATTTCCTTACACTAAGCTGGAACAAAACCCCAGCTCTTCTCATTTCCAGGTCAACCTCTATACTGACCTGCCTCTGTTTCATTGAACATCTTTCTAAAACCTATTAATACACTTCTTAATTAAAAAAAAAAAGCATGAGAGGATTTCCTTGGTGGTCCAGTGATTAGGACTCCTTGCTTCCATTGCAGGGAGTACGAGTTCAGTCTCTGGTAGGGGAACTAAGATTCCTACATGCCAGGCGGCATGGCCAAAAAGAGGGGAAAAACTTGGGAAACAATCACTGAAGTTACATTTTAATGTTTGAGAAATAGTAAATTGAGGTAGTCAAAATCCACTGGCCTCAGGATGAAATAGATTTGGGTTGTCTCCTGGCTTTGGCCATGACTAGCTGTGTGCCCTCGGAAAGCTTTCTTCAAGTCTCTGAGCTTCTGTTTTTGCATTTTTTAAATGCAGTAATAATAAAACTTACTTAATGGGGTGGTTGTGAGGATAAAATGAGTTAGTGCACGTACAGTGCCATGAATATGACACTGGCACAATAAAATAGAACCGTGGTGAACATAATTGTGGGGCTGTTTGGAGCCAGGCTATGTCTCTTTGCCTGCCAGGGGGCTATTCAGAGGACCCTGAGGATTGGATGAGAGTCAGTAGTCTACAAAACCAACTTTTCTTTTTTTAAAAAAATTAATTAATTTATTTTAATTGGAGGCTAATTACTTTACAATATTGTGGAGGGTTTTGCCATACATTGACATGAATCAGCCACGGAAAAGCATCCTTTCAACTCCCTCCCCGCCAGAAGCTCCCTGGCACATTGAGACTGCCAGCCTCCCTCCCCAAGCCATGGCTGTTCTGCTTCCAAGCTCCCACTGCTGGAACAACCATTTTCCACTCCTACACAGACTATTTTAATAAAAAGAACCAAAACATTGCTCTTTCAAATTTCTCTCTCTCACTTTCCCTTTCCTCATGTCCTTACCCACGTCCCTTCCCTCCACCAGTGTACACTCCTCTGTGTTCTAGACACTCCCAGTACAAGAGGACTGGGGCTGCCAGAGCCACAGGCTTTTCTCCATGAAAAGATTTAGAGAAGTGATTTTCACTCTTGAACTTGACATTTCACCCTTCTCCCTTTACCTCCAATAGTAAGGCCTGAGACACTGACAGTCAACCTCTCTGTCTCTCTCTCAGTCTGTCTCCCCTCCCTTTCTGTTCTAGGTCAGTATAGCTGCTGACCTGGAAATGAGAAGCCCTGAGTTGCTATTCCAGCTTAGTGTAAAATAAGTGTCCAATACCTTTTGGGCTTTGGTTTCCTTGTCTGTAAAATGAGGATCTGGAAACAATATCTAGGGACTTCTCTAGTGGTCCAGTGGCTAAGTCTCTGCGCTTCCAGTGCAGGGGCCCACGTTTCATCCCTGGTGGGGGAACTGGATCCCAAATGCCCAAACTAAGAGTTTACATACCACAACTAAATATCCTGTGTGCTGTGTGCCTTATGCCACAACTAAGACCCAGCATAGCCAAATAAATAAATAGAAAGAAACAATCTCTAGGAAGACCTCTTCTTCTATAAGGCAAACAAGTTACGCATGTATATGATATTTCTTCATTAAAGAAGATGACAAGTAGAAGCCAAGTATTTGAAATAATAAATATCTGCCCTTTCTAAATATTCTTCCTTTAAACAAAACAAAATATTACATGGGAAAACACCTTCTTAAAGGAGTTTTGCATTTCGCTGGGTGGGGATTCCCAAGCCAAGATTTCTTAACAGAAAAAGTACAGATACATCTATATGTCTAACTGAATCACTTTGTTGTACACCTGAAATTAACACATTGTTAATCAACTATATTCCAATATAAAATAAAAAGTTAAATAAATACATGCTAAAAAAAAAGTTCCCAACAGGAAAATAGTGCAGCCATAGTAGAGAATTACCAGTTGGAAAAGAAAGGGAAACCAAAGTTGCCTTTGGCACTACTTTCTGGGGTTATTGGAACCCAGCAAACCTGGTGGAAATAATCACTGACATCTATAGGTATGGAACCCATAAACTGCTAATATAGCGCATGCCTGCCCTTCAAATTTGTTATGACAGTCACTATTTCATTTTAATAGAGGGTGATGTGACAATGTGGGACCAGTGGACCGTGGTGTCACTTGGTCCCAGCAGGCCTTAATGAGATTCATTGTATTCAGGCAATACCTGTGCTGGGGAAGGAATAGAAAGAAATGGAATGGAAGCAAAATGCTAATATCAGGTGAGTTCCTCCTTGGCATTTTGTATGTTCTTGATACAAATTACTCCAGTAATTTATTCATAGAAACCAGGTAAAGAGTCACAATAATGACAAACGCTGAAGAAAAGAGGGACAATGGGCAGTGTGCACTGGTCCCCAAGCAGGACCAGCATATCCTTACCTGACTTCCAAGAGTCTTTGAAGGATTGGATGGCTTTCTTCTCAAAGACTTTCCAAATCAGAGGTGTTCTTTTTCTCTCTGTTCCTGACCATCTGTCTCTGTCTCCTCTGTCTCCCTGTCTTCCTTCAGGGCTATACTGCTGCCTGAGCCTGAATTTCCAGCGAGTCCCCACCTTGTAGGCAGTCTTACGATGTTATCCAAGCTGATTTATTCCTCCTCCCTTTAGGAGAGGGAAGTCACTTGGGGCAGGGAGTTGGCTGAGAGAGATTTTACTTATAGTTTATCACAGCTGTCCATGTGGCTTCAGTTGACTGCTGGAAATGTTGAGTTTTCAGTGTGTGACACCCTGCAAAATAGCAGAGGGTTGGCTTCCGAGAGTCGTTTGCCATTCTCTGTGGGTTTTGGAAGCCTGCAGAGAAAATACCAAGATGTGAGGCCAAATCCATGACTCTTAATATTTAAGGATCTGAAGCAGCAGTAGCGATATAGCCAGAGTACCAGTTCTGTCTGGAATCTGTCTCTGACAGCAATGGGGTAGAAATACTGTGAACAACATACCTGGCTGGCAGGCAGTCGAGAAATGCATGTAAAATATGCCAATGGTTTCTAAAGCAGATTTGGATTTCTTGTTCTCCAAAGCATACAGAGCATCGCCTAAGTGAGAATTTCCATTCAGCAGAAGGCCCCTGTAATGGGCTTTTATTAAAATGTCTTGTTTTTTTGTGGCTCTTTCCATTCTCAGTGTCCGTGCCCACAGAAACGGAAGCAATCAAAAGTACTAATGGTTGTATAACTTCCAGGTGACCTCTTGCTTGTTATTTTGTATGTTGTTGATTTGGTGAGTGACTGTTCCCCTCCCAGTGACTTTTAACAGAGTAACCTTTCAGAGAAACTCTCTATATGAATTGAGGCCATAATTATCTCTGGCTATCTCCGCAGCTTTCCCCAGTGGTTGTTTGGGTTTACTAGAGTCACGCTATGACTGTTGGTGGGAATGTAAAATGTTGTAGCTACTATGGAAAAGAGTAGGAAGTTTCCTCAAAAAATTAGAATTAGAATTTTCATATGATCCTACTCTAAAGTGGATCAGAAAATGAAGAGGAACTAAAGAGACTCTTAATGAGGGTGAAAGAGGAGACTGAAAAAGTGGGCTTAAAACCCAACATTCAAAAAACTACAATGTTAGCATCCGGTCCCATCATTTCTTGGAAAAACACAAGGGAAAAAAGTGGAAGCAACGACAGATTTTATTTTCTTGGGCTTCAAAAACACTGCGGACGATAATGACAGCCATGAAATTGAAAGATGCTTGCTCTTTGGAAGGAAGGCTACGACAATCCAAGACAATATTAAAAAAAAAAAAAACAGGCATCACTTTGCCAACAAAGGTCTGGGTAGTCAAAGCTATGGTTTTTCAAATAGTCATATATGGATGTCAGAGTTGGACTATAAAGAAGACTGAGCACCAAAGAGCTGATGTTTGAATTCTAGTGCTAGAGAAGACTCTTGAGAGTCTCTTGGACATCAAGGAGATCAAACCAGTCAATCCTAAAGGAAATCAACCCTGAATATTCATTGGAAGGACTGATGCTGAAGTTGAAGCTCCAGTACTTTGGCCACCTGTTGTGACAGCCAACTCACTGGAAAAGACCCTTATGCTGTGAAAGATCGGAGGCAAAAGGAGAAAGGGGCAGCAGAGGATTAGATGCATCACCAACTCAATGGACTTGAATTTGAGCAAACTCTGGGAGATACTGAAGGACTGGTGAGCCTGGTGTGCTGCAGTCCATGGGGTCGCAAAGCGTCAGACATGACTGAATAAGAACAACGACATCTGATCCAGCAATGCCACTTTTGGGTATATGTCCCAAAGGAAGTAGGATTTCAAAGAGATATTTGCACACCCATGTTCATTGCGGTATTATTCACGATAGCCAAGAGGTAAAGCGATTCAAACGTCCACCAGTGGATGAATGGATAAAGAAAATGTGGTATTTGCATAAAATGAAATATTAGCCTTAAAAAGGAGGACATCCTGTCACACATTACAATATAAACTTAAGGACAATGTGCTAAGTGAAATAAGCCAGTCACCAAAAAAAAAAAAAAAAAGACGCAAATATTGTACTAAGCTCTTAGAGACAGATTGCAGAATAGTGGTTTCCAGGGGCTGAAGGAAAAGGGAAATGGGGAGCTGGGTAATGGGTATTGATTTTCAGTTTTCCAAGATGAAAAGTTCCAGAGATGTGTTGTACAGCATCGTGAATATATTTACCACCACCCAATTGTACTCTTCAAATGGTTAAGATGGTAAATTTTCTGTTACATGGTTATTGCTACAATTACAATTTTTAAAACTATGAAGAATAAAAATAGAGCTGCATTATGAAGTTTGTTTTTATGTGAGTTGTAGTGCCCATTTTATTTCAAAAGCTCCCACAGTGTGTTAGCAGAAACCGCAGATTATGGCTCTTCCCAATGTGTCTGATCCTGTGGATGGTGGGGGTAGCCCCTTGAGGAGTTTGCACTCTGTCCCCCTGTCCCTGGGTCAGGTGTGGCTGGACTGATAACTCCTCCTTGTGCCTTCTGAAGACCTGGCTTTCAGAAAATTCAAGCAAAAGATGTGCATAGAAATATTCCAAATCTGACCAAATTGTTCTGATTTCCAATGGTGACACATGACACCATGAATGTTGTTGTTCAGTCAGTAAGTTGTGTCCAACTCTTCATGACTCTGTGGACTGTAGCCCCCCAGGCTCCTCTGTCCATGGAATTTCCCAGGCAAGAACACTGGAGTGGGTAGCCATTTCCTTCTCCTGGGGATCTGCCCGACCCCGGGATTGAATCTGCTTCTCCTCCATTGACAGGCGGATTCTTTAGCACTGAGTCACCAGGGAAGCCAGACACCATGAACAGCATCAGGGATTACAAAACTGGGGTTTCGTTTCACTCTTCTCTGCTAGTGTGCACTGAAGCAGCTCTGCATATCACTCTCCACACCTTTTGATTCTTTGTTTTGTTCTAGAGGTTTGTCATGTTCCTGCTTTTCAATTATTTGCCTGAAAGTGGTTTGGACCCACATCTCAGGGAAAATGTGGTTAAAAAAATAATTGTTAGGGTCTTCCCTGGTGGTCCAGTGGTTAGGACTCCAAGCTTCCTCTTTAGAGGCCATGGGTTTAATTCCTGGTCTGGAAACTAAGATCCTACAAGCCATGTAGCACGACCAAAACAAACAAAAATTGTTAAGTGCAGATAAAGTCCTCGTGTTTTTTCTCACCACGATATTAGTTCCTTAAAATGATTGGAAATAATTATATTCCTTTACTCCAACGTATCTTGCCCCTCAATTTAGGACACCACAAATAGCTTCTCTGTGCTTCCCCAACTTTCCTTCAATGTTTTCCCCTTCTCCTTTAAAAATTTTTCTCTTTTCTTTTTCTCTCCCCATGTAATTTTTCTTCCTCCATTTTTATTGTTTATTTTGGTTTATCTCCTTTCATTCTTTCTCTTTCTTTTCCCCCTCATCTCTCCTTTTCTCTCCTTTCTCTTTCCCTCTACCATCTCCACTGAGCTTGCATCCTCTCCCTTCCCCACTTTCTTTCTCCCTTTTCCTTTACCAGTCTTATCCTCTTTCCTTTTCTCTCCCTTAAACTTAGGAAGCTTAAAGGAACCTTGGAAAGGAAGTAAATTACCACTGAACTAACACCATTGTATCCTCTGAAGGGAGATAGACTACCCAAGTGTTGTGCTTCCTTTTTAGAGGCAGGCATAATTCATCCTTTATTTTAGAGGATATACCTTGGTCTGCCACAATCCACTAAACATCTAAAAACTTTGCTGAAGTGGCATGTTCTCTGAGTCTTCATTGGGTTTTTCTCTTATGCTCTGTGTACAGGTATCTTACCAAGGCTCCCAATGCACTTGCTACTTCTTCCTTATCAGTTTCAATTAATATGATGTCATAATTACTGCAAACCAATGTGATGTTCTAAGAAATGTCCACATCCCTTTGGACCCTATTAAGACAGAGGACTGGAAACTTTATAAGTTTCGCCTTGGGGCGAAATCATAAATGCATTCTATTGTCTTGTCAGTTTCATTTAAACATGATCTGTGTCTGGTAATCTTTCCTTACAGGATGGAAAAATACATATTGTCCAGATTTCAGTAACCACATACCATGAACATGAAAGTATTAGTTGCTCAGTCGTGTCTGACTCTTTGCAACCCCATGGACTATAGCCCACCAAGCTCCTCTGTCCATGAGATTCTCCAAACAAAAATACTGAAGTGGGTTTCCATCCCCTTCTCCAGGGGATCTTCCCCACCAAGGGATCAAACTTGGGTCTCCTGCACTGCAGGTAGATTCTTTACAGTCTGAGCCAGCAAGGAAGCCCATGAACATGCAGCTGTGTTAAGTTATTCTAGAAAAGATACTATGGGGACTTCCCTGGAGGTCCAGTGGTTATGACTCTGTGCTCCCAATGAAGGGGGCACAGGTTCCATCCCTGGTAGGAGAACTAAGATCCTGCACAGAATGGCAAAAAAAAAAAAAAAAAAAAAAGAAGAAGAAGAAGAAGAAGAAAGGATACTATGTCTGGCACAGCACAGCAAGTATTAGTTGATTGGGTGTGCAGGAGTCTACTGTCATTCTTAAGGCTCTGTCTAGTTTTTGCAGTGTCCAGTCTGCTGAATTAAATAGGGGTTTGATGGAACAGCCACTCCTATATCATTAGGTATCACTGATCTCTGCCATTCATCCCGAGAATTTTGATTTAATTTTAATTTGAGTACTAGAAGGCAGTTTCAGTAATGCATGCTGCCTTATAAGACAGAAGTCTCTTAATTGTCTGCAAGCAAGAGGCAAGCACTAGCTTTTCACAGGGAGGAGTGGGCTATTTTGCAAGCCTAGAGGGTTCAGAAGAATCTGAGGAGCCAAGATTTTTGGATGCATGATCCCAGATTCATCAGTCCAAGTTTTAGGGTCCCACTTCTCATTCACAGCCCCAACCTCAGCACCTCAAACCTGTTGGGAATGAGATTCAACCTTCTCTGGAGGTCTGCTGCTCTTTTTTCTTTTTGGCCTGGAGACACTTGGGCTTTTAGTTCCCCGATCAGGGATGGAACCAGAGTCCCCTGCAGTGGAAGTGTGGAGTCTATAGCCCCTGGACAGTCAGGGAAGTCCCTGCTACTCTTATAATTATATTTGGGGCCTGATATTTAGCTGCTTTTCACATGGGGAGAAGCTTAATGTGAGTTGATTTAACTATAGCATCTTTCCCCCTAGTACCAAGATTGAGAATAGCATGAAAATGTTGAATTGAAGATTGATAGAAGGGATGCTCAGAGCAAGGATGGCGATAAGGAAAGAGGAGGCAATAGAGACGACAGTGGACAGAAAGTCTACAGAAGAAAAACTTGACAAGCTTGGCAATTTTTTGTCCTGTTGCAGTGTTAGACTCCATCTGCAGCTGTGTGCTAACGAGTGAGGCTGTCACAAAGCTCCAGCCTTGATGGGTGAAGAAACACCAATCTGCAGCTCTGTCAGGGGCCCTGTGGGAGATGAAGCTTTGTTTACTGAACAATCTAGGACAAGGGGACTTGTACCTTCACTACTAGGATTCTTGGCCTGAAGATCTGAGCAAGTTGTGAGTACAGTAACTTATCCCTGACTCTAGAGCCATAACGAGTCATTTACCTCGGGTTGCATTTTTTTTTCATTTTCATAAATGAATAATTGCTCTAGAACTCTGAAGAAAGCAAGTTTGAGTCCTCTTATGGACAAGTGAGTACCTTGAAATACTTTTTTGAAATTGCACATCAGGAAACAGCCAAGTGATATGTCTCTCACTAGATTACAGAAAGGACTGGGAGACTGGCATGAAGTGACCAAGTGGCCTTACTGTCTATATACAGGGGCTTCCTGGTAGCTCAGCTGGTAAAGGATCTGCCTGCAATGCAGGAGACCCCAGTTCAATTCTTGGGTCAGGAAGATCCCCTGGAGAAGGGATGGGCTACCCACTCCAGTATTCTTGGGCTTTCCTGGTGACTCAGATGGTAAAGAATCTGCCTGCGATGTGGGAGACCTGGGTTCAGTCCCTGGGTTGGGAAGATCCCCTGAAGGAGGGCATGGCAACCCACTCCAGTATTCTTGCCTGGTGAATCCCTGTGGACAGAGGAGCCTGGTGGGCTACAGTCCATGGGGTCACAGAGTCAGACAGGACTGAACGACTAAGCACAGCACATGCAGGGAGCAGAAAGGTTATGTTTATGTCACGGTTTATTGTCGTCATTGTTGTGCCAATCAAGAAGAGCATATGCACCCACTTAACCATTTATGATGTCTGTCCTACCAGCTCCAGCTATTTTTCAGCATTCTCCCAGACCACTACAACAGTTTCCTAACTGATCTACCTGTCATCAGTCTCATCCCCTTTGAATCTTTCCTTGAAACTGCCCCAGATAAATGTTTCTATATCACAAACTTGCCAACACACATCCTTAAATCCTGATTGCCTATAGGATGAAGTTTCTTGCCATGTCTTACCAGGATCGCCACGTTTTGACCCCTCCCAATAGCTCACATATTTATTGAGCACATATGTGACAGTAGTGTACTATATGCTTTATGAGCATCATTTAATTTTAGGCTTCACTTGGTTTCAATTTCAAGCCCTAAGAAGTATGATTATACTGTAATTTTACAGATGGGAAGACTGAGCCATAGAATCCTTAACTTTCTTGTCCAATGTCACA
Organism: Bos indicus x Bos taurus; assembly: GCF_003369695.1. Classification (NCBI taxonomy): domain Eukaryota; kingdom Metazoa; phylum Chordata; class Mammalia; order Artiodactyla; family Bovidae; genus Bos; species Bos indicus x Bos taurus. The sequence continues at coordinate 128,912,064 of NC_040105.1, forward strand.
AGACCTTGGTAGAGTTGGAAATTGAACCCAGATCTTCCAGATGCCAAAGCTCATGGCCACAACCCACACATCTATATTTCCTGGTGCTTCACTTCCTGCTGTATCTGCCCCCTCTTCACTCTTGGAGAAGGAAATACCAACCCACTCCTATATTCTTGCCTGGATATTTCTATGGACAGAGAAGCCTGGTGGGCTAAAGTCCATGGGGTCGCAGAGAGTTGGACACACCTGAGTGACTAACACTTTCATAACACCAAACTGCCTTGTTTTTTCTTATACCCTAATGCCTTATGTCCCTGCCCACAGTCATATAGGTAGCTTTTTGTCTTCCCACTTGATTGTAAAATTTTTTCAATCAGAAACCATTGTCTTACACACCTTTAGATTTATATTAGTCATTTGTGGTCACATAACAACATTATCACAAACATAGCAGCTTAAAGGAACACACACATGTATTATCGCAAAGTTTCTGTGGACCAGGATTCTAGGTACAGCTGGGCTGGATCTTCTGCTTGAAGTCTCATAGGACTGGAATCAAGGTGTCAGCTGGGCTTTCTGTTTTACCTTAGGTGTGACTGGGAAAGGATTCGCTTCCAAGCTCATATGGTGGTTGAGAGATTTCAGACCTTTGTAGGCTGCCAGACTAAGCATCTCAGTTTGTTGTTTTTTTTGGTTTTGTTTTGTTCTGTTTTCAAGGTCACCAATATTTCAATATGATTAAAGAATTTCAATTAATGCCAAAAATTCATGGTGAACAAAATAAGAAAATTTTCAGTAAAAACAAGATCTCAGAGTACTATGCTAAGCCATATTGGAGGCTAAGGCAAAAGGAAAAATGTGCACCCCAATATTCATGTTTTCATGTCTGTTTAGTGTTTAATTACAATCAAGGGTATGGAAGAATACCTCCTACACATATGATTTTTCCATAACATCAGAGTAGTTAAGAAATATTTACAAAATGAAAAGCATTATTTTAACTTAAAATAGTTTATTTATGCCAATACCAGAATTTGTTGTTTTACTTTCCTGGCCTGAACGGAAGCAAACTCATTGATAATATTTTCATTAAAGCCATTAGACAGTTTTAAAATACATAAAACCACATGTATATTTATATACATTATGTAATACAGATTTTTGCTTTTGAGTCATGCTCTAGTATGGCTCACCACAGCACTGGCTGGATTAATAACCTAAAAAACCAGCCTCAAACCTCATAAGGGGTCTGTAAATGGGAGTGGAACATTCAATAATATATACTCCTTCAGCTCTCCTTCCCTGCTCCTTTGGCTTGTAGCTTCTCTTTTCAGTTTATTGTAGATTGTCAGCAAGGAGATGATCCTCAGCTCCTTCTCCGTAAGGCAGCTCAGAAGATGGCAGCTTTCTTTTTCGGAGTCAGCAGAGGGGAGCATCAGTTTTGGCAAGGCAGGCATTAGGATCTTGATTACTGATAATCAGTAATCATGTATCCATAAATCACACATTCTGTCACCTTTGCTGTATCCTATTGGCTAGAAGCAGGCACAGGTCCTGCCAACATTGAGAGGAGGGAGTCAAACAATGGTGTGAACACCAGGAGCTGGGGTTCATGATAGCCACAGTATCTCACCATCTAGATTTAGAGCTGACACATCACACAATTTCCTGGTGTTGTGCATTATGACAGTTCAGTTCAGTTGCTCAGTCGTGTCCGACTCTTTGCAACCCCATGAATTGCAGCATGCCAGGCCTCCCTGTCCATCATCAACTCCCAGAGTTCAACCAAACTCTTGTGCATCGAGTCAGTGATGCCATCCAGCCATCTCATCCTCTGTCATTCCCTTCTCCTCCTGCCCCCAATCCCTCCCAGCATCAGGGTCTTTTCCAATGAGTCAACTCTTCCCATGAGGTGGCCAAAGTACTGGAATTTCAGCTTCAGCATCAGTCCTTCCAATGAACACCCAGGACTGATCTCCTTTAGGATGGACTGGTTGGTCCTCCTTGCAGTCCAAGGGACTCTCAAGAGTCTTCTCCAACACCACACTTCAAAAGCATCAATTCTTCAGCAATCAGCTTTCTTCACAGTCCAACTCTCACATCCATACATGACCACAGGAAAAACCATAGCCTTGTCTAGATGGACCTTTGCTTGCAAAGTAATGTCTCTGCTTTTCAATATGCTATCTAGGTTGGTCATAACTTTCCTTCCAAGGAGTAATGCTAAGTCACTTCAGTCGTGTCCAACTCTGTGAGACCCCATAGACGGCAGCCCACCATGTTCCCTCGTCCCTGGGATTCTCCAGGCAAGAACACTGGAGTGGGTTGTGATTTCCTTCTCCAATGCATGAAAGTGAGAAGTGAAAGTGAAGTCGCTCAGTCATGTCCGAACCTAAGTACCCCATGGACTGCAGGCTTCCAGGCCCCTCCGTCCATGGGATTTTCCAGGCAAGAGTACTGGAGTGGGGTGCCATTGCCTTCTCCATCAAAGGAGTAAGCGTCTTTTAATTTCATGGCTGCAATCACTATCTGCAGTGATTTTGGAGCCCCCCCAAAAAATAAAGTCTGACACTATTTCGACTGTTTCCCCCATCTATTTGGCCATGAAGTGATGGGACCAGATGCCATGATCTTAGTTTTCTGAATGTTGAGCTTTAAGCCAACTTTTTCACTCTCCTCTTTCACTTTCATCAAGAGGCTTTTTAGTTCCTCTTCACTTTCTGCCATAAGGGTGGTGTCATCTGCATATCTGAGGTTATTGATATTTCTCCCAGCAATCTTGATTCCAGCTTGTGCTTCATCCAGCTCAGTGTTTATCATGATGTACTCTGCATATAAGTTAAATAAGCAGGGTGATGTACTCCTTTTCCTATTTGGAAGCAGTCTGTTGTTCCATGTCCAGTTCTAACTGTTGCTTCCTGACCTGAATATAGGTTTCTCAAGAGGCAGGTCAGGTGGTCTGGTATTCCCATCTCTTTCAGAATTTTCCACAGTTTATTGTGATCCACACAGTCAAAGGCTTTGGCATAGTCAATAAAGCAGAAATAGATGATTTCCTGGAATTCTCTTGCTTTTTCGATGATCCAGCAGATGTTGCTAATTTGATCTCTGGTTCCTCTGCCTTTTCTAAAACCAGCTTGAACATCTGGAAGTTCGCCATTCATGTACTGCTGAAGCCTGGCTTGGAGAATTTTGAGCATTACTTTACTAGCATGTGAGATGAGTGTAATTGTGCAGTAGTTTGAGCATTCTTTGGAATTGGAATGAAAACTGACCTTTTCCAGTCTTGTGGCCACTGCTGAGTTTTCCAAATTTGCTAGCATATTGAGTGCAGCACTTTCACAGCATCATCTTTCAGGATTTGAAATAGCTCAACTGGAATTCCATCACTTCCACTAGCTTTGTTCGTAGTGATGCTTTCTAAGGCCCACTTGACTTCACATTCCAGGATGTCTGGCTCTAGGTGAGTGATCACACCATCATGATTATCTGGGTCATGAAAATATTTTTTGTACAGTTCTTCTGTGGATTCTTGCCACCTCTTCTTCATATCTTCTGCTTCTGTTAGGTCCATACCATTTCTGTCCTTTATCGAGCCCATCCTTGCATGAAGTGTTCCCTTGGTATCTCTAATTTTCTTGAAGAGATCTCTAGTCTTTCCCATTCTGTTGTTTTCCTCTATTTCTTTGCATTGATGACTGAGGAAGGCTTTCTTATCTCTTTTTGCTATTCTTTGGAACTCTGCATTCAGATGCTTATATCTTTCCTTTTATCCTTTGCTTTTGGCTTCTCTTCTTTTCACAGCTATTTGTAAGACCTCCCCAGACAGCCATTTTGCTTTTTTGCATTTCTTTTCCATGGGGATGGTCTTGATCCCTGTCTCCTGTACAATGTCACGAACCTCTGTCCATAGTTCATCAGGCAGTCTATTAGATGTAGTCCCTTAAATCTTTTTCTCACTTCCACTGTATAATCATAAGGGATTTGATTTAGGTCATACCTGAATGGTCTAGTGGTTTTCCCCACTTTCTTCAATTTAAGTCTGAATTTGGCAATAAGGAGTTCACGATCTGAGCCACACTCAGCTCCCGGTCTTGTTTTTGCTGACTGTATAGAGGTTCTCCATCTTTGGCTGCAAAGAATATAATCAATACAATTTTGGTGTTGACCATCTGGTGATGTCCATATGTAGAGTCTTCTCTTGTGTTGTTGGAAGAGGGTGTTTGCTATGACCAGTGCATTCTCTTCGCAAAACTCTATTACCCTTTGCCCTGCTTCATTCTGTACTCCAAGGCTAAATTTGCCTGTTAACTCCAGATGTTTCTTGACTTTCTACTTTTGTATTCCAGTCCCTTATAATGAAAAGGACATCATTTTGGGGTGTTAGTTCTAAAAGGTCTTGTAGGTCTTCATAGAATTGTTCAACTTCAGCTTCTTCAGCGTTACTGGTTGGGGCATAGGCTTGGATTACCATGATATTGAATGGTTTACCTTGGAAATGAACAGAGATCATTCTGTTGTTTTTGAGACTGCATCCAAGTACCGCATTTTGGACTCTTTTGTTGACCATGATGGCTACTCCATTTCTTCTAAGGGATTCCTGCCCACAGTAGTAGATATAATGGTCATCTGAGTTAAATCCACCCATTCCAGTCCATTTCAGTTTGCTGATTCCTAGAATGTCGACATTCACTCTTTGCCATTTCCTGTTTGACTACTTCCAATTTGCCTTGATTCATGGACCTGACATCCCAGGTTCCTATGTAATATTGCTCTTTATGGCATCAGACCTTGCTTCTATCACCAGTCACATCCACAACTGGGTATTGTTTTTGCTTTGGCTCCATCCCTTCATTCTTTCTGGAGTTATTACTCCACTGATCTCCAGTAGCATATTGGGTACCTATCGATCAGGGGAGTTCCCCTTTCAGTATCCTATCTTTTTGCCTTTTCATACTGTTCATGGGGTTCTCAAGGCAAGAATACTGAAGTGGTTTGCCATTCCCTTCTCCAGTGGACCACATTCTGTCAGCCCTCTCCACCATGACCCTCCCATCTTGGGTGGCCCCACACGGCATAGCTTAGTTTCATTGAGTTAGACAAGGCTGTGGTCCATGTGATCAGATTGGCTAGTTTTCTGTGATTATGGTTTCAGTGTGTCTGCCCTCTGATGCCCTCGCAACATCTACCGTCTTGCTTGGGTTTCTCTTACCTTGGACGTACGGTATCTCTTCACGACTGCTCCAGCAAAGCACAGCTGCTGCTCCTTACCTTGGAGGAGGGGTATCTCCTCAAGGCCGCCCCTCCTGACCTTGAAGGTAGAGTAGTTCCTCTCGGCAGTTCTGTTCCTGCGCTGCCGCCACTCCTTGGACGTGGGGTTGTTCCTCTTGGCAGCGGGCCCTGACCTCGGGCGTGGGGTAGCTCATCTCGGCAGCTCCTGTGCTGATGCAGCCTGGTGCTCTCGGTGGCCGCCCCAACCTTGGGCGACGGGTAGTCCCTCTTGGCCACGCTTCTTTTGACAATCCTTTATTAAGTGCTCAGTAACTATTTGCTGCCTGAAAGCACAAATAAGGAAAAATTAGACAATTTCTGGAACAAAATTAATTGAATGTAACGTTATAGAAAGAGTTTCAACATGGGAATCCAGAGTGTCATGAATCTGGGTCTCAGTTTCTTCATCTGTTAAATGGGTGGCTTTTTCACTCTCCTCTTTCACTACTGATTTTTCCAGTAGTCTTGTACAGATGTGAGAGCTGGACTATAAAGAAGGCTGAGCATTGGAGAATTGATGCTTTTGAATTGTGGTGCTGGAGAAGACTCTTGAGAGTCCCTTGGACTGTAAGGAGATCAAACCAGTCAATCCTGAAGGAAATCAACCCTGAATGTTCATTTGAAGGACTGATGCAAAGCTGAAGCTCCAATACTTTGGCCACCTGATGCAAAGAGCTGACTCATTAGAAAAGACCCTGAGAGGGCAAGAGAAGAAGGGGACAGCAGAGGTTGAGATGGTTGGATGGCATCACCAACTCAATTGACATGAGATTGAGCAAACTCTGGGATATAGTGGAGGACACAGGAGATAGTGGAGGACAGAGGAGCCTGGTGTGCTGCAGTGCACGAGGTCAGAAAGAATTGAACACAGCTTCCTAGTGGCTCAGAGGTTAAAGCATCTGCCTGGAATTCAGGAGACCTGGGTTCGATCCCTGGGTCGGGAAGATCCCCTGGAGAAGGAAATAGCAACCCACTCCAGTACTCTTGCCTGGAAAATCCCATGGAGGGAGGAGCCTGGTAGGCTACAGTCCATGGGGTCGCAAAGAGTCGGAAACGACTGAGCGACTTCATTTTCACTTTCTTTAGCAATTGAACAGCAACAACAAAAATGTGTGGCAAACCCCAGCTGATCTCTGAGGTCTTTTTTATCTTTAAAATTCCAAAAGTCTAGAACATCTGTTTTCTTCTCTCTTTATTTATCTCTAATTTCTGCATGACATAATAATAGCTAATATAGAATTGACTTGTGCTAGGTATTGTTCTAAATGATTTGTGTTCCACACTCTCAGAACACCACTTTGGGGTAGGTCCTTTTAGGTTCCCCATTAAACAGATGAGGCAGCTAACATCAGAGAGTTAAGTAACATCAGTCTGGCCCTAGAATCTATGCAGTGACCCCTAAGCAGTACCATCTTTCTAAAAGACAGAGACAGATTGGAGAGTAAAGGAGAGGAAACTCATTTTCAGGGCTTGGCTGCTTGTATTTAAGATTTCCTTTTCTTTTGAGTTTCAAATCTGAGGTTTCAACACCACAAGTCTAGGGAAAGGAAGACTAGACAATTGTGGCAGCTCTTTCTTCTACCTGGCATCTCCCCAGAGCATGAAAGGCGTATTGGTAGAGCCAAAGCTCAGCTCAGCCAGCCAGAAGCAGTGGGAGGGAGAAGACTGAAAAGCTCCAACAGGGAATTAGAAAACTCAATGCGGAATCCCTCCCCCATCTCTTGCCCCAGTCAGTGACTGGTGGGCACCGGATCCCTATTGCCATTCTTTATCTGCTTGGGCTGGACAATGCCCCATCCATGTTTGGAATTTCCAAGTAGAAAGACAAGTAGGTAGGGGTCAGGCTGGTGTGGATGGTGGGAGGGAGCTGGGTAAGAAAGGCGGTGAAGCAGAACATACCCAAGAGTGACAGTTCTTATTCATTAAATTATCAACTCCCTGACAGAACAGACTGAGTTGAAGTAAATCCTTCTTAGGCCTGAACTGGACTGGCTTAGTCCTGACACTTTGCTCTATAAATCATTCTATTTCTCTACCAAGTATAATCCTGTATCAAAGAGCAAGGTGTATTCTGCCTTTTTATTACTTTCCTGTGAAGTGGTGGTTTCTGGTGCCAGGGAATATCTAGGGCTAAATCATGCATTGTGATCTCTCAACCCCTTTCTATCTAAATTAAACAGAAAGTCAGAAGCGTGGCAAGTTGCCTACTTTGTTCTACCCTTGGAGACTACATTTTAGCTTTTATGGAACAGAATCAACAATTTAATGGAGAGAAATAAAAATTTATGTCTTTAATGATCACCTTGGAGAAAATGAAAGCTCTGTCAACCTCCTTGACCCAGCATGCAGACACAAAAGGGGATGTGTGACGAAAAGCTCCTTTACAAGACCCCCTGGGTATGGAGTGGGCTCTGGGACTCTGGGGCCCCACCTCCTTTGAGTTAGCAATTGTGCCTGGGCAAATAATTCCAGAGATGCAAGGTAACTTGCTGCAGTGCTTCCAGTCATGCTGCCTGCTTTTTCTTCTCACATCAGAATAGCTTGCAGAGATTTCAATTTAATGTTGTCATTCAGTTGCTAAGTCGTGGCTGACTCTTTGTGAGCCCATGGACTGCAACACACCAGGCTTCCCTGTCCTTCACTATCTCCCCGAGTTTGCTCAAACTCATTTTCTCAATTTAATGGGGGAAAATAAAATACAGTAGAAATTCCTTCTGTTTGGATGAGTCGTTAGAAAGTTTTAATGATAGAGAATTCAGAAAGTCCAACCTAGTCTAATAGTTAAGTAACATTATAAGGATGTGGACTCTCAAGCTAGACTGTCTGGGTTTAAGCCTGGAAGCTCCTGTTTGCTAGCTGTGCAACTGTTGGCAAGTCACCCAACCTCTTTGTTCTTCTGTTTTCTCATCTGTACTATGAAGATAATAATGGTATCTGTATTCACAGGGTTTTTATAAAGATTAAGTGAGTGAAAATTTGTTGTGTTTAGAATTGTGCCTGGCAGATAGTGATCAATATTTAAGTATTGATGAGTAAACCAGTATTTGTTCCCTCACTGCTAGGTCTTATGAGGTGGATTTGGTTTTTTGCATCACACAACTACACTGAAATGTAAGTATTGTTATTCCAATTATTGTTATGGAAACTGAAACTCAGACAGGTTACAGGAGTATGTTTCAGATCATTTAAAAAATCAAATATATGCCCTCCCCCTCGGATGTGAATGGAGCTTGAGGTGTGCAGGGCCAGAGGAGACTCTGCAGACCTGGGACCCAGGGCAACTCAGAGGCTGTGACCAATAGCTCTTCAAGTCTGCAACAAAAAATGGCTCCAATAAAACTACATTGCAAAAAGTGCAAAAGAAACAAAAAGGAAAGAGTAAAATAGTTGAAGAGGCAGAACCTGAAGAATTTGTGGTAGAAAAAGTAATGGACAACCGTGTAGTGAATGGGAAGGTGGAGTATTTCCTGAAGTGGAAGGCATTTACAGATGCAGACGATACTTGGGAACCTGAAGAAAATTTAGATTGTCCAGAGTTAATGGAAGTATTTCTTAATTGTCAAAAAGCTGGTAAATAAAAAGATGAAACAAATAGAAAATCTTTGTCTGACAGTGAATCTGATGATAGCTAATCAAAGAAGAAAAGAGATGCTGCTGCTAAACCAAGAGGTTTTGCCAGAGGTCTTGATGCAGAACAGATAATTGGTGCCACAGACCGCAGTGCAGAATTACTGTTCCTCATGAAACAGAAAGGTTCCGATGAGGTGGACTTGGCGCTGCCAAAGAGGCAAACATGAGCTGTCCTCAAATTATAATTGCTTTTTATGAAGAGAGACCAACTTGGCATTCTTGTCCAGAAGATGAGGCTCAATAATTGTTTGCATCGTTTCTTGTATATATTTATATATGTATATAAAATGTAGGCCTTGGTTTTTTGATTTATTAGTGTGAAGAAATAACTACATTCTAATGAAAATCAAGTTTGATATGTTCATTTTGAAGTAGTATTGGGGAAGTTACTTTTTTTTTTTTCCATCTGCAGCACTGGTTAATTAGAACAAATAAAAGCTTTCTGTAGTTGCTTCTTTTGGCAGAAAAGAATTTGATACCAGGATATATTATTTTCTCAGAGTTAGAGAACAACTTTTCTAAATGTTGGGGGAAATCTCCATAGTCATTATTCAATTAGAATTTAGAATTTGCATTTAACTCATATATGACTAATGATCGTTCTAAGTTTCTTGTATTTGTATAAAATACAAATGTAAATGGTTTGGGAGTTTTTTTTTTTTGTTGTGATGGTTTTTGTTTTGCTAAATATAAACAACAGCCTTTCATAACCATGGATAAGCTCATGTTTCTGGAATTCCATCATTTTGAGCAATACAAGAAATCCCTTCAACTTAAATTGAATACTTAAGTCTTAAACTTTCAAATTAAATAATTTTGTAATTAATTAGACAAATTAAGCAATTTAAATTGGGTAATTTTTTAAAGCATCCCTATCAGAATCTGCATCCATATCAGCATAAATGCAGTTTTATATGCAGAAGCCTCGGAAGGAAAATTTATATCACTAATAATAACCTCCCCAACAAAATGAAAAAAATAGAAAAATTCTGGTATGTTTTAATTAGCAAAGCAAAACTTAGTTAAATGGACACTTGATGGTTCTTTTTGGTGAACCATTGTTTTACAAGAAATTAAAGTTCCCGTGCTATATTTAGGAAAGGTTGTAATATACGGGATGTCTCAGATTTATTTATGGAAACCTAATCAGATAATTTTAAGATATTGGCTATTTGTGATCTATAGGAATAAATGAGTGAACAAACTTTTCTAACCTATGCTTGACCTGCATGTTTTTTCAGACTTCACCCCAACCTATTCCTTACACGAAGGCTCAATTTTCTCAGTATTTTGGGTTACTAGTTCAGCAGAAGCCAAGAAAAGCAATAACTTTGTAGTAATCAGAATGTTATTCAACTGTATGTTTTTACTTTATTGTAAATACTGGTGAACAGTGGGCAATAAATAGCTTTATATTCCTTTTTAAAAATAATCAAATATGCTTCATGCAAAAGTGAAGATCTCTAACAGTTAGTGATGCTGAGAAAGAAGTCCAAAAGGGAGGGGATATAAATAAATAAATAAATATATATATATATATATATATATACATATGATTCATTTTGCTGTACAGTAGAAACTAACACAGCATTGTAAAGCAACTATACTCAAATGAAGACCTCTTCCATTACTCCCCAATAGTTTTCTCTTTGCAGCCCCATGGGACTCTGCTCCCCACTTCCTTGGAGGATGTAGACCTTGAACAAACTTCTGATACCAGCCTTTGCATCTTCCCTAGAGCAGTGGCTGCAGGGGCCTCCAACAGCACATAGCTCAGTATAAAGTAGTCTCTGGTTTTGTCACTTCTCATTTTAAGAATGCTTCTGGAAAGCTGTAAGTTACCATAGTAGGCACACATGAATGAATCGACCATATCCTCATTCATCCTATAAAAGAACTTGGGCGGCTGAATCTGTTCTGAGTTTCTCCCAGAGAAACCACATTGTCTTCTTCAAGCAGGCTTTGCTGTGCTTAGTTGCCTGGCTGTGTCTGACTCTTTGTGACCCCATGAACTGTAGCCTACCAGGCTCCTCTGTCCACAGGGATTCTCCAGGCAAGAATACTGGAGTGGGTTGCCATGCTCTCCTCCAGGGGATCTTCCCAACCCAGGGACCGAACCCAGGTCTCCTGCATTGCAGGCAAATTCTTTACCATCTGAGCCACCAGGGAAGTCCCTTCCTCAAGCATATTATGTTTAATTACAGCCTCGTTGTAGACTTTACAAACTTTGTTAGCCAGCTTGATATTCAGCAACCTATATAATCCTAGGTGCTGCTCCTCACTTCCAACTATCCAACTAGACCTATGAATATTTACTTCCCTTCAGTTCAGTTCAGTCACTCAGTCGTGTCCGACTCTTTTTGACCCCATGAATCACAGCACAACAGGCCTCCCTGTCCATCACCAACTCTCAGAGTTCACTCAAACTCATGTCCATCGAGTCGGTGATGTCATCCAGCCATCGAGTCGGTGATGTCATCCAGCCATCTCATCCTCTGTCGTCCCCTTCTCCTCCTGCCGCCAATCCCTCCCAGCATCAGAGTCTTTTCCAATGAGTCAACTTTTCGCATGAGGTGGCCAAAATATTGGAGTTTCAGCTTCAGCATCAGTCCTTCCAATGAACACCCAGGACTGATCTCCTTTAGGATGGACTGGTTGGTCCTCCTTGCAGTCCAAGGGACTCTCAAGAGTCTTCTCCAACACCACACTTCAAAAGCATCAATTCTTCAGCAGTCAGCTTTCTTCACAGTCCAACTCTCACATCCATACATGACCACTGGAAAAACCATAGCCTTAACTAGACGGACCTTGTTGGTAAAGTAATATCTCTGCTTTTCAATATGCTATCTAGGTTGGTCATAACTTTCCTTCCAAGGAGTAAGTGTCTTTTAATTTCATGGCTGCAGTCACCATGTGCAGTGATTTTGGAGCCCAAAAAAATAAAGTCTGACACTGTTTCCACTGTTTCCCCCATCTATTTGCCATGAAATGATGGGACCAGATGCCATGATCTTAGTTTTCTGAATGTTGAGCTTTAAGCCAACTTTTTTACTCTCCTCATCACTTTCATCAAGAGGCTTTTTAGTTCCTCTTCACTTTCTGCCATAAGGGTGGTGTCATCTGCATATCTGAGGTTATTGATATTTCTCCTGGCAATCTTGATTCCAGCTTGTGCTTCTTCCAGCCCAGCGTTTCTCATGATATACTCTGCGTATAAGTGAAATAAGCAGGGTGACAATATACAGGCTTGATGTACTCCTTTTCCTATTTGGAACCAGTCTGTTGTTCCATGTCCAGTTCTAACTGTTGCTTTCTGACCTGCATACAGGTTTCTCAAGACGCAGGTCAGGTGGTCTGGTATTCCCATCTCTTTCAGAACTTTCCACAGTTTATTGTGATCCACACAGTCAAAGGCTTTGGCATAGTCAATAAAGCAGAAATAGATGTTTTCTGGAACTCTCTTGCTTTTTCCATGATCCAGTGTATGTTGGCAATTTGATCTCTGGTTCCTCTGCCTTTTCTAAAACCAGCTTGAACATCTGGAAGTTCATGGTTCACGTATTGCTGAAGCCTGGCTTGGAGAACTTTGAGCATTAATTTACTAACGTGTGAGATGAGTGCAATTGTGCAGTAGTTTGAGCATTCTTTGGCATTGCCTTTCTTTGGAATTGGAATGAAAACTGACCTTTTCCAGTCCTGTGGCCACTGCTGAGTTTTCCAAATTTGCTGGCGTATTGAGTGCAGCACTTTCACAGCATCATCTTTCAGGATTTGAAATAGCTCAACTGGAATTCCATCACCTCCACTAGCTTTGTTCGTAGTGATGCTTTCTAAGGCCCACTTGACTTCACATTCCAGGATGTCTGGCTCTAGGTGAGTGATCACACCATCATGATTATCTGGGTCGTGAAGATCTTTTTTGTACAGTTCTTCCGTGGATTCTTGGCACCTCTTTTTAATATCTTCTGCTTCTGTTAGGTCCATACCATTTCTGTCCTTTATCGGGCCCATCCTTGCATGAAATGTTCCCTTGGTATCTCTAATTTTCTTGAAGAGATCTCTAGTCTTTCCCATTCTGTTGTTTTCTTCTATTTCTTTGCATTGATGACTGAGGAAGGCTTTCTTATCTCTCCTTGCTCTTCTCTGCATTCAGATGCTTATATCTTTCCTTTTCTCCTTTGCTTTTCCCTTCTCTTCTTTTCACAGCTATTTGTTAGGCCTCCCCAGACAGCCATTTTGGTTTTTTGTTTTTCTTTTCCATGGGGTTGGTCTTGATCCCTGTCTCCTGTACAATGTCACGAACCTCCGTCCATAGTTCTTCAAGCACTCTGTCTATCAGATCTAGTCCCTTAAATCTATTTCTCACTTCCACTGTATAATCATAAGGGATTTGATTTAGGTCATACCTGAATGGTCTAGTGGTTTTCCCCACTTTCTTCAATTTAGTTCTGAATTTGGCAATAAGGAGTTCATGGTCTGAGCCACAGTCAGCTCCCAGTCTTGTTTTTGCTGACAGTATAGAGGTTTTCCATCTTTGGCTGCAAAGAATATAATCAATCTGATTTCGGTGTTGACCATCTGGTGATGTTTGTGTGTAGAGTCTTGGCACAGGAGCGGCCAAGAGGAGCTACCCCACGTCCGAGGTGAGGGGCGGCAGCTGAGAGGAGCTACCACATACCTGAGGTTAGGGAGGGCGGCTGACAGGAGCAACCCCACGTCCAAGGAGTGGCGGTTGCACGGGTGAGGAGGGCTGAGAGGAGCTACTCCACTTTCAAGGTCAGGAGTTGTGGCTGTGAGGAGATACCCCTCATCCAAGGTAAGGAGCAGTGGCTGTGCTTTGCTGGAGCAGTCATGAAGAGATACCCCATGCCCAAGGTAAGAGAAACCCATGTAAGATGGTAGGTGTTGGGAGAGGGCATCAGAGGTCAGACACACTGAAACCATAATCAGAGAAAACTAGCCAATCTGATCACATGGACCACAGCCTTGTCTAATTCAATGAAACTAAGCCATGCCATGTGGGGCCACCCAAGACAGGAGGCTCATGGTGGAGAGGTCTGACAGAATGTGGTCCACTGGAGAAGGGAATGGCAAACCACTTCAGTATTCTTGCCTTGAGAACCCCATGAACAGTATGAAAAGGCAAAATGATAGGATACTGAAAGGGGAACTCCACGGGTCAGTAGGTGCCCAATATGCTACTGGAGATCAGTGGAGAAATAACTCCAGAAAGAATGAAGGGCTAGAGCCAAAGCAAAAACAATACCCAGCTGCAGATGTGACTGGTGGTAGAAGCAAGGTCCAATGCTGTAAAGAGCAATATTGCATAGGAACCTGGGACGTCAGGTCCATGAATCAAGGTAAATTGGAAGTGGTCAAACAGGAGATGGCAAGAGTGAATGTCGACATTCTAGGAATCAGTGAACTAAAATGGACTGGAATGGGTGGATTTAACTCAGATGACCATTATATCTACTACTGTGGGCAGGAATCCCTCAGAAGAAATGGAGTAGCCATCATGGTCAACAAAAGAGTCCTAGATGCAGTACTTGAATGCAGTCTCAAAAACAACAGAATGATCTCTGTTCGTTTCCAAGGCAAACCATTCAATATCATGGTAATCCAAGCCTATGCTCCAACCAGTAATGCTGAAGAAGCTGAAGTTGAACAATTCTATGAAGACCTACAAGACCTTAGTTCCCTTAGATGTTACCAATTGGGATCCCCACTCTGGGCCCTGACCTTTATGGAAAATTTCTAGGGCCTCCACCTCTCCTAATGGCATAATAGTGCTGTGCGGCCACTCTTTGGGTAGCAAGAACATAGTGGACATAGCAGGGATTTTGGAGTCGGACATACCTGAATTTTAAGACCAAGTTGACTTGTTTAATAGCTGTGGATATTTGGGCAATTTCATCTAATCTTTCTGAACCTCAGTTTCCTCATATAGAGAATGGAGACAATAAAACTGACCTCAAAGTGTTGCAAAAATTAAATGAGGTGATGAATATAAAATATTCAGAATGGTACCTGGCACCTAGACCCTTAGGGAAATTTGAACTCCTATTTGTTCTAAGTTTCGAGAATCACAAACTACACATTTTAATGAACATCATTATAATTTCTCCCTGGAGTTCCTTAAAATCCTTGGATGGATATTGCCTGGTCCCATTCCTCTTGACTGATCTACATTGATATAGTTTGTAAATTAGGATCAGAATATCTTATGCACTTACCATGTTTCTAATCTGGTACATCTATGTGATCTGATTCAAAATCCAATATATGGGGGAAAGGAGAAGGAAAGCAGCAAGTTCAGTTCAGTTCAGTCGCTCAGTCGTGTCTGACTCTTTGCGACCCCATGAATCGCAGCATGCCAGGCCTCCCTGTCCATCACCAACTCCCGGAGTTCACTCAGACTCACGTCCATCGAGTCAGTGATGCCATCCAGCCATCTCATCCTCTGTCGTCCCCTTCTCCTCCTGCCCCCAATCCCTCCCAGCATCAGAGTCTTTTCCAATGAGTCAACTCTTCACATGAGGTGGCCAAAGTACTGGAGTTTCAGCCTTAGCACCATTCCTTCCAAAGAAATCCCAGGGCTGATCTCCTTCAGAATGTACTGGTTGGATCTCCTTGCAGTCCAAGGGACTCTCAAGAGTCTTCTCCAACACCACAGTTCAAAAGCATCAATTGTTCAGTGCTCAGCTTTCTTCACAGTCCAACTCACACCCATACATGACAACTGGAAAAACCATAGCCTTGACTAGATGGACCTTTGTTGGCAAAGTAATGTCTTGCTTTTCAATATGAGGCAAAGGGGAAAGTAAAAAACACATTTTCTTGACTGTGGTAGATGTTTCCAAAGCTTGCTGTTACGTTTTCTCCCATCCCACATGCCCTTTTGCAGTGTGGTCTTTCCATTCCTCCTATTGACAGGTGAATTTTGACTAGCCTGGTGACCTGTCTTGACCAATAGAATATGGTGGACGTGATGGTTGCATCTTGAGTGATCTTCAGTTTCTGTCTTCTTGTATTGAATACTTCTTGGAACCCAGCCATCATCTGTGAGAAAGCCCACAAAGGCTCATAGAGAGGCTGACATGAAGGAAAACCAAGGCCCTCAACCAACAACCTCACCTGAGCTCCCAGCCAGGAGCGAGCACGAATTGCCAGCCTTGTAAAGAAGGTAATTTTGGAATCTCCAGCCATTCCAGAGGCCCAGCCAATACCACGTGAAGTAGAACCATCGATCAGTCCACACAAGAAATAACACATGGATGTTGTTTTAAGCTCTGATGTTTTAGAGTTGTTTGTTATACAGCAATAAAGCATCTGACACTGAAACATTTAGTAATCATATTGTGTCCTTGTACTTTGTTTTCTGGGCTGTGCTTAGTTGCTCAGTCAGCTCTTTACGACCCCATGGACTGTAGCCCGCCAGGCTCTTCTGTCCATGGGGATTCTCCAGGCAAGAATACTGGAGTGGGTTGCCATTTCTTTCTCCAGGGGATCTTCCCTACAGAGGTCAGTGTGAAGAACATATATCTGGTTTCTAATTGTGTTTTGGATTGCTGTTGTTGTTGTTTAGTCACCAAATCATGTTCAACTCTTTGCTACCTCATGGACTGTAGCTGGCCAGGCTCCTCTGTCCACGGGGATTCTCCAGGCAAGAATACTGGAGTGGGTTACCACTTCGTTCTCCAGGGGATCTTCCCTACACAGGGATCAAACCCACATCTATTGTATTGGCAGGCGGATTCTTTACCACTGAGCCACTTGGGAAGCCCTTTTGGATTGTTCATCATTGATAAAAAAAATCTTCCTGCTAACAGAGGTGGGAATCATTGAGTTTCATATGAGACATTCACACAAAGGGACAGAGACCTTCTGGAGGACAATGTATGTCTTTTTGTGCCATGACTTTGGATGCTGCGATTGATTTTCCTTATCTTTGCATCAAAATGTTATTTCTTGTTCTGTTTTGGGTACAGACGGGAATCTGAGGCCTATCAAAGAAGCATACATACAAAAATCCTAATATAAGTGGCATGTGTGAAACATAATTCTTCATTTATTCATTCAAAAGTCATTGTTTCCAACTGGTGCTAGGCACTGCTTTCACATGCCAAACAGGTTCTTCCTCCCTCAAAGCTCAAGTGCTTTATTGGTGTGAAAATGCTAAAACTTTAATCTACCATAGTAAGACTAGAGATTACTTTCTTGTTTCACCATTATGGGAGGTCTCAGCTCCTGGTTTCATTGGTTTGAATCTATGATTGTACAAATGTAATCCAGCATCTTGTACAGTTAAGTAAGGCCTTCTGCAATATGCTCAATTAGAAATCATCATTTGGCACTGAACCCTGTAATGACCTAGATGAATGGCCCTCTCCTTAGCAGCAGCATTTACTTGGCAAATGCTCTTATTCTGTATCTAGTCACTAAGATGCATGAAGGGAAATGGTAACTATTTTGTAGACCGACCCTAAATGACAACCTTCTCTTGGAAAACAATCTTAATCACCAATTATTGTTCAGTTCATTGTATTTAGATAGGGAAAGTATCTGATCAGAGGTAGCCAGAATTTTCAATTGCTGTTAACAAATTCTGAATAAGAAAAAATTGGTTTTCAAGGCAAAGGCGCAAATGTTTAGTTGATCCATTGTTGCAAATAAATAATTAGAAAATTGGACTAGAAAGTAAAGGGTCCTCAGTGAAAAGCCATTTGAAAACTGACTCTACTCACTGCAAGCACTGGGCCCAGCTATTTCTTCACTTGGCCCCTCTAACCTACTTTTTTTTTTTTGTCAAAAAGATATTTACCCCAAATGAGAGTGTTCAAAGAATATTCATAGATAAAGCAAGCCTGTGTTGCAGGCCACTGCATCCCAATTTCATTTAAACTATAATTCATTATTTTTTCCTACACTCATTCAAGAACTCATTGTTCAGTATTCTTTCATCTTTCTGTGATTAGAACAATTTGTATCTGTCCCTTGTACATTGGCCAAATGATGAAATAATCATTTGTGCATCTATACAGTATGTTACACTTATTGTTCACAGTTAAATTCACTCTGTAAAGCCATTTTATCATTCTCTAACAAGGACGGGAATCTCTAAAGCACCTGAATTTATTTATTTGAGAAATATTTATTGGGTACCTATTATGTGCCAGGTACTGGAACAACAGGCAAGAATCCTCATCCTCTTGGGACTTACAAGCTAGAGAGGAGAAGAAACAAGAAGTAAATAAATACGTAAAATACATGGTGTCTAGGAGAGTTAAAAAGTGCTATAACAAAGACAAGAAGGATGTGAGGGAGGCGATAAACTATGTGGAAACTTGACAAAAAGCTTTCCAGGCAAAGAGAATAACAAATGCAAAGGCCCTGAGGCAGGAAGAAGCTTAGATGTGCTTGAGGATAAATAAAGAAATCCTTTGTATGGAATGAAGTGATAAAGAAGGGTAGGAAATAAGATAATGGAGAAGGAGAAGGATATTGTTCAGGAGTGCTTTGCCCTTTAGATGAGGAATAAATTCTAAAGCTGGTTATAATCTTACATTTTAACAGAATCACTGTTTGCTGTCTTGAGAACTGACTACAGAGCAGTAGCAGAAGAAGAGGAATTAGGAAGCTACTGGAGTAATCTAGGTGAGATATGATGATAGCTTGGACCAAGGTGGTAGCAGTGGATAGCAGTGAGAAGTGATGGCATTCTGTAGATATTTTGTAGGTAGGAACTGCAGGATTTGCTATCAGATTGTATGGGGGGTGTGAGAGAAAGAGAAGGCAAGGACTCCAAGATTTTAGCCTGAGCTGCTGTTAAGTACTGAGTTGCTGTTTACTAAGACAGAAAGACTGATGGAGGTGCTAGTTGTACTGTAAAAATAAGGAAGTTCATTTTGGACCTGTTAAGAGTGAGGTTGTTTGTTGGAAGGCCCAGCAGCGAGGCCAGGTAAGAACCACAGGATTGGAGATCTACCAAACATAGCCAATATTCAATTCACGTATCTCTCAGTTTATTGCACCTAATTAGCACACAATATGGAGAAGGCAATGGCACCCCACTCCAGTACTCTTGCCTGGAAAATCCCATGGATGGAGGAGCCTGGTAGGCTCCAGTCCATGTGATTGCTAAGAGTTGGGCACGACTGAGCGACTTCACTTTCACTTTTCACGTTCATGCATTGGAGAAGGAAATGGCAACCCACTCCAGTGTTCTTGCCTGGAGAATCCCAGGGACGGGGGAGCCTAGTGGGCAGCCATCTATGGGGTCGCACAGAGTTGGACGCGACTGAAGCGACTTAGCAGCAGCAGCGGCAGCACACAATAGAGGTTAGTCAGAGTAGGGAAAATAGAAAAGGGGAGGGAATAAGGAACCACTCTGGGGAGAAGTCCAGGGAGGAGATGGCTCTGCGGGAGCAGGAGTCTTGGGCTATACAACAGCTTGAGAAGGCCTCTGGAAGCAAGGCTCTGAACAGTGGTCCTCCAGGAAGGAGCCTCCAAGTCCCTCATCACAGTGGTCCCATGTTAAGAGTAAGACTTACTTCAGGATGGCATGGGGTGGTGGTCTATTTTTTCATTTTTTCTTTATTTTTATTTTCTGTCTTTTTTTAAATTTAAATACTGAAAGTCACTCAGTTGTGTCTGACTCTTTGCGACCCCATGGACTATACAGTCCATGGAATTCTCCAGGCCAGAATACTGGAATGGGTAGCCTTTCCCTCCTCCAGGGCATCTTCCCAACCCAGGGATTGAAGCCAGGTCTCCTGCATTGAAGGCAGATTCTTTACCAGCTGAGCCACAAGGGAAGCCCAAGAATACTGGAGTGGGTAGCCTATCCCTTCTCCAGTGGATCTTCCCAACCCAGGAATTGAACCATGGTCTCCTTCACCGCAGGCAGATTCTTGACCAACTGAGCTATCAGGGAAGACCTGAAACTGAAGTATAGTTGAGTTATAATATTGTGTGGTTTCAGGCATACAGCAAAGTGATTCTGTTAGTTATATATATTTTTCAGATTATTTTCCATTATAGGTTATTATAAGATATTGAATACAATTCCTTGTGTTATATAATTGCTTGTTGCTTATCTATTTTATGTATAGTATTTTGTGTCTCTTAATCCCATACTCCTAATTTATCTCTCTTCCCTTTCTCATTCTGTAAGCATAAGTTTTTTCTCTGTATCTGTGAGTCTCTTTCTGTATTGTTATATTCACTAGTTTTCTTTTTTACATTCCACATACAAGTGATATCATAGAGCATTTGTCTTTGTCTGACTTAGCTCACTAAGCAAGTCCATCCATGTTGTTGTGAATGTTAGAATTTCCTTCTTTTTTTATGACTGAGTAGTACTGCCTTGTATATATGTACCACATCTTCTTTTTCCATTCCTCTGTTCATGGACATGTAGGTAGCTTCCATGTGATGGCTATTGTAAATAATGCTGCAATGAACATTGGGATGCATGTATCTTTTCAAATTGTGGTTTTCTCTGGATATATACCCAGGAGTGGGATTGCTGTGTTAAATGGTAGTTTTATTTTTAGCTTTTTAAGGAACCTCCACACTATTCTCCATGGTGACTGCACTAATTTACACTCCCACCAACAGTGTAGAAGGGTTCCCTTTTCTCCACACCCTGTCTAGCATTTATTAATGATATTTATAGACTTTCTGATGATGGCCATTCCACCAGATGATAACTCATTTACATTTCTCTAATAATTAGTGATGCTGAGTATCTTTTCATGTGCCTGTTGGCCATTAGTATTCTTTGGAGAAATGTCTACTTAGATCTTCCCATGTTTTGACTGAGGTGTTTGTTTTTTTGGTATTAAATTGTATGAGCTGTTTGTATATTTTGGATATTAACCTCTTGTCAATCTCAGCATTTGCAAATATTTCTCAGGGGAGAGGGTCTTGGCTTTTACCAATTTCTCCTTCTATTCCAGGGCATTGTCCAACAAAGTTCTTATCTAAAGTAGTACTCCTTGTTTATCACTTTAAGACACTCAGGGTTCTACAGTGAATGGTTCAAAACTACTGTGGAAGTTCACAATGGCCACTGTGACTATTCTGAACTACTTAGGGTCATTTAAATAATATGAGTTTCACACAGATGAATAGGAATCATAACACAAATCACATCATAACAAAGGCACCTATTAGACCTTCAAGAAGAGGTGTCTAGTAAGCAATTGATTATATATGAGTAGAGGGGTGAGATCTGGTCTCGGGAGTCATATTATTGAGTCATCGTTCAAGATGGCATTTAAGATATGAGAGCAAATGAGATCACTCCAGGGGTCAAGATGGATAGAAAAGAGACTCAAAGCCTGAGCCCATGCATTCCAGATGAAGGGGAATCAGGAACCAGGAAGAGTTCCTAAAACAGTGCAGTTAGTTGCAGCTGTTTGAATGTTGCCACCTGGAAATGGACAAAAGAGTATATGTCTAGAATCTTGGTCACTCTAACTGATGCACTAAAAAAGACTCTCTAATGGAAGGGAAATAAGTAAAGGAAATAATTCTTTGCATTTAAAACACTAGAATCACAGATTTTTTGACTCTAAGGCACCTTAGAGATCATCTAGTTTAACTCTTTCAATGTGCACAGGTGGAAACTGAGGTAAGGGTCACAGGGCTGTTAGATATCCGGCTAGAACTCATGTTGAAGTTGCTTGGGAACTGTCCAAGTCCCTGGGGAAACTAGGGTACTGTGGATGAGAATATTCCAAAAGATGCAAACTTTGAGAGGCACCAAATCAAGATTTCCCCTCAGCGTCAAGAGTTGAGATACATAAAAGAATTATGATATCAGAGAGGAATATTGCCAGTTAGTGTTTCCATTTCTTTTTTATAAACCTGTTTCTAGTCAATTAAAAAGACATATGTTTTGCTCTCTAGATATCACATATTAGTATGTAAAGTGAAAGAAAGTGAAAGTGAAGTCGCTTAGTCGTGTCTGACTCTTTGCTACCCCGTGGACTGTAGCCCACCTGGCTCCTCCGCCCATGTGATTCTCCAGGCAAGAATACTGGAGTGGGTTGCCATTTCCTTCTCCAGGGGATCTTCCTGACCCAGGAATCGAACCCAGGTCTCCCGCATTGACAGGCTTAATTGTTAGAAAAGGTCAGAACCTGCATTTCAGTGCTACAGTGAGCTACTATTTCCCTCAGAAACTTCGTAATCACTTATTCATCAAGATGTTCTGATGTTGAGTGTTTTCTAGGTCACAAGATCACGTGTCATTGTATGCTAATAAATAGCCAATCGGTGAATGACAGTGTCAATTCAAGCTTGTTCTTTTTTTTTTTTTTTTAGTGTGAAAATAAAAATAAGCATTAACTTTCAGTCCTCTACTCACACCAAATTGCCAGCCTGTGGTAGAAGGAAACTTATTCAATAAATCGCCTTTCTCCCTTACATTCAAAACCCTATAATAATCCATTTGTTCAGTGTATATTTGGGCTTATTTTTAAGATTTTTATCATATCCCATTAATTTGTTAGTCTAGTCTTACTACAGTAACACAGTTTTTCTTACTGTATTCTTGGAAAGCATTTTAATATCTGGTAGAACTGTCACCTCTCACTTCTTTTCTTGTTCAAAATGGTTTTGGAAATTTCTTCATGATTATTTTCTAGATGAATTCTAAATAAATTTTGGAGTTATATATTCAAATTTTAAAGTACAATATTATATTAGTATATTTTGGGGATTATATTGAGTATTTAGATTAATTGATTTTTTTAATCTATTTACACATTCTTATACAAGAATGCATGTATGCTAAATAGCTTCAATCGTGTCTGACTCTGCAACTCCATGGACTACCATGGGGTCGGGCTCATGGCAACAGGCTCTTCTGTCTATGGGATTCTCTGGTTAAGAATACTGAAGTGGGTTGCCATGCCTTTCTCCAGGGGATCTTCCCGATCCAGGGATTGAACCCATGTCTCCTGCATTGGCAGACGGGTTCTTTACCACTAGTGCCACCTGGGAAGCCCCCTATACAAGAATATGTATGTCTTTTTCATTTACCAAAGTTGTCTTTTACAGTTATCAGTAGAGTTTTTTAACTTTTTTTCTCATATCGGCCTTGTACATATCTTATTAACCAGGTCAAGGAATTTAACCTTTACTACTACTTTTATAAATATGAAGTTTATACATTAAATTTATATTAATATATTATAATTATAAATGTTACTGAATTTTTATTAACAATGCTAACCAATTACCTTATAAATTATCTTCTAATAATTTATCATTTCTGAGTTTGTAATGATATGTAGTCATTTTATGTATTACAGTGTTTTCCATCTTTCCTATTTTATATATTTTATTTTTTCTCTCTCTAAATGCAATGGCTAATACTTCTAGAACAATGTTAAATAATAGTCAATAATAGTTTTCATTGCTTTGTTTCTGATTTTAATGAAAATCTTCTGTTGTTTCAAAATTAACAACCTTTTGTATGATACAGTTAAGAAAATATCCATCTGTTTCATATTTTATTAAGTATCAAATCAGCTATAGAAAAATTTTATCATTTATCTGTTTTGGCATTTATTAAGATAATCGCATGCTGAGTCGTTTTTTCTTTTGGTTTATTAATACATCAAATAATATTAATACTTAATCTTGAGTAGTTCTTTCCTTTCTAGGGAAAAACATCACTGATTATATGTATTATAACTGGTTATATGTATTACATGTACTGTATTAATACATGTGAAGATGGATTCTATTTGCTAATAATTAAGGGGTTTATATTAATATTCCAAGATAGGATATATCTGCATTTTTCTATTTTGTCTGAATTTTCTGGTTTTGGTATTGGTATTATCTTTTTCCATTAACCTCTCCCCCACTCAACACACAGAAACACACATACACTTTTTAAAAGTAGATAGCTAATGGATGATCTATTTTTTCCCCAAAACAACCATCTTTCACAATTTTTTTAACCTATAAAATATTTGTTTAATGAACATATGATGGTAAAAAGGATTGTTTGCTCCCTTGGGAAACTGTGGTCCAAGTTTCTGAGAGTCTTACAGTGTTAAAAGTTGTTTGTTTGTTTGTGTTTTTTTTTGGTCTTTTTACCTTTTGATCTCCTTCACCCAATGTCTCCCACCCCCACCCTAATTTGTATTTGTTCTTTTGATAGTTGTTGTGGGAGGTGGTTCAGGCTATCTGCCTTCAAGAAGATGCATTTCTCTTGGCAAGTCCAAGCTGGCATCTTACGTAACACACAGAAAACAAGATGGTGCTCTCTCTGCTCATCCTCTCCTTAGAGTAGCATGTGATGCTAGACTATGAAGACAGCGTTGAGTTTTAAAAATAGAGTTATGTATGTGGCGGATTCATTTTGATATTTGGCAAAACTAATACAATTATGTAAAGTTTAAAAATAAAATAAAATTAAAAAAAAATAAAAATAGAGTTATGGCTTAGGTAGATCTTAGCATTTCTTTCTTTATTATTTTTTTGGCTGAGCTCTGTGAGCATGTGGGATGTTAGTTCCCCAACAAGGGATCGAACCCACCCCCTGCAGTGGAAGCATGGGGTCTCAACCACAGGACTGCCAGGGAAGTCTGGTCCTAGCGTTTAGAAGTTCAGAGCTGAACTGAGCTCAGAAAGGCAGTCGTATGAGGCCTGGGATGATTTTCGCCTTCTCCCTGTGGATGCTGACATAACCACAAGTATCCCTGAACAATTCTGAGACAGACTGTTGTGAAACCACTCAATTTTCCCTTTTGGTGGTATCAGATTGAGCTGGCCATGGCCTCTTCATTCCTATCTCCCAGAGAAAAGGACACAAGTAGTCTGAATTGCCGAGGGAATTATTTCTGTAACCTCCTTGTCAGAACTAGGCCAGTCTGAGCCTCTGCTGGCCAATGGTCATCTATTCAACTTTAACAAACACTGCAACAGGCCAGGTGAGGGCAGCAAAGGGCTGATCATGGAGCAGGATTCCTGTCCGGTGTCAAATAATTAGCCCAGAAGGCAGATGCAAAGAGGTGCATGCCTGATGCCACATCTTTATTAAGAAAGCCAAGGTTGCAAGGATGATATGAGGCTGGGAGAGAGTGGAGGATGTTCCAGAGAGAAATGAGGGCAACTCAGAAGCACAAGCAGGTAAGGAAATTATTCGTGCATGGGAGCCAAGCTAAGACCAGGGAAGGAAATTTTTGGCCCCTATTTTTTTTTAAAAGCACAAATACTTTACCTGGAATAATAACTACTATTTAGGTAAAAACGAATACCACCTATTAGTTATTATCTCTTAGATACTATGCTAAGCTGCTAAATGTTTATTGTTGTTATTTAGTCACTAAGTCATGTCTGACTCTGCGACCCCATGGACTGCAGCACGCCAGGCTTCCTTGTCCTTCGCTATCTCCCGGAGTTTGCTCAAACTCATGTTCATTGAGTCAGTGACGCTATCTAACCATCTTATCCACTCCTGCCCCCTTCTCTTTTTGCCTTCAATCTTTCCCAGCATTAGGGTCTTTTCCAATAAGGAAATGGCAACCCACCCAAGTATTCTTACCTGGAGAATCCCAGGGACGGAGGAGCCTGGTGGGCTGCTGTCTATGGGGTCGCACAGAGTTGGACACGACTGAAGTGACTTAGCAGCAGCAGCAGCAGCAGCAGCAGCAATGAGTTGGCTCTTCCTATCAGATGGCCACAGTACTGGAGCTTCAGCATCAGTCCTTCCAATGAATAGTCAGGGTTGATTTCTTTTAAGATTGACTGGTTTGATCTCCTTGAAGGAGACTTCCAAGGGACTCTCAAGAGTCTTCTCTAGCACTACAGTTCGAAAGCATCAGTTCCTTGGCGCTCAGCCTTCTTTATGGTACAACTCTCACATATGTACATGACTACTGGAAAAACAGTGTGAGTGCTAAGTCACTTCAGTGTGTTCAACTCTTTGCAACCCTATGGACTGTAGCCTGCCAGGCTCCTCTGTCCACGGGATTCTCCAGGCAGGAATACTAGAGTGGGTTGCCATGCCCTTCTCCAGGGGATCTTCCCAGAAAAACAACAGCTTTGACCATATGGATGTTTGTCAGCAAAGTGATGTCTCTCCTTTTTAATACACTGTCTAGGTTTTTCATAGCTTTCCATACAGTGAGCAAGCATCTTTTAATTTCACGGCTGCAGTCACCATCTCCAGTGATTTTGGAACCCCAGAAAATAAAACCTGCCACTGTTTCATTTTTTTCCCCATATACTGGCCATGAAGTGTTGGGACCAGATGCCATGATCTTAGTTTTTTTTAATGTTGTGTTCTAAGTCAGCTCTTTCACTCGCCTCATTCACTTTAATCAAGAGGCTCTTTTGTTCCTCTTCGTTTTCTGCCATTAGGGTGGTATCATCTGCATATTTCTCCTGGCAATTGTGATTCCAGCTTGTGATTCACACAGTCCAGCATTTCACATGATGCTTCCCTGGTAGCTCAGATGGTAAAGAATCTGCCTGCAATGTGAGAGACCTGGCTTTGACCCCTGGGTCAGGAAGACCCCTGGAGAAGGGAATGGCAACTCACTCCAATATTCTTGCCTGGAGAATTCCATAGACAGAAAAGCCTTGTGGGCTACAGTCCATGGGGTTGCAAAGAGGCAGATGTGACTGATAGAGTTTCACGCACACATACTCTGCATAGAAGTTAAATAAGCAGGGTGACAATATACAGCCTTGACGTACTCCTTTTCCTATTTGGAACCAGTCTGTTGTTCCATGTCCAGTTCTGTTACTTCTTGACCTGCATACAGATTTCTCAAGAGGCAGGTCAGGTGGTCTGGTATTCCCATCTCTTTCAGAATTTTCCACAGTTTGTGGTGATCCACACAGTCAAAGGCTTTAGCATAGTCAATGAAGCACAAGTAGACGTTTTTCTGGAATTCTCTTGCTTTTTCTATTCAAACAGATGTTGGCAATTTGATCACTTGTTCCATTGTTTTTCAAAAATCTGAAAGTTCTCAGTTCACATACTGTTGAAGCCTGGCTTGGAGAATTTTGAGCATTACTTTGCTAGCGTGTGAGATGAGCGCAATTGTGCGGTAGTTTGAGCATTCTTTGGCATTGCCTTTCTTTGGGATTGGAATGAAAACTGATCTTTTCCAGTCCTGTGGGCACTGCTGAGTTTTCCAAATTTGCTGGCGTATTGAGTGCAGCACTTTCACAGCATCATCTTTTAGGATTTTGTTGGAATTTTATCACCTCCACTAGCTTTGTTTGTAGTGATGCTTCCTAAGGCCCACTTGACTTCACATTCCAGGATGTCTGGCTCTTGGTGAGTGATCACACCATCGTGGTTATCTGGGTCGTGAAGATCTTTTTTGTATAGTTCTGTGTATTCTTGCCACCTCTTCTTAATATCTTCTGCTTCTGTTAAGTCCATACCATTTCTGTCTTTTTTTGTGCTCGTCTTTGCTTGAAATGTTCCCTTGGTGTCTTCAATTTTCTTGAAGAGATTTCTAGTCTTTCCCATTCTATTGTTTTCCTCTATTTCTTTGCTTTGTTCACATAAGAATGTTTTCTTATCTCTCTTTGCCCTTCTCTGGAACTCTGCATTCAGTTGGGTATATCTTTCTCTTTCTCCTTTGCCTTGGCTTCTCTTCTTTTCACAGCTATTTGTAAGGCTTCCTCAGACAACCATTTGGCTTTGTTGTGTTTTTTTTCTTTGGTATAGTTTTGGTCATTGCCTCCTGTACAATGTTGCGAACTTCCATTCACAGTTCTTCAAGCACTCTATCAGCTCGAATCCCTTGAACCTATTTCTCACTTCCACTGTATAATCATATAGGATTTGATTTAGGTCATACTTGAATGGTCTAATGATTTTCCCTACTTTCGTCAATTTAAGTCGGATTTTGGCAATAAGGAGTTTATGATATGAGCCACAGTCAGCTCCTGGTCTTGTTTTTGTTGACTATATAGAGTTTCTCCATCTTTGGCTGCAAAGAATATAATCAATCTGATTTTGGTATTAACCATCTAGTGATGTCCATGTGTAGAGTCATCTCTTGTGTTGTTGGTAGAGGGTGTTTGCTATGACCAGTGCATTCTCTTGGCAAAACTGTTAATATTTGCTCTGCTTCATTTTGTACTCCAAGGCCAATTTGCTTGTTACTCCAGGTATCTCTTGATTTCCTACTTTTGCATTCCAATCCCTTATGATAAAACGGGGATCTTTTTTTGGTGTTAGTTCTAGAAGGTCTTGTAGGTCCTTATAGAACCATTCATATTCAGCTTCTTTGGCATTGGTGGTTGGGCTGTAGACTTGGATTACTGTGATGCTGAATGATTTGCCTTGTAAACGAACCAAGATCATTCTGTTGTTTCTTAAGTTGCACCCAAGTACTGCATTTCAGACTCTTGTTGACTATGAGGGCTACTCCATTTCTTCTAAGGGATTATTGCCCACAGTAGTAGATATAATGGTCATCTGAATTAAATTTGCCTATTCCCATCCATTTTAGTTCACTGATTCCTAAGATGTCAATGTTCACTCATGCCATGTCCTGCTTGACCACATCCAATTTACCCTGATTCATGGACCTAACATTCCAGGTTCCTATGCAATATTGTTCTTTATAGCATCAGACTTTACTGCCATCACTGGTCACATCCACAAATGGGTGCTGTTTTTGCTTTGACTCAGTCTCTTTATTCTTTCTGGAGCTATTTCTCCATTCTTCCCCAGTGGCATATCCGACACCTACGGACTAGGGGTCTCATCTTCTGTTGTCATATCTTTTTGCCTTTTCATACTGTTTATGGGGTTCTCAAGGTAAGAATACTGAAAGAGTTAGCCATTCTCCTCTCCACTGGACCACATTTTGTCAGAACTCTCCAACATGATCCATCTGTCTTGGGTGGCCCTACTGGCATGGCTCATAGCTTCATTGAGTTACACAAGGCTGTGATCCATGTGATCATTTTGGTTTTCTGTGATTGTGGTTTTCATTCTGGAAGCCATGGGATTGTAGTTTTTGCTTCTTCTGTCTGCGCCCTGATAGATGAGGATAAGATGCTTGTGAAAGCTTCCTGATGGGAGAGACTGAGTGTGAGGAAAACTGGGTCTTGTTCTGGTTACACACGTGTATATACATACATGTGAGCTTCCTTGGTGGCTCAGTGGTAAAGAATCTCCTGCAATGTAGGAGACACAGATGTGGGTTTGATTCCTGGGTCGGGAAGATCCCCTCGAGAAGAGAATGGCTACCCATCCAGTATTATTCCTTGGACAATTCCATGAACAGAGGAGCCTGGAGAGCTAGTTCATTGGGTCACAAAGAATAGGGCACTACTGGTTATATCTTGGGCTTCCCTGATGGCTCAGAGGTTAAAGCATCTGCCTGGAATGCGGGAGACCTGGGTTTGATCCCTGGGTCAAGAAGATCCCCTGGAGAAAGAAATGGCAACCCACTCCAGTACTCTTGCCTGGAGAATCCCATGGAGGTAGGAGCCTGGTAGGCTACAGTCCATGGGGTTGCAGAGTCGGACACGACTGAGCGAATCTTATATGGGTTTCCTTGGTGGCTCAGACCATAAAGAATCTGTCTGCAATGCAGGAGACCTGGGTTCGACCTCTTGGTCAGAAAGATCCCATGGAGAATATTCATACACAAGTATACATACAAATATATTTTTATGTAGTATTTAAACTCTGAAATCAATACAAGGATAAGGACAGATAGAGAAGAGTCTCAAGGCCTGAGCCCTGGGCACTTAATTATTTAGAAGGGAGAAAGAACCAGAAAGAAGCCCTGAAAAGGAACAGCTAGTTGCTGAAGTATAAATAAATATATGGATGTTTAATACATAAGTATAAATAAACATATGTATAATATACATTTCCCTATATTTAATATCAATATATAACCTAGTATCATACATATTTAATTTATAATTCTAAAAAGATACACAAAGTAGGTATTATTATCCATTTTTAATAGCTGAAGAAAGTAAAATCCAGAGAGATTAAGTAATTTTCCCAAGCTTACAGTATATAGTTAGGCTGATGGACAAACTTAGAACTTTCTGACTGAACTCCAACACTTTCTACAACATCATATACTATATGTCTTACAGTACACTGCTATGAATTTATCCCTTTCATCTAGATTATCTAATTTGGTGGCATACAATTTTTCATAGTATTCCCTTATAATTTCATTTATTTCTGTAGTGTCAGTAGCAAAGTCCTCTAGTTGATTTTTGTATATTTAGTATTCTTTTTTTTCTTGGTCAGTTTAGCTAAAAGTTTGTCAGTTTTGCTAATCTTTCAAATAACCAACTTTCTACTTTGTTGATAGTCACTATTATTTTGCAATTTCCATTCATTGGTTTTTCCTTTAATCTTGATTATATTTTTCCTTTGTTTACATTCATTTTAGTTGGTTCTTCATACTTTACTTCCTATGGTGAAAGTTTAGGCTATTGATTTATTTCTTTTTTAATATAGGTGTTTACATGTACAAAGTTATCTCTAAAAGTACTGCTTTTCCTGCATCACACAAGTTTTGTTATGTGTATTTTAGTTTCCATTGGCCCATTGGTTATTAAGGTGGGTATTCATTTTCACATATTTGTGAATTTATCAAATTTATTTATTTTATGAACTTGTAACTACATCCCATTGTTGTTTTGTGAAGATACTTTGTCTAATTTCATTCCCTTTTAATATAATAAGATTTGATTTATGGCCTGTGTATGGTCTATCTTGTAGTTAGTTCCCTGTGAATTTCAGAATAATGTGTTTTCTGCTGTTTTGGGGTGGAGTGTTCTGTAGTTTGTTGTCTAATTGGTTTATAATATCAATCAAGTCTTCTTTTTCCCTGTTGATTTTTGTTCTTCTGTTTATTCAATCCATTACTGAAAACATTAAAGTTTTCAACTATTAATTTTAAATTGTTAATTTCTCCTTTCAGTTTTGTTACTTTCTGTTTCATGTACTTTGGGATTCTGTTGTTAGTTATATTCACATTTATAAATGCTAATAAATTCTGGAGTGATTTCACCTTTTTTCATTATAAAAAGTTCTTTGTCTCTAGTAATAATTTTTGTCTTTAAGTCTATTTTGTCTGGTATTAAAATAGCTGTTCCAGCTCTCTTTGATTATTATTTGCATGGTATATCTTTTTCATTTTTTTTACTTCTCAACTTATTTCTGTCTGAATGCAAAGTGTGTACACTGTAGATAATATATAGTCGATCATTTTTAAAATCCACTCTACTGACCTTTGCCTTTTCATTGCAGTGTTTCATTTAGAGTGTAATTCATGTGCAATTAATTTAATTATTCATAATTTAAGGTATATGTTTGTCATTTTAATATCTACTTTGTATGTCTTATAGACTTTTTGTTCTTCTATTCCTCCATTACTGCCACTTTTTGTATTAATGATGAGGAGTGACTGCTTAATAGGTATAGGGTATCTTTTGGGGATGAATTTTTTTAAAGTTTTGAACTCAACAGTGGGGATTGTTGCACAACATTATGAACGTACTTAATGCTACTGAATTGTATACTTTTAAATGGCTAAAGTGGTAAATGCATGTTATTTTTAGTTTACTACAACAAAAATATTTGGATGCAATTTCAAAAATGACAGAATGATCTCTGTTCATTTCCAAGGCATTATTCCATATCACAGTAATTCAAGTATATGCCCCGACCAGTAATGCTGAAGAAGCTGAAGTTGAACGGTTCTATGAAGACCTATAAAACCTTCTAGAACTAACATGTAAAAAAAAGACGTCCTTATCATTATAGGATATTGGAATACAAAAGTAAGAAGTCAAGAAACATCTGGAGTAATAGGCAAATTTGGCCATGGGGTACAGAATGAAGCAGGACAAAAGCTAATACAGTTTTGCCAATAGAGTTTGGTCATAGCAAACACCCTCTTCCAACAACACAAGAGGAGACTCTACACATGGGCATCACCAGATGGTCAACACCAAAATCAGATCGATTATATTCTTTGCAGCCAAAGATGGAGAAGCTCTATACAGTCAGCAAAAACAAGACCGGGAGCTGACTGTGGCTCATATCATAAACTCCTTATTGCCAAAATCAGACTTAAATTGATGAAAGTAGGGAAAACCACTAGACCATTCAGGTATGACCTAAATCAAATACCTTACAATTATACAGAGGAAGTGAGAAATAGATTCAAGGGATTAGATCTGATAGACAGAGTACCTGATGAACCATGGACAGAGGTTCTGACATTGTACAGGAGACAGAAATCAAGACCATCCCCAAGAAAAAGAAATGCAACAAAGCAAAATGCCTGTCTCAGGAGATCTTACAAATAGCTGAGAAAAGAAGAGAAGTGAAAAGCAAAGGAGAAAAGGAAACATATACTCATTTGAATGCAGAATTCCAAAGAATAGTAAGGAGAGATAAGAAAGCCTTCCTCAGTGATCAGTGCAAAGAAATAGAGGAAAACAATGGAATAGGAAAGACTAGAGATCTCTTCAAGAAAATTAGATATACCAAGGGAATATTTCATGCAAACATGGGCTCAATAAAGGACAAAAATGGTATGGACCTAACAGAAGCAGAAGATATGAAGAAGAGGTGGCAAGAATACACAGAAGAACTGTACAAAAAAGATCTTCACGACCCAGATAATCACGATGGTATGATCACTCACCTAGAGCCAGACATCCTGGAATGCAAAGTCAAGTGGGCCTTAAGAAGCATCAGTATAAACAAAGCTAGTGGAGGTGATGGAATTCCAGTTGAGCTATTTCAAATTCTAAACAATGATGCTCTGAAAGCGCTGTACTCAATATGCCAGCAAATCTGGAAAACTCAGCAGTGGCCACAGGACTGGAAAAGGTCAGTTTTCATTCCAGTCCCAAAGAAAGGCAATGCCAAAGAATGCTGAAACTACTGCACAACTGCACTCGTCTCACATGCTAATAAAGTAATGCTCAAAATTCTCCAAGCCAGGCTTCAGCAATACGTGAACCACAAACTTCCAGATGTTCAAGCTGGTTTTAGAAAAGGCAGAGGAACCAGAGATCAAATTAGCAACATCCGTTGGATCATCAAAAAAGCAAGAGAGTTCCAGAAAAACATCGATTTCTGCTTTATTGATTATGCCAAAGCCTTTGTGTGGATCACCACAAACTGTGGAAAATTCTTTTTTTTTTTGGAAAATTCTTAAAGAATTGGGAATACCAGACCACCTGATCTGCCTCCTGAGAAATCTGTATGCAAGTCAGGAAGTAACAGTTAGAACTGGACATGGAACAACAGACTGGTTCCAAATAGGGAAAGGAGTACATCAAGGCTGTATATTGTCACACTGCTTATTTAACTTATACGCAGAGTACATCATGAGAAACGCTGGACTGGAAGAAACACAAGCTGGAATCAAGATTGCTGGGAGAGATGTCAATAACCTCAGATATGCAGATGACACCACCCTTATGGCAGAAAGTGAAGAAGAACTAAAGAGCCTCTTGATGAAAATTGAAAGAGGAGAGTGAAAAAGTTGATTTATAACTCAACATTTAGAAAACTAAGATCATGGCATCTGGTCCCATCACTTCATGGCAAATGGATGGGGAAATGTGGAAACAGTGACAGAGTTTATTTTGGGGGGCTCCAAATCTGCCGAGAGGAGATAACCTACGTCCGAGGTCGGGGGAGGCAGCCGAGAGGAGCTACCCCACGCCTGAGGCCGGGGGCGGTGGCTGAATTGAGCTACCCCACGCCCGAGGTCAGGGGTGGCGACCGAGACGAGCTACCCCATGACCGAGGTTGGGGGCAGCGGCCGAATTGAGCTACCCCACGCCCGAGGTCGGAGGCGGTGGCCGAATTGAGCTACCCCATGCCCAAAGTTGGTGGCAGTGGCCGGGAGGAGCTACCCCTCGCCTGAGGTCAGGGGCGGCGGCCGGGAGGAGCTACCCGACAGTGACTCTAGTAATAGGTAAAACTGTGGCTAGAGGGCCATGAGTTAAAACGATTCTGACCATTTCCTAGTCTTCATGATACCATCCCCTAGTTCTCTCACAGCCCATGCCCATCCTTCCTGTGGCGTGAATGCGCCCCTAACTGCTCACGCTCAGTGAGGTAGTCTCCATTATGTGTATCTGGGCTTTAGTGGTTGGACCCCACCCCACTTCATGTCCCTAGTACATTTGTTTGTGCAGTTGTCAGGTGGGCAGCTCTTTAGGCTCACTTTCCCTCTCAGATGGATTCCTATCCCGGTGTCATCTCCATTTCTTTTTTTCCAATTTTAGTATATGTGTTTCCTAAGCTGCTGCTGCTGCTGCGTCGCTTCAGTCGTGTCCACCCTGTGCGACCCCATAGACGGCAGCCCACCAGGCTCCCCCGTCCCTGGGATTCTCCAGGCAATAACACTGGAGTGGGTTGCCATTCCCTTCTCCAATGCATGAAAATGAAAATAAAAGTGAAGTCGCTCAGTAGTGTCCGACTCTGAGCGACCCCATGGACTGCAGCCCACGGGGCTCCTCTGCCCATGGGATTTTCCAGGCAACAGTACTGGAGTGGGGTGCCATTGCCTTCTCCGGTTTCCTAAGCAAGCGCTCTCGAATATAGTTGCTGTGGGGAATTAAATTCGCTGCTGAGAGATTTGATATCTCACTTTAATTTTACCCTATTGCACTTTAGTTTTACCCCCTAACAGAAATGGCAGCAAAGAACTTTGTAGAAGGAGGCAAAGGCAATGGAAAGCTGAATAGGACCGTTGAAATAGTTTGAATTCACTGCTTGAACCAATCACAGAGTCTGGTTTGTGACTCTCTGTGCGCGGTTTGTCCCGTGCTTCCCACAATTCCTGCAACCCCAGTTCAAATGAAAACACTTGAAGCGGGAATTCTTTCCACCAGTAAGAGCGACGCTTGGATTACAGGCACGAGTTCCACATACAGAGAAAGAGTGAGTGGATACTGTACTTGTCAATCATTCTTGCCTCAGCCAATCAGGATCTTTATAGGCGAGACCATCAGTAGGCTATAAAAGGAGTGCACTTGCTTCTTGCCCGCCGTTTTTTCCTGGGTCTCTTGGTGGGTGCGTAGTGAGTTGGTCCTTTCAGCGGTGAGGGAACACAGCGGCTGCTCCTAGGTGAGTTAGGTTAATTTAATTTTTATTTGTCATTGCTAGTTGACTATTTACAATGTGCTTTTTATAGAGGAATATACTTTAATAATGTAATTAATAATATACTTTAATAGTCTGGAGGGCTTTGGAGTTTTGGCTGTGTGGGTCTTTTAGCCGAACTTGGACACAGTGTTGTGCTTTATAGTACAGCATGATAACTTTAATATTTTACTTGTTTTAAATATTGGTCTTGGTTCCCTTTTGTAATCGTTGTTAAGGTACGGTTAGCTGAGGAGGTAGAGGGAAGTCTTGGGGCTGCCAGAGAGCTGATTTTGGCTTTTTATTTTAAATCTTTGCATGATTGTTGTCACTGTGTATTTAATTATTGGTCTTGGTCCCTCTGTTTCTGTTGTTTTCAACCTGAAAAGGAGAAACTTAACAAACTGAGAGGAGTTGTGCATGGGATTAGGACAGTTAGTCGCTTTTGGTTACCTTTAGAGTAACTTTATTGGAGAAGGCAATGGCAACCCACTCCATGTTCTTTCCTGGAGAATCCCAGGGACGGGGGAGCCTCGTGGGCTCCCGTCTATGGGGTAGCACAGAATCGGACACCACTGAAGCGACTTAGCAGCAGCAGAATAACTTTGTGCTTATGTGCCAGCGTCCGTGCCCCGGTGTGTGCCTGTGTGCCGGCGTGTCTGTGCACGCGTGTGCCCATGCCTGGGTGCCTCCGTGTGTGCCCATGTGTGAGTGCCCGCTTGCGTGCCTCCATGTTTGCTCATGCTTGAGTGCCCGCGTGCGTGCCTCCATGTTTGCTCATGCTTGAGTGCCCGCGTGCGTGCCTCCATGTTTGCTCATGCGTGCGTGCCTCCATGTTTGCTCATGCTTGCGTGCCCACGTGCGTGCCTCCATGTTTGCTCATCCTTGCGTGCCCGCGTGCGTGCCTCCATGTTTGCTCATGCTTGCGTGCCCACGTGCGTGCCTCCATGTTTGCTCATGCTTGCGTGCCCGCGTGCGTGCCTCCATGTTTGCTCATGCTTGCGTGCCCACGTGCGTGCCTCCATGTTTGCTCATGCTTGCGTGCCTGCTCGCGTGCCTCCATGTGTGCCCATGTGTACGGGCCCTCATGTGTGCCCTGGCGTGCATGTGCATGCCTGCATGCCCACATATGTGCCTATGCATGCATGCCCATGTGCATGCCCACCTGCGTGCATGCCCACGTGGGTGCCCATATGTGTGAGTTCTCATTTGTGTCATTAAATTTTGGAATCAATCCTCTCAGACGCTGATTTAATTAACAAGAAAAAAAAAAGCTTCTGACATTTTAAGCTTGGAATGAGGTAATCAAAGGTCTGATTGGCACAGGAATTGTTCACTAATGACTTTAAATAGCTTTCAGTCACCGTTGGGGCAGTTTTATGTTTTTGTTTAAGGTACTTGTGCATTTGATATCATATTTGACCAAACGTGGTCCTGGGGTTTTTCATGTGTTTTCCTTTAAAAGCCTGATCTTATTTGCACTTGGTATTTTACAAACACTGTGGATACCCCAAAGCCTCTCTTCAGCCAATATTGGATGCAGTTTGGCCTTAAATTTTATGTAACAATTGTTTGTTCATTCTCTTTGCATTTCAGTTAAGTTTTCTTGATTGGGATTTCATAGTTTTCTTATGAAAGGTTTTGTGAAAATTTAGATTTACAGGGGGAGAAAATTAAGTCAGATTGCGTGTCTTTTATTTGGTAATTGTGTATTTGGTATAGTTTTATTTGTTTAAATTGTGATTTTATAGCCCATTCCATAAATTTCTTTAAAAATAAACATTTTAGGGTACTCGGGATTTACAAATGCAGGATTTAATCATCAGGCAGAGTCTTTAATGTTTTACGATAGTGAATGCACTGAAGTGTCCGTCATAGGCTGCCTTGTAGTGCAGTTTGGCAGTTTTACAGAGGAATTGTGTGTTTGGTATCATTTGAATCCATTAAATGTAGATCTTGGTCCTTTTCACAAGCTTTGTGTTTAAAAAAAAAAAAAACACAAAACACCGTATGTTGTCTTCAATTCACAAATAAGGAAACAAGTTTTCTAATCGATAGATTTATGGTATTTTCAGTGTAAAAATACATACCTGGATAACCTGAGTGGCCACGAGCTTGTTTTAGGACACCGGATGCTCAAAAATGCCTGGTACTGGCCAGAGTTGAGTCATGTTTTGGATTTCGTCTCCTGTAAAATCACATGTTGAATATGACGTTATTCCATAAAATATTCTGTCCCTGCAGCTGCTGCTAAGTCATTTCAGTTGTGTCTGACTCTGTGCGACCCCATAGATGGCAGCCCACCAGGCTCCCCCGTCCCTCAGATTCTCCAGGCAAGAACACTGGAGTGGGGTGCCATCGCCTTCTCCGATTCTGTCCCTAGCCTTTGGCATATATTTGCTTTGAAAGATGTGAGTCATTTAAAGATAAAAATCAGGAAAGTAACGGGGAGATGGAGGGCTTTGTGTTTCCAGGCTGCGAAGTCGTGTTGTGTGTTCAGTTTTGAGTTTTATTTTGCAGGCTCAGTGTGCATTTAACATAACAGTAATTTTAAAATTTTGGTCCGGGTCCTCTTTCCCAGGTCCTTTTCCCCCTGTTATTCCACAGGGGGGAAATGATTTGTACAGTTTCTGTTCATAAGCAAGGAGGACAGCAGTGTTGGGTAACAGGGTAGTCAGGACCGAAAACGGCGGGATTTCCAAGTCCCGCCCCAATGTGCTGCCTTCCCCTCCCTATTGGCCACACCCAGCGGAGGTTTTTGCGCTTAACCGTAGAGCGAGGGGAGGCTTCTGAAATCTAAATGGTAATGGTTGCTTGTGCCTCTGTTACCTGACATGTATTCATGAGGAGAATTTAATGAAAGGAAAACCCTTGTCTTTCAGAAACCCAAAGACCAAACTCACTGAGAGGAGCCCAATTCTTGCTTTGAGGTAAAATGATGCTATTATTGAATTTGTCTGGTTTGTTCTTGATTTCTACCTGAATAATGCGCATTGTTCAATATGTCGGTGACTGCTGGACACCTTTTTTGGTAGAACACTAGTGATTTCCGACTATTCTCTTCCTGGATTATGTTTAGAAATCAGAAAGTTGGATTGTTGGTAGGATTGAAAGCTACTTCTGCCTCTGTTATGTGACATACCGAGGTTTTAGGCATTGGGGCATTAAAGCATCACAAATACTACCGTTTCAAGCTCTAAACCTCGTTTTTGACTGTGGGATTTAGGTCCAAGGGTCAGGCTTGAAGGCATCTTTATTGCATCTACTTTGCTCATAGGAATCCTAGAGGGCATATTTTCCAAAGAACACATCTACAAAAGCCAATATTAGCAATGGTTATATTTCTCTCATTGCTACTACCTTGAAGGATCTGTGCTCAGTTTCAGACAGCAGCAATGTTATTTAATGGTTTGGATTATTCATAAAAGTACCCCTAATGATATTAGCTGCTTTCTGCTGTCTGTGACTTTCTAACTGTGTTACTGATTACTTAAACTAATACCTCATGAAATTGTTGTAGAGTATGGTGAACAGTTCAGCCTCCCATTTCAAAGGTTTAAGCCTTTAGCTATGGTATTGAAAATAAACAGATTGGTTTGAGATGCACCGTCCCCCATAGAAATTAAGGGACATTGCCTTTTAGCCTAATATTTCATACTTTCCCTGTGATGTTTGATTAAAGCAGGATGAAGGTTGATTTTGAAGGGGCAGTCAGACCTCTGAAGTAGCAATCTCATCTGATCTTGTAGCCACAAAATGAGTGTTGTCCCTTACGTTATATTTCACTCTGAATGATTGGGTACCCACCAACCATTTCCAAAAGTTCCTCTGGATAAGGGGAAAAAAAGGATGTTTGTTCCAGCCACTCACCTAAATAAGTTTCCAAGTGAAGTAACTTTCCCTCTGTGGTGCTAAGCTGCCCACCCTCAGGCAAGTCTTCTTGCAGATTTGCTAAGTTACCACCTTTTTCGGGACCTGCTGTGGAAAAGTCCAGTACTGATAAATCTGTGGACTTGTAACATGAAGAAAAAGGAACCAGAACCCGCCAGATGATTCAGTGCATTGCTGTGTAGTGAGAGGTGAGGGGTGTTGGCCAGAGGGCAACTCTGCTGTCTCCTGGGTCACTACACAAGGTGTTGGGCCCCTTCCCTGTGTCTCTAGAGATAGGAACTACCAGCAGTGGCAGGGTCACTCCTGGACACTGCCGACTAACTCGATGGTAGAGACCGTGTTTCTACAACCCATTGTTTTAATTAAGCAGGTGCATGTTTTTACCCATACTTATTTGTATTCCTCTGTACCCTGTGAGTGCTACTGTTACAGAGACATTGGCAGAATCAGACTGGTTGAATTTCAAAGAAACCTCACTTTGACTTTTTAAAACCAGAATTTTGACTTTTCTTTTTATTCTTTTTGGAAAGCCAGAATGGACTAGATTGTAGAAAACAAACTTCGGGAGTCAAGAGTGCAGGGTGCTGCTTAAATTCCTCTGTTTCAACAGGTACGAGAACGTGGATCTGAATGTAATTTTAGAGCCCAGTTCTATCTATGGAAAAGGGGGAGGGATGAGATTCATGGACCAAGCGGGGAGCAGGGAATGGTAGTCTGCCAGCCTACCTACCCTAATTGTGACATTTGGTAGGAGTCCTGAAGGCAAAGGCCAGCAATTAAGGTAATATGTAGGTCGTACTCCTCCAAATCTTTACCTTCCCATGCATTTTGGGCATTTTCCTGCTCTACAGACATTGCTGGGACCACATATCATGTTTCATACATAGTAAGCCTTCAGTCTCTAAGCTTGAGAGACACTCAGCTCATTTTCACTCTAAGACAGGTCTGGTAGTTCAGCTGACTTCTAACGTATTCAATACTTGGTGTCACTGTTAAAATGTTTCAACTGATTCAGGTATTGGAAGCTGGGAATAAGATTTGAGATTTTCATGCTTAAGTCTCCCTGACCCCTGTGTTTCCTGTTAGTTACACCATGGGATGAATGGGTTTGGGTGAGGTGATCATGACAAAAAGTGCTAATGTTATTGGGTTACATTTAAGCTCCTGTATAACAAATGCTGTCTGTTGTCTATGTCAAGGTCATCGTCTCTGTCAGTACAGTGGCCAAACCACAAGGCTTGATTGGTAAGAATTCCCCATGTTTGGTGCTGTTTTTCCCAGATTGCTCTCTGATGTTTCTGTAAAACATGTAAAGGTCTTGTGTGTGAACCTGATCTCACCTTTGCAGGCAATTTTCTGACAAGGTAAGTAGTAGCTAGATCTGGATTCTTTTCTGGTGAGTGATGAGATTTCATATGAATTTGGGGTTGAAGCTTTCAGAATATTGGAATACCAAATCGCAGCATGGGACATCTTCTAACCACAGTTTTTACATTTGGAGTTGTTGCTCACTCTGGCGTACGTTTAGGAATG
The DNA here is from genome assembly GCF_003369695.1 of Bos indicus x Bos taurus. Taxonomy (NCBI): domain Eukaryota; kingdom Metazoa; phylum Chordata; class Mammalia; order Artiodactyla; family Bovidae; genus Bos; species Bos indicus x Bos taurus. Next base: position 128,952,526 of record NC_040105.1, read on the forward strand.
CAGTCTTCCCCTCCAGTCATCTAACAATAAGCCTTATAAACTAGAATCATGTGTAAATTCCTGCATTATTGGTGGCTCAGACGGTAAAGCAAGCGTCTGTGTACAATGAGGGAGACCCGGGTTCAATCCCTGGGTCGGGAAGATCTCCTGGAGAAGGGAATGGCAACCCACTCCAGTACTCTTGCCTGGAAAATTCCATGGACGGAGGAGCCTGGTAGGCTACAGTCCATGGGGTTGCAAACAGTCGGATACGACTGAGCAACTTCACTTCACTTCATGTAGCCCTATGCTTGGTACTTTATAACTTGCCACTTGGATTGCTTTGGAGTCAGTCAGATCACAGTTCCAATCTGATTCCACCAGTAACTGTGTGTAGACATAAATACTAGAGTGGGTAGCCATTTCCCTCTCCGACCCAAAGATCGAACCCGTGTCTCCTGCACTGCAGGCAGATTCTTTTCCATCTGAGCCACCAAGGAAGCCCACACTTTTAAGAAGTTCTATCCAAAGTCCAGGAGGAGCTGATGAGGTGGTTGGATCAGGCAGAATCTGCAGAGAACTCTAGTGGAATACTGCATTAGGACTCTGGATAGCCACGAGTGCCTCAGGAGAGTCTGGAAACTGCTAGATCCCCAAAAAGCAAACCTGTGAGCTTCTGCTAGAGTTCTTCCAGGGTCAAGAGTGGAGGTTCTGCTGTCCCTACTTGGGTCTTTCTGTAGCTGATGATGCAGTCTTTACTGTCTAGAGAAGGACTTCCCTAGAGGAGGCAAGGCAAGAGATGTCAGCTAAAAGCACAGTGCAGTGAACTTCCCTGGTGGCCCAATGGCTCCCAATGCAGGGGACTGGGGTTCAATCCCTGGTCAGGGAACTATGATCCTACATGCTGCACCTAAAACTTCACATGCTTCAACTAAAGATCCCTCATGCCTCAACGGAGATGGAAGAACTCACGTGTTGCCACTAGAGACCCGGTATAGCCAAATAAATAAATAAAAATATTAAAAAAAATAAAAGCATGGTGGGAAGAGAGTAGAGGAGAATGATTGTTCCTAGTGCACAAAGGTACATGGGTAGCTTGCTGGTCAGGGAATAATTTTTCTAAACATGATCTTTTCTCAACAGATCCAGTTTCACTGTTTCCACCTGGGCTGATAAGGACGTGCCTCTCAGGATCTTTGTGGAGGTAAGGACATTTGACAGTCACAGAAAAGTGTTTTTATTAATACATCATTTTGATTCACAGAATAAGCAAAATGGCGGCAGGTAGAGATTTTCACAGCTTGCATGAGTGTTAATTAGAAACAACTAGAAGCCTTGGATGTGAGTGTCACTTGTTTAATTTAAATATCTTTGCAGAGAAACTGGTCCTTACTCAGTTAGTCATAGCTGGCATCCAGCCATAAGGAAACCCCAAAACCCATCTGTTCCTTGGACTTTTGACCAAAACGGTCACCCCACACACACCTAGTTAGTATAAGTGTAGATCATTTGGGTACTTCAACACAGTGGGAATTTTGATTCCTCATTTAAGCAAAAATCTTTCCAGCTACCTATTTCAGCATGTCTCATTTTTGGCTGTTCTATAGACCTGTTTTCTCCATTTATGTATGTAGTTAGGTTGGAAATGTCAAGGGACCACAGGGGAATGTTTATGAAATTCCATAAAAATATGCTTTCACAAGACTGAGGTTTATTGGTATTCCAGAGGAGCTAGCTGGTAATGACTTCTTTTCCATCGGAGTCTGCTCCTCGCCTCCTCCCTCTCACCTTGAACTTTTGCTTGAATCTAGGAATCAATTTTGTCTAATTTCCAAATGTTACTTGTCGGTGGTTTGGCTGGATTCATTACACATACACACACACACACCCACACACACACCCACACCCAGAATGGAAGTAGCTTGGTGCATCTTAATGACATAAATACTACCCTTATCTTGAAAGCTTTTATTCTTCCTTCCTGTTATTTTGTTTTGTGATTTCTCAGCAGAATAAAGGGATATAATGATAATTTTATTAAAATGAGAGGTTCTCTTAGCAGTACCATGACCCTACTGTCTCATTTCATGGTAAACTCTACTCGTCATTTGTAGGCATTTGTGGGAATTCATATTTTTCATGGAGTTCTAATGAGTCAAAAGTGATCCAGAAAAGACTGTCCTTTGGTCAATGACTGTCCAGCTGTGGGCCTGGCATGCATTCCCTGCAATCTGTCTGTGCACAAAGTGGGTGCACAAACCAGTCCAAAAATAAAAGTTTGTGTTTTTTAAAAAATTTGTATCAAATTTATACAAGTATGAAATTTAAAGAATAAAATAATTCCATGAGGTTTACTCATCAAAATAATACCTCCCCCAGCCTACCACCATTCCATTTCCTGCTCACCATGTTTATCCAGAAGTGACACGTGATTTTGCAATTGTAGAAGTAGCTGGTGCTGAAAACTGCTCAGAAAATCATGAGAGCACTAAAAGGATTTTAGATGTAGTTCTTTGGCCACTTATTGTCTGTTTTTCTGAGGGGAGAAGAATTGCAGCAGATAAATCCTCAGAAAATGAATCAGAGAGGGAATGACAAGTAGGAAATGGTCTCTTACCTTCAGCCCGGCCCAAAGATGGGGAGAAGGCTTGAAACAGTAGTGCTGTGCTCCCGAGGATGAGGACAAAGCAGACAGTTAGAAGGATAGGGCTTTTGGTATGAAAGGTGTCATGGGCATTGTGGGTTCAGGGGGTGTCTCCTACCCCCTTTCCTCTTCTCAATCCTCCCTGTGCTTCAGCATCTCCTCAACTAAACAAGTAACATAAAGGATATCACAGATCTGGAAGTTTTATTACTGTGGTCTGAGATGTAGCTAGCAAATATGGAAGGAGATGTATATATCAGGAGGCAAAACCATGACTTATTGCAAATACTACTTTTCCCTACACATTTTAGCTTCAGAATATAGGTATTCAAAAGAAATGTCTAGTGCTGTGGCCACTTGATTTTTTAAACTTTCATGCGTCTTCCCACCTTCTACCTTGGGGTTTGATTCAACTAATCAAAGTAATATTTAAAGGTGGGCAAAGATATCAATGTAGATGAAAATTGAAGGCAATCTCAGTTTGAGATGCATCAATTAATTGCTTTAAACGCTTCATTTAGATATATATGCCATCTATGGTCTATTTCAGAGAAGGCAATGTCAACCCACTCCAGTACTCTTGCCTGGAAAATCCCATGGACGGAGGAGCCTGGTAGGCTGCAGTCCATGGGGTCGCTAAGAGTTGGACACGACTGAGCGACTTCACTCTCACTTTTCACTTTCATGCATTGGAGAAGGAAATGGCAACCCACTCCAGTGTTCTTGCCTGGAGAATCCCAGGGACCGGGGAGCCTGGTGGGCTGCCATCTATGGGGTCGCACAGAGTCGGACACGACTGACGTGACTTAGCAGCAGCAGCAGCAGTACAATGCTCCAAGTATGTATAAGGAAGAAGAAGATACCAGTGCCCATTGTGAGTATAGGAGAGAGAATTGCCCTTTAGGCAAAGTTGAGAAACTGGTGATGGAGATGACTCTTTACCATTTTTCTCTGAATTCTTTATTTCTTTGTTGATGTAGGCTTTGCTGCTCCTGTTTCTTGTGGATTTTTATTGGGCCTCTGAAAAATGACCCTGGGAATAAGTGGCCTCTCAGCTTCTCATTTGTTTAGAGTCGAATTTCTGGTACAGACTTTTTGCACATGAGCTATTTTAAGGGTGAGATTGTTCCAATATATTCCTCAAGACACTGTTTTCCTTCAATATTCCCATATTCCGTATCTTTCTTCTGGACTTTAATCTGAAGTCATGGTTGGTACCTGTAATATTTCATCTCCCTCTTGTGATCTTTCATTGATTTTTTTTTTTCAGGAGGACTCAGCTAAGTTTCCAAGTTTTAATTCCATACATTGATCAATTTCTTTTTCTTATTTTGAGTTAGTTCTATGTGCTGAGATTCAGTGCCTTTTCTTCCTCTACTTTTTTGTTTTCTAGCCCAGATCTTTGTTTTCTTAGTATATTCTTTGTGAGGTTTCATGGCAATGACACTTGTGAAGGTGATATGGTTTGTGTCTGCCAGAAAGCATCTATTCAGCTAAATCCTGTCTGTCTTCTATGAAGACCAGCAGGCCATCTAGAATCTGCTCTAAGCTTTGGTTTTCTCTATCCCTTCCCTGCTTGGCTAGACTTTATCATGTTTCATCTTTGATATATGGTTCCTAATTCCACAAATTCTTCTGCTCTGTGCGCTTAAGAAGCATACAATTCCTATATGCCAATCCACCTACAAGAGCTGTCCCTAGAAAATCATCCAGTTAGTCTGTTAACTCTTTTATACTGGTACTCCTGGACTTTTGTTGTAATCTGTCTAGTTTTTATTTTTTGTCTTAATTTTCAAGAGGTATTTTCCTACTTGGTATTTCCATACCCTTTGTGCTTCTTTTTTTTTTTTTTTTTGCATCTATTGAGATAATCATATGGTTTTTGTTTTTCAGTTTGTTAATGTGGTGTATTACATTGATTGATTTGCGGATATTGAAGAATCCTTGCATCCCTGGGATAAAGCCCACTTGGTCATGGTGTATGATCTTTTTAATGTGTTGTTGGATTCTGATTGCTAGAATTTTGTTTAGGATTTTTGCATCTATATTCATCAGTGATATTGGCCTGTAGTTTTCTTTTTTTGTGGGATCTTTGTCAGGTTTTGGTATTAGGGTGATGGTGGCCTCATAGAATGAGTTTGGAATTTTACCTTCCTCTGCAATTTTCTGGAAGAGTTTGAGCAGGATAGGTGTTAGCTCTTCTCTAAATTTTTGGTAGAATTCAGCTGTGAAGCCGTCTGGACCTGGGCTTTTGTTTGCTGGAAGATTTTTGATTACAGTTTCAATTTCCGTGCTTGTGATGGGTCTGTTAAGGTTTTCTATTTCTTCCTGGTCGAGTTTTGGAAAGTTGTACTTTTCTAAGAATTTGTCCATTTCTTCCTCGTTGTCCATTTTATTGGCATATAATTGTTGATAATAGTCTCTTATGATCCTTTGTATTTCTGTGTTGTCTGTTGTGATCTCTCCATTTTTGTTTCAAATTTTATTGATTTGATTTTTCTCCCTTTGTTTCTTGATGAGTCTGGCTAATGGTTTATCAATTTTATTTATCCTTTCAAAGAACCAGCTTTTGGCTTTGTTGATTTTTGCTATGGTCTCTTTTGTTTCTTTTGCATTTATTTCTGCTCTAATTTTTAAGATTTCTTTCCTTCTACTAACCCTGGGGTTCTTCATTTCTTCCTTTTCTAGTTGCTTTAGGTGTAGAGTTAGGTTATTTATTTGACTTTTTTCTTGTTTCTTGAGGTGTGCCTGTATTGCTATGAACTTTCCCCTTAGGACTGCTTTTACTGTGTCCCACAGGTTTTGGGTTGTTGTGTTTTCATTTTCATTCGTTTCTATGCAAATTTTGATTTCTTTTTTGATTTCTTCTGTGATTTGTTGGTTATTCAGCAGGGTGTTGTTCATCCTCCATATGTTGGAATTTTTAATAGTTTTTCTCCTGTAATTGAGATCTAATCTTACTGCATTGTGGTCAGAAAAGATGCTTGGAATGATCCTGGGCCATAAAGCTAGCCTTGGTAAATTCAAAAAAATAGAAATCATTCCAAGCATCTTTTCTGACCTTTTGTGCTTCTTAATCACTTCCTGCTCATGGCTCCTTCAGTGAGTGGGAGTGGAGTCAACCCTCTCTGATTACTGAGTTCTTATATATCATTATTTCTTAGGTTCTCCACGATCTTGGTCACCCTTTGTGATCTTGTAACAACTTAAACATCCTTGTTTGTACAACACACTCTTACGGAGAATGTAGACTCCACATGTATTTCCTTTGTTTGTCCCTTCTGGTCTTAAAGATCTGGAATTTCCCTATCTGTACAGGCTGACTTATAAAGATCTCATAGTTAATATTAAGAACTCTTACTTTGAACTTAACCTGTTTTCATTCTTCCACTGCTGATGTTCTTTGATGTGGCTGATTACTTAACTTCTGTGAACTTTAATTACTCTAAGTATAAAATGGAGACGATGAGATCTGCCCCAGCTTCTTAAAGCGGCTGTTATGAGAGCAGAAGTTAAAGCATTGTTGAATACTGGGTCCTCAGAAATATCACCAGAATAACTTGTTGATAAGGACAAGTTGAGTTTATCCTTACTGTGGTAAGGAAGAGTACTATCTTGAAAGCTAAATGGGGATAATTATGCGGTTTGGGAATCTGATTACAGGTGGCTATTGGAGTATGGGTGATTGATTAGGATTAGGTAAAGTTCATGACATAATATTATACTTTGGATTGGTGGACACAACAAGGCAAGGTTTTTGAGACAAGGGTATTGATCTCAATCCTATCTGCTGAAAGTCTGTTCGACATTCATGTGAGTATCTTTGGGACATCTCTGGAATGAGCCACAGAATTATTTGCAATTTCTTTCTTCACGAGCAAGAGTTACCTGGAATTGTAAAGTCATGTTGATGAATACAGTAGAATAGTTAAATTGTTTGGTAAGACAGCTGAAGAGTAAAATCATGTTAATGTAGGCAGTGAGCTGTGAGGAGGTTGAAGCTTTTAGTGCTTGGTATACAAAAGCACTTTGTAAATGATAAGTACTGTATAAATGGTGGTCATATTCATGAGGCAAGTGTTTCACTTGTTTTTGATTCTTATGCCTTTTTATCTAAATGCAGTCTTTTTCTGCTGAAACTCAGTAGAAAGGGGAATCTGTATTCAGAATGACTAAACTTCTGATATGTTATTTAGCTCTTTGATGCCTGGGACCAGCCTTGAAAAAGTCGTGTGAAACCTCTACAAAATTTTCCTCAACTCTTTAAAGCAACTAATCACAAGAGATAATGAAGGCAAAGTCAGGGAGTTTTAATTCAGGTTAAACCTTCAAAGTAAGATAAAACATTTAGGGGGAAAATATATGCCAACATGGTGAGTGAAGCAAAACTCCTCACTTGGCCAATCAAGAGTCAGCCTTTTGCCTTCCTTATCTGAAAATAAAATCTTGGATAGTTCTTTCCTTTATAACTTCCATTTTGGCCTAACACTGGCTCACTAGTTAACTCCAGGTACATGGTATATAGACTGTTTTTAAAAGCTCATTGGGCATAACCTTTAAGATAGACTAATGTAGGTAAAATATCATAGGAATATTATATTTAACATTGGACTAGCAGTTAAAATATAGTTCTCCCAAGAGAGTTATTGCAGGTCTGTTATCTCTAGGCAACATAAATATCATATCAACACTATTGATTAGTTCTCTTTTACTTTGATAGTCAGGTGTGAATTATTTTTAATATGTCTGACACTGTCATAGAAAATAAGTGGACACAGAGGAAAGAGCACTGAGGTATTTGACCATTGTTGTACAAATGTGGACCATCATGAAATAGAAAAACTGTAAGTTTTCAGAATACATAGTACTTTTCCTATCTCATAGTACTTTTTTATCTCAAGTAAAAGCAACAAAGAAAATAGATTTGCTTTAGGATTCAGAGTGCATGACATACTTGAAATAAACTCATGACAATGCCAGACATGGAAGAGAGAATTTAAAAACATGGCAAGGAATGATCCTTTTCTCAAGGATCTTACAATCTAGTTAGAGACAAAACTAACTTAAATTCATTTCATCTGTATAATGAGTTAAGAGGAAGGAAACATTGCAATTTCAATAGAGAAGTCTTAGAAAAGGTCAATGGTGGGGTGCTTCTTGCTCTCGATTCGCAAGGATAGAGGAAAAGTCAGAATCACAGGGGCTTCCCAGGTGACCCAGTGGTAAAGAATCACCTGACACTGCAGGAGACATGGGTTCTCTCCCTCGATTGGAAGATCCCCTGGAGAAGGGAATGGCAACCCACTCCAGTATTCTTGCCCGGAGAATCCCGTGGACAGAGAAGTCTGGCAATCCATGGGGTCACAGAAGAGTTGGACACAACTGAGCACACACACACTCTCCAACACACACACAGAACCCATAAAGGAGAGGGAAAGTACTGAAGAGAAAGGTGTGAGGTAAGGGGACAAAAGTGGGAGGGCACAGACAGACCTGTGATCTTTAAAGTTGAATTGCTGATGGAAATCTGCTGCTGCCACCAGATTTACATCTTTCTCGGCTGTAGTGCAGCTTGGCCCTGAGTATACAGATGCTTTATTGGATTATTATGTCTGTGACACTGCAGCTATTAATCATACTCAGCCATAGGACCTGACAATATAATGATGTTCTATTTTTACTTCTGTCCCCAAAATGCCCCAGAAGTACTGAAATTATGACCAGAAAATTAATTTCTTTGCATTTGGACTAGAAGTAAAAGAATAGGGAATAATTCTACATTCAGTCTATAAATCTCCAGAGTTGTTGAGAAACATTTTGTGTTAACAGTTTAGGCTGAGTTTTACAGTAAGTATTGCACTCCTCCCCAGAGGAACTGGTGAGAAAAATACCTGATCAGAGCATTTCAGTGTTGTTCAAGGCTATCAAACAAATGCTTGCACATATATGCACATACAGTTGTAACACTGATTATTTTGCAAGGTCAGAAAAGGAGTGGCTGTTTTGTGCCACATCCTAGTTGCTTTCCTGAGTATAGAAATAAAACAGGCTACTTCATCCAAGCTTCTCACAGAGGTTTTCTTGGTGATGTGTGTGTGTACCAGGAAATTAGCACACAGGACCATTTATATTCTTATTTATATTGAGTTCCTGATGAGATCAGTTAAGCCACATTCTCAGTCTTCTTCCCTAGTACTTGGTCCATACTCTCAAACTGTCATAGACAGGTGGGCCCTTGGAGATCACTGTCCACTGTATAAGTGAAGAAATGTCAGTGCAGTGAGATAGTGACCACAGAGACTGTGATTAAGCTGACACTACCACCTTGTCTCCTGCTTTGTGTTGTCATCTTCATTCTGTCGTGCACCTTTCCTCTCTTCCCAGAGGTCCTCCATACATTAACATATGTATTTGAAGTGACTGCGTGGAGAGCGAAAGGAGCAGTGATAGATAGTGTGCCTGTTTGTGGGGAATGCTCTCCCCCGCCCACTATGTGTGCCGCACACTTAGACATACACAGCAGGGCAACTATATGACAGCCTGTGTCACCTGTAAGGCCAAGAGTTCTATTTGTAAAGATGTGTTGTATTGCTTTAACTTTTTGGGGTGGGGCACAGGTCAGTTTCATAATCTGTTGACATTGTATACCATCTCTTGGAGAAACAAAAGGCTTTTGCACATATCCATAGACATAGAGTTTTTAGGAGATCAGGGGCCAACCTCAGGAGTCCAACATATTACTGACGGTAAGAATTCCTCTTCATGTTATAAGCACTTATTTCTTTATCTGATCATAAGACATTTGATTGCCTGCCATGTACTCTGGGCCCTGTGCCAGTTCCTTGCTAAGTAACCCTGTGACCTTGGGGTCACCTCCCCAACTCTAAGTTTTGTGTATAAGATTAGCGTGTTTTAATGGAATGATCTCTAAAGTCTCTTATAGTGTTTTATATACTCAGCCTTGTTCTAAGTACAGATAGGAATGCACAGTCCAAGCATCTAATAAAGCAGAACAGTGACCAGGAGCAGGCAAAAGCAAGAAGCAAAGGGAAAAGGGATGGCGGCTCCTGTTTAGTCCTTTGAAACAGACACTTAGGCAAAGAAACTGTTTTGCTGCTGTGTGAGAACTACAGCACTGAGTTTGTCTCTACATGTGGCCTCTGTATAATAATGAATGCTCACATCATTAATCCGTTTGGGCTATTGCATAATTTTTTTATTTTATCGATGAGTTGCTTTTAAATTTTTTAAAAACTCACTCCTTTTCAACCAAGTACTTAATGGGTCAAGTTACTGTTACTGGACTGCAGGAAGTCAGGGAGATGGTACCCTGTGTAAGGAAGAGCGGAGTTTCACACAAACTCTTCCAAGTAAACTATATTTAAGATGTTTATGTTATTACAGTCTCTACTGAAAGCATTTCTAAAGCTCTTAGTAAACTTGTCCCTAGGCTGCTTGTGTCTGTATTTATTCAGCCTTCAAATAATTCATTTGCTCATTTCAGGCATGTGTTTGTTTTATTTTTTTCAACATGATTTAATTTAACTGAGACTTCAAGTTTGTATCAGGATGTCCAAATAAGTTCATTAATTCTGGGAGATTTTCTCCTAATAAGTAGAAATTCATCACCATAAATAATGACATATTAAAGTTATTAAATTGAAAATATCTTTATGCTCACTCTGGAGCTTAAATATGTCAGTCAATAATAATCAAATGCCACCCAAACACTCATAATTTTCTGAGAAGACAAAATTAGTTGGTTTCAATATGTCTGAAAGATAAATCAGACTATCAATGTTTTATCATTCATATGAGAAATTTATATAACTCACATTAAACAAATCAGATCAACTGGAAAATTGGAGTAATTAAACGTTATAGGGGAAAGAATTTTATAAGAAGAGTAACAAAGACACTCATGCTGCTAGTTCAGTTCAGTCGCTCAGTCGTGTCCAACTCTTTGCGACCCCATGAATCGCAGCACGCCAGGCCCCCCTGTCCATCACTGACTCCCGGAGTTCACTCAGACTCACGTCCATCGAGTCTGTGATGCCATCCAGCCATCTCATCCTCTGTTGCCCTCTTCTTCTCCTGCCCCCAATCCCTCCCAGCATCAGGGTCTTTTCCAATGAGTCAGCTCTTGGCATGAGGTGACCAAAATATTGGAGTTTTAGCTTCAGCATCAGTCCTTCCAATGAACACCCAGGAATGGTCTCCTTTAGGATGGACTGGTTAGATCTCCTTGCAGTCCAAGGGACTCTCAGGAGTCTTCTCCAACACCACAGTTCAAAAGCATCAATTGTTCGGCGCTCAGCTTTCTTCACAGTCCAACTCTAAGAGCAGTGAGAAAATGCAGACAGGTGAGGGCAGAAGGTGTAACGAAGGCACAGGTTTCCTGTTCTTAGGAGTAAACAGGGAGCGCCCAAGGCAATTAGATTCATAACAAGTAGCTGGCGAAGCTAGAATATGCCAGCACACTGGAGAAGAGCACAGATACTATAAATGTTGACTTTACTCCCTTTAATTTAAATTTAAAATATTTTGGAGTAAAAAAGAAAAATGCTTTTAAACATAGTTGCATTTGTGATGATGATCAGGAGCCTTCTCTGCCATGTTCTCTACCCTTTCTCTAATACCTGTTTTTATTTTTTTAATATTTGTTTTTCGTTTTGGCTATTTCCCTGTCTACATATACTCTCTTAATACTCATTGTTTAAATTTTTATCTTAGGAGATTGCATATTGTATTCTTCTCTAATGGCTCATTTAACCCACTCTCATCTTTAGCTTCTTTCCTCCCAAATTACATCATCATTTCTCTACTATTTTAGCCACTGGACTTTAACATTCATCTCTTGTTACATCAAGAGTCCATACTTAACAAGGACATGTATATTGCCCGTCTGTCCTTCACTTCATTTCTTTCCCTTTTACATTCTGCACTCTGTCAAACATACCTTTTCTTTTACATTATCAAGGTTGTTAAAAGCACTCTTATTTTTTATAATCACCTAATTTTGTGGGATAAATCATTAAGTAAATTCCTAAGAAAGGTATGCATAAGGCAGAGTTTATGAACTATTAATTATTTGAAAATATTTTTCTTTAGACCTCACACTTGATTGGTACTTGTATAGAATTCTGTGTTCAAAACCATGGGCCCAGGGTTTTCTTTTTAAATTTTTCTTTCTTCTTTTTTGGATCTTCTATTAGATAGATATTGGGTCTCCTGGACCAATCATCTGTTATGTTTGTATTTCTCCTTACTTCTATCTTATACTTTTGCTCTGTATTCTGGGAGCATATTCTCAATCTTAAGAAACTTATGATTCATCAGACACCCTTTTCTAGGCCCCAGTGAACTCCCTACTCTGTTACCTGGGTCTTTGATGGGACATACTCTTATTAGGCTCTCTGAAGTTTCTCACTCATAATTATGACTCCGACTATGGTGATACTAGACACAAATGTCATTATTTCTAATCTTAGTTGTGTTCTCTGAGAAATATAATATAAACCTCCTTTCCTCTCTGTCTTCCCCTTAATTTCTCATGAAAATATAGTTTCTTCTTCCCTTAGAATATCATTATGCAATATAGGCATCAACTATAAACTTTTCTATTTGCCAACACATCATGAGGGTTGCCTTTCATGCTGTTAATGCCTGGGATTTGAATAGAATTTATTTTGTGAACTTGTTCCACGTCTGATTTCTATACCCTTTCCTCTTGAATCTGGGTAAATAAAAATAGTACAAGATCATGCATTAAATGAGCCATTTCAAAATATCTCAAGTAACAAATAGAAAAAGGGAGGAGGTTACTTGTGTAGGAGTCTGCCTATGCAGATAATTACAAATTTAAAAAATCTACAGTAAGCACTATTCCTTTGAGCTGCAAATTAACTCATTCTTATTTGGCAGAAAGAAAGTGAAAGTGAAACTCACTCTGTCGACCCCATGGACTATATAGTCCACGGAATTCTCCAGGCCAGAATACTGGAGTGGGGAATCTTCCTGCCCAGGAATCGGACCAGGGACCCGCCTGCACTTCAGGCAGATTCTTTAGCAACTGAGCTATCAGGGAAGCCCTAATTGGCAGAATGCCCCCAAAATACCACCTTGGTGTCAACAAGTCACTTAATTTAAGCTCTACACTGCACTTTGCTCCTTGAAATATATAGCATCCCTTCTGTCACAGAAACTCTTGAGACTTTTCCTGCAGTAATGTTGTTTTGTGCTAAATGGAAACTTCCCAGATGACGGGCTCATCCAGCCTCCTACTTGCTGCAAAACTCCTGGCACACTTAGCCCTACCAGTTTCTCCTGCCTGGTAATTAACCAAATCCTTCATCTTGAACTGAGGGTCTATATTGTCACTGGGTACAAGAAATAGGTAAATGAAATAGGTTTTTCTCAATATTTAAACTATCTCATGGTGCCCAAAGCAAGATTGTGAAATAAGGGACAGGCTTCTGATTTTAGAGCTTGATCTTACAATTTGGAGCTAGAAGGCTCTGTTTCTTTGAAGAACTATTGTATTTTCTTTTCCATTCATTGTTCACTTAAGCTTCTCTTATTAGGGCCAAAGTTTCATATGCTATTCCTCACTTCACAGCCTGTGAAAGCATACACAGATTATCTTTTTGGAAGTGACTGGTTGTGGGGGGACAAGTCTTTCATACTTAGAAGTGACTAAAAGAAATAAGACCTGCAACATACTTTGCTGTCCATTCTGCTTCATTGGAGCATTCATTATGTGTCTCTCTATATCTGGATTTACTAAGCAAAGAGGGCATTCTAGAAGACAGTATGTTAGCAATTGAGAAACCACCAACTTCAATTAATTAATTGTTTCTATAGTCTCCTTTTAACATGTGTCAAGGATTTTCCTAGAGCAAACTTTTGTTTGTGGTTAATATTTAGAAAAAACAGCATAATTGTGTATTTTTACTATACCCTGAGGCTGAACATTAAATTATCCTAGAGATGTTAAGATTTGGATATGGTTTGCCTTTAAGATTACCCTAGTACATTTGTTAATGAATCTTTTACATGAATTGATACAACTTTAAAAACATTATTAATTTTTACTCTGATTCTAAATGCAGTATAATAATCTACATAGTGTTTTTAAGCACTCAAAGCAACTGTGAGAAGAAAGATTTTTACAATCTGGGAAGAAAAATGTAAATTTTTAGTATTTCATTAGTATTAGGGGAAAAGGGCATTTTAAATGTTCATATTGTGGTAAGCGGGCTTCCCTGGTAGCTCAGCTGGTAAAGAATCCACCTGCAATGCAGGAGACCCCGGTTTGATTCCTGGGTCAGGAAGATCTCCTGGAGAAGGGATAGGCCACCCATTCCAGTATTCTTGGGCTGCCCTGGTGGCTCAGATAGTAAAGAATCCAACTGCAATGCGGGAGACCTGGGTTCGACCCCTGGGTTTGGAAAATCCCCTGGAGGAGGGCATGGCAAGCCACTCCAGTATCCTTGCCTGGAGAATCCCATGGACAGAGGAGCCTGGCGGGCTACAGTTCATGGGATCACAGAGTCAGACATGACTGAGCGACTAAGCACAGCACATTATGGTAAGTAGTGTTTTTTTAAATTGTGTGTAATTTCAAGGCAAAATCAAGATCTGTTCTTATTGTCAGTTTTCTGTGCTCTTCCACCAATCTGCTGAACAGAATGCATTTCAACAGAGCAGAATGGTACTATTAGGAATTATTAGGACTTCTGTGTGTCATACTGTCTCTTGCTGCAGCAGAAGAGTGCTTCAACATCTTAGAGAAATGATTGCCTAAAACCCTAAACCTCTCATACACCAAATCTCAGTTTTACTGTAATACTGAATTCAATTTTGATTAACACCCCTTTCTGTCATTCAGCATTCAACACCTTGGACCTGGGAAATGCTGGGTCACAGAGAAGGAATTGGCGATGGCCTGTTGTCATTCTTGGGTGTTCATAACACTAATCTGTTAAACAGGATGCATTTTACCAGAGTAGAATGATAGGAGTTTTAGGAATTATCAGGACTTCTATACTTCTAAGGAGAAGGCAACAGCACCCCGCTCCAGTACTCTTGCCTAGAGGATCCCATGGATGGAGGAGCCTGGTAGGCTGCAGTCCATGGGGTCGCTAGGAGTCAGACACGACTGAGCGACTTCACTTTCACTTTTCACTTTCATGCATTGGAGAAGGAAATGGCAACCCACTCCAGTGTTCTTGCCTGGAGAATCCCAGGGATGGGGGAGCCTGGCGGGCTGCTGTCTATGGGGTTGCACAGAGTCGGACACGACTGAAACGACTTAGCAGCAGTAGCAGCAGCAGCAGCAGCATCTGGATAAAGTGAGGCTATTGATGGCAATATTATTAAGGATAGGCATTTGGAATTGGGAATACTCTGTTACAAGATATGAGCGTGACTTGTGAAGAAGTATGGTGTTATTAGAAAGTCAGATTAGTTGTAAATACATATTGCAAACACTAGGAGAATCACTAAATTTTCTTCTAAACTATTGTTGATATTCCACGAGAAGAAGTAAAATGTACTCATAAAGCACTTGATTAAAACCAGAAAAGGCAGGGATAGAGAAGAAGAAAAGAAAAGAGCAGGGAATAAAAATGGTTACTACCGTAGTAGATATTAATATATCTATATCAGTAGTCACTTTAGAGGCAAATGATCTAAAAGTGTCAATTAACATATTTTCAGAGTGAATGAAACTATATGTTGTCTATGAGAGACCCATTTTAGATGTAAATATTCTGTAGTTTGTACGTAAAGAGATGGAGGAAGATGAGTAGTTGTATTATTTTTCGACAAAATAGATTTTGTAACAAGGGAAATTATCAGGAATAAGAGGGAGCATTACATAATGAGAAAAAGGAGAAAGCTCTCCCAGAAAACATAACAAAATTCTTAATGCATTTATATCTCACAACAGTTTGTCAAAATACCTAAGGCAAAACAAGTAAAACTTCAAGAAGAAATAGACAAATCCTCTATTACAGTTGGCAGTTTCAGTGCCCTCCTTTCATTCATTGATAGATGAAGCAGGCAAAAAATCAGTAATGGCATAGTTGACCAGAAAAACATCATCAGTCAATTTGATCTAATTGACACTTAAAGAGTACTCCATCCAACAACAGCAGAATACATATTCTCAAACTCACATAAAACATTCACCAACATAGATCACATTCTGGGTGATGAGAAACACCTAAACAAATTTGAAAGAATAGAAGTCATGTAAAGGATGTAGTTGAACCACAATAAGATTCAATTTAAAATCAATAAGAAATAGAAATTCCACAAATATTTGGAGATTAATCAACACATTTCTAAATAACATATGGATCAAAGAAGAAGTTTTAAGATAAATTTTAAAATATTTTGAACTAAACAAAGAAGGGAAATAAAACTTATCAAACTGTGTAAGGTTGCAGCAAAAACAGTGCTTGAAGGAAAATTTATAGCATTAAATTTAGAAAAGAAGAAAGATTTAAAAATGATTCAGCTCACATGTTAGGAAAGTAGAGAAAGAAAAGCAATATGAGCCTAAAGCAAATGAAAGAAAAGAAATAGATTCAATAAAAATTAGAGGAAAAATCAGTGAAATTAAAATTGGGGAAATAATAGAAAAAATCAAGGAAATTAAATCTGGATCTTTGAAAAGAGAGTAAAGTTTAGCCAGGGTAGTGAAGGTTAAAAAAGGGAAGACACAAACTACTAATACCAGAAATGCAAGAGATGTATGACTGTTGATAATGATGGGCATTAAATCTAAAACTTTCTAAAATAACTATCTATTTAAAATAAACATTTTAAAATGAATTATTATTAAGGGTTTACTAAAGGATATGGATTCTCTGCAGATTATAGAGTGTATAAAAAGGCTGAGCTCACAAAAGGTCTTGTTGCGTTTAGGGATCAGTAGGCTTCCAGAGATCCCTGGGAAGCCTACCCTTCTTTCCCCTTCACCCTTCCCTCTTCCCACTGGTAACCACTAGCATGTTCTCTATGAGTCTGTTTCTTTTTTTTGTTTGTTATATTCACTAGTTAGTTTTCTTGATACGATAAGTTATATCGTATAAGTGATATCATATAGTATTTGTCTGACATTTCACTAAGCATGATACCCTCCAAGTCCATCCATGCTACTGTAAATGGCAAAATTTCACTTGGTAAAAGGCTGCGTAGGATTCTATTATGTATATATACACCACATCTTTATCCATTCATCCATTGATGGACATGTAGATTGTTCCCATATCTTGGCATTGTAAATAGTGCTGCTATGAACATTGGGGTGCATCCATCTTTTTGAATTAATGTTTTCCTTTTTGATGGGTATGATTATATGCAATTTCAAATGTTATGTGTCCAAAATCTCTGCCTCTGAGTCACTGAGCTGTTTGTGTAGCTCCTGACAAAGAGAAATCCCTCAGTTGTCTATTTCTAGGAATCGCTAGCTCTGTATTTTCAGAAAATTCAGATGGGTCAGAAAGGAGTGAGAGTAAGGAATGTCAAGAGGTTCAGGCAGGAGGAACAAAAGGTCCAATGAACTGCCACCACATCTGCCCTATTGGTAGCAAGGGATTACAGAAGGGAAGAGGTAGGAAATGGCAGTGCTCAGATATTGGGAAAGGATAGCCCAAGTGTTCACAGTTTGATAGCACCTGGACTCTACTGTTCGTTCAGGTCATCATCTGTTTTAAATTGATGTATAGTTGATTTACATTGTTGTGCCAGTCTCTGCTGTACAGTAAAATGACTCAGTTCCACATGTGTATACATTCTTTTTAAAATATTGTGTTCCATTGTAGTTTATCACAGGAGACTGGATGCAGTCCCCTGTGCTATACAGTAGGACCTTGTTGTTTATCCATTCTGTGTATAATAGCTTGCATCTACTAACCCCAAACTCCCGCTCCATCCCTCTCCCTTCTTTACTACCTCTCCTCCTTGGCAACCACAAGTCTCTTCTCTGTGTGAGTCTGTTTCTGTTCTGTAAACACGTTCATTTGTGCCATATATTTGATTCCACATATAAGTGATATCATATGACATTTGTGTTTCTAACTTACTTCACTGTTGGTGGGAATGTAAGTTGATGCAGCCACTATGGAAAACAAAATGGAGGTTCCTCAGAAAACTGAGACTAGAATTACCGCATGATCCAGCAATTCCACTCCTGGGCATATACCTGGACAAAACTATAATTCAAAAAGATACATGCACCTCTATGTTCATAGAGCTGTTTACAAACCAAAACAAGGAAACAAGCTAAATGTCCATCGACAGATGAATACAGATATGCTACATATATACAATGGAATGCTACTCAGCCATAAAAAAGAACGAAAAAAATGCCATTTGCAGCAACATGGACGGACCTAGAGATTATCATACTAAGTGAAGTAAGTCAGACAGAGAGTGTCTCATCTTTAAAAAATGGCTGCCAAATGTGACTAAGTACTCACTCATTTCTGTTCAGCATAGACAATGTCCTTAACAGACAGCTGCAGGACCCTGATTACACTCTGTTTTGCTTATTAGATGCTGTGACTTATTCCGATGAAGAGAGAACAGGTCTCACTGGTAACAAAACAATCATGCTTTCAGCCCCAGTGAGCATCACCTCTGATCTAGGCTGAATTGTATATATAAAATTCGTATGTTGAAGCCCTAACCACCAATGTGACTGTATTTAGAGATAAGGCTTTTAGAAGGTCATTAAGTTTAAATAAAGTCAAAAGGGTGAGATCCTAATCAGATCGGATTAGTGGCCTTATAAGGAAAGAGAGCTCTCTTTGCATGCGCACACACTGAGGAAAGGCTATGTGAGACCACAGTGAGAAGGTAGCCATCTACAGGCCAGGAAGAGCAGTCTCACCAAGAAACCAAGCCTTGCTTCTAAAATTATGAGAAAATAGATTTCTATTTTTTAAACCACCAATACTGGTATTTGTTATGACAACCCAAGCTGACTAAGGCATCCTCCATTCTTCTTTCTTTAGCCATGGAGGATCAGTGGGAACAATAAGGAAAGTATTGCCTGCGTATAAAACACAGATAAAGAAATTCCCTGTGTGGAAGTATGGCATTTACAGTTGTTTAAAGGGCAATTTGGCTTGTCTCTTTTGTGTTTTAATAGCAGAAAGACATTTCACATAATAATTCAACTCCATGGTTCACTCTAATCTCTGTCTCTGAGTGGGGCTTTGCATTTTTTGCTTGTGATTTACATCGCCTGACACCTAATGTAATGACTCCCATTGCAAGGGCCATTGCTGCATCTGTGCAGCTCCAATCTGTCACTGGCAACGTTCTGAGAGCTGGGGTACCCTCCATTCAATCATGAAACTAGACTGAGTATAATTAATTACATCCTTTACCCCCAGCCCCACCAACTGCAACACATCACTTCTCTTAAAAACTCAGTCAAAGCAATATTTTTTCCCATACCCTCCATCCCCATCTTTTCAGTAAATGCAGACATGGTTGTGCAATCAATCTGGAAACTTTAGGCTGTTTTTTTTTTTTAATTTCAAATATTCATGAGCATATCTCTGCTGCAGATTTTAAATGTATTCTTTTAAGAAATGTATTCTTTTAGAATGAGCTCTCTAACTGGCTACTATACTTCAGGAAGATCTTTGAAACTGGAGTTTCAGCCACCTGTATGTAAGCAGCAGCCATCTCTGTGACTGTCTTCTAGGACTGTAACAGATGCTTTAGCTGATAAATAAACACCCATAATTTTATTGTCAAGTTTGCAGTTCGGTGACAGTACCTAAGCACCAGTTATTCTGTGGGCTACGTTAAATGGAGTAATAGAATGCAGGACTAGGATTTCAAGGGTGAGATTTGATATGATTGTTTAGGTTGTATCATTAGGCATTACACCAAATAATTTATCCAAGTGGATGGTCTTCAATTTTCAAGTCACTCAGATTTTGAGTGACTGATAAATTAAGAGAATGAGGTTCATTATGGGCGGTGAGAGGGGAAAAAAGTGCATCAGAAGCTTGGAAAAGAACAGACTCTCAAAACCAGCTAAGCCCATGATGCATTCCAGTGAATTGTTAGGATGCTATTATGTTAAGAAGTTCTCTGCTTTCCTATAAAGGTCTCTGAGAGTATTTTCTGTTGGCCATTAAGACAGAGCAACACAAACCAGACAGCAGTTGTGACTTGAATGCTCAGTGCTGTAAAACTATTATGTGAATCGTGTTCAGTTTACATATGGAAGATGATGGTGCCTCAGTGCTGTTTGCATCATTACAACTCAGGAGGGAAAAATGTAAAGTGAGTGGAAAAGAGGAAGGTAGAAAAAATTAATTGGAGCTTTGAGACCAAGGACATGCCCACCTGGTCAGCTTCATCTAAAGTTAAAGAAGTAAATGCTGTCTAGAGGACTCAGTCGCTTCTTTTGAATCTCTGGAAGGCTGTTAATCTCTTGCCCACATATAGGAAGCATAGCCCCTGGAACAGACTCCGGGCACTAGAAAATAGAAATCAAAATAAGGCAGAAGTTGTTGGAGTTTATCTAGGACAGTTTAGTTGCTGCTGCTAAGTCACTTCAGTCGTGTCCGACTCTGTGCGACCCCATAGACGGCAGCCCACCAGGCTCCCCCGTCCCTGGGATTCTCCAGGCAAGAACACTGGAGTGGGTTGCCATTTCTTTCTCCAATGCATGAAAGTGAAAAGTGAAAGTGAAGTCGCTCAGTCGTGTCCAACTCTTAGCGACCCCATGGACTGTAGTGCACCAGGCTCCTCCGTCCATGGGATTTTCCAGGCAAGAGTACTGGAGTGGGGTGCCATTACCGAAATAATATCCTCATTACTCCAACTCTCTCCTTCAACCTATCACGATTCCTTGTACTTTAGATCTTTGTATTGCTCCTCATCCCCAGAATGTGTCCCCTTTCCTTTCATGTAATGAGTAGACTGGAAGGGGAGAGACTGTACTTAGGAAATGAGACCCTGCACTTAGGTAAGTACTTAGGTAGGAAATTTAAGTTCTAGTCTCGGCTCAGACACTTAAAACCTCTCTGACCTGAATGTCCTTACCTGACATACTTCATTGTGAGGGTAAGGATCTTTTATCTCATCAGTGCCAACAGTTCTTAAGTCTGAGCATTTACCAGCCTCAGAGAGGTTCCTGCTCTGTGGCCCATTGGCATGTAGAGGGATGTGGGATTTACTTACATCTAGGAAATAACATTGACCTGGCCCCTGAATTTTCACATTAAAAGATTAATCCTACTTACTGTGCTTGTCTTAAGTATGAATCTGTTTTCTATCAGTAGTAG
The DNA here is from genome assembly GCF_003369695.1 of Bos indicus x Bos taurus. Taxonomy (NCBI): domain Eukaryota; kingdom Metazoa; phylum Chordata; class Mammalia; order Artiodactyla; family Bovidae; genus Bos; species Bos indicus x Bos taurus. The sequence goes on from NC_040105.1 coordinate 128,973,475, forward strand.
AAAATATTAACACTGTATTTTTTCTCTAGTCATATTTTTGTTAAGACATGAGTTTATACTGTATTCAGGGTTCATATCCTCCTTTCTTAATATATCCATCTCATGGGCTTCTTAACAGTGACCATATATCTTGAACCAAGTAATGTACACATAGTATATTAGTGGAGTCACTTTAAATGAAAGTGTCAGAAAGAAAAGCAATTCAAAGTAGCTTCTAAGCAAGAGAGGGAATGAATGACATATTACTGAGAAATCTGATGGAGGCACTTTAGTTCACATACAGCATTGACTTTCATTCTGTTTCTCAGTGCTGCTTTCTCTTGTCCTGTAAGTCTTGGCTCTTACCTGACACAAAAAGGCCCTATCCGTATGGTAAGAGGACACAACTGCCAGGGCTCCCCCTTGTCTACATTGTAAGACAAGATGTTTAAGCTCTGTGGCATCCGATTGTCTCTGCATGGCTCATGTGCGTCACATGTACCGATCTTGGTGGACAGGGATCTTGGGTCACCATGATGGGCAGGCAGTGCTCTGATTGCCGGCTAGCAGACAAAAAAATCAACAGCCCTTCACTACACTATTCCTAGTCTACTCAGCACTCACACGCCCTCGGTGAGATGAAATATAATCAAGCTGATGTTTCCAGTGATACCTGTGGAGGGACTTCTTTCTGCAGTTGTGAAATTCATTTTGTGAAGTCTTTAACAGGAATAAAAATCAAATTTTACTTTTTTCCACCTTTTTGGTAGTCACAGACACATTCACTCCCTTTTCTACATTTCAAAGTCAGGTAATTCTTGGGGCTTCCCTGGTGGTCCAGTGGCTAGGAATCCACCTTGCAATGCAAAAGTTAAATCATTCTGAAGCCTTGTAAATATTCAGACCCACTGTGTTCATTCAGTTGGTCATACATATGGCATCAGGTGCCATTTGCAATCTGAATATTATTTCATTCCCACCCAGGGGTGCTGTCTTAGCTCCTTAAATGGATAACCAGTTGTCTACTTCAGTGTCTCTTGGACTCAGACCCCACTGTCATAAATCATATTTTCATTCTCCATCTCTGGGACCACATCTTGGGTTCACTAAGTTCCACATCCTAGTGGCTCTTAGCACCAGACTCTCCATCCAGAGGGGCTGTTAACTGCTCTTGCTTTGTTGTTTTCCCAGGGCCTGCTTCTTGATGTGGAGCTCTCATTTCTACAATTTCTTCTCTCTATATTTAACTGCTCCTTTGTTGACAGCCAAAATCCCATCTATTCCATACTAGAAGGGAATGTGAATGTGGAATAGAAACTTAAACTATCAGGAAACTGTTCATTTTAAGTAATTCTACTGGCTTAAATAAGTAGGAGTTTAATTATTTTCATTATTTTTCACATAAGAGCTATGTCTTGCATTGTCAAAATTTCTGTTTAAGGCTTTTCAACATGAATATGGAATCAACGATTAAAACTATCATTTAGGAAGTTTTGACTGCATGTAACAAAATGTTTTAATGTATGTCATGCAAACTACAGGCTCACATCACAGAAACTGTGTTGGTAGTAAATTTACTCCTTGTGTAACAGCTCCAGCTCATCAAGGATCAGTGCTCTTATGAGCTTTCATATTACTCTGCCATCCTGAACTTGTTAACTTTTTAAGTCAATTAATCTAGCGTGACTTCTCCTTTCCCAACCTTTGGACTTAAACCTCATGGTATTCCATGTCCAGTGGTCCTGAGCTTTTAACTGCAAGGAACAAAACAGAACTTCAGTAGCCTAAATAAATATGATGGTTGTTGCAGTGGTTCAGTGGCATCTTCAAGGAACCATGTTTTTAAGAAAGATTTTCAGTCTTCAATTCTGGTTGTCTTTTATCTGCTGGTGGTTGTCTCTTGGAATTAATAAGGCTTCTTTATTGCAGTATTCATCTTCATCTTGTTGTTTCATGAGATAAGAAGGCTTCCTTATTCTATTTATGTTCAGTTGGTAAAAAGGGGAAGTGTGAATGTTGAATGGCAAAATGGGTCTTTGCAGGTATCTTTTTTTATCAGCTACACAAACTCAGTAGACTCCTGCTTTGTTGTTCAGTCGCTCGGTCGTCTCCGACTCTTTGGGACCCCATGGACTGCAGCACACCAGGCCTCCCTGTCCATCACCAACTCCTGGAGTTTACTCAAACTCATGTCCATTGAGTCAGTGATGCAATCCAGCCATCTCATCCTCTGTCGTTCCCTTCTCCTCCTGCCTTCAGTCTTTCTCAGCATCAGGGTCTTTTCTAATGAGTCAGCTCTTTGCATCAGGTGGCCAAAGTATTGGAGCTTCAGCTTCAGCATCTGTACTCCCAGTGAATACTCAGGGTTGATTTACTTTAGGATGGACTGGTTTGATCTCCTTGCAGTCCAAGGGACTCTCAAGAGTCTTCTCCAACTCCACAGTTCAAAAGCAACAATTCTTCAGCACTCAGCTTTCTTTATGGTCCAACTCTGTGGAAAAACCATAGCTTGACTAAATGGACCTTTGTCAGGAAAGTAATGTCTCTGCTTTTTAATACGCTGTCTAGGTTTGTGGGCTTCCCTGGTGTCTTAGTGGGTAAAGAATCTGCCTGCAATGCAGGAGACCCCTGTTCAATTTCTGGGTCAGGAAGATCCCCTGGAGAAGAGATAGGCCACCCTCTCTGGTGGTCTCGAGTTTCCCAGGTGGCTCAGATGGTAAAGAATCTGCCGGCAATGCAGGACACCTGGGTTCGATCCCTGGGTTTGGAAGATCCCCTGGAGGGAGGGCATGGCAACCCACTCCAGTATTCTTGGCTGGAGAATCCTGAGAGCAGAGCCTGGCAGGCTACAGTCCGTGGTATTGCAAAGAGTCAGACACGACTGAGCAATTAAGCACAGCAGCAGGTTTGTCATAGCTTTTCTTCCAAGGACCAAGTGTCTTTAATTTCATGGCTGCAGTCACCATCTGCAGCATTTTGGAGCCCAAGAAAATAAAGTCTGTCACTGTTTCCATTGTTTCCCCATCTATTTGCTATGAAGTGATGGGAATGGATGCCATGATCTTTGTTTTATGAATGTTGAGTTTTAAGCCAGCTTTTTCACTCTCCTCTTTCACTTTCATCAAGAGGCTCTTTAGTTCCTCTTCATTTTCAGCCATAAGGGTGATGTCATGTGCATGTCTGAGGTTATTGATATTTCTCTCTGCAATTTTGATTCCAGCTTGTGCTTCATCCAGCCCAGCATTTCGCATGATGTACTCTGCATATAAGTTAAATAAGCAGGGTGACCATATACAGCCTTGACATACTCTTTTCCCAATTTTGAACCAGTCTGTTGTTCCATGTCCAGTTCTAACTGTGCTTCTTGACCCGCATACAGATTTATCAGGAGGCAGGTAAGGTGGTCTGGTATTCCCATCTCTTTAAAAATTTTCCAGTTTGTGGTGACCCACACAGTCAAAGGCTTTTAGTGTAGTCAATGAAGCAGAAGTAGGTGTTTTATTGGAACTTTCTTGCTTTTTCTATGATTGAACAGATGTTGGCAATTTGATCTCTGGTTCCTCTTCCTTTTCTAAATCCAGCTTGAACATCTGGAAGTTCTCGGTTCATGTACTGTTGAAGCCTGGCTTGGAGGATTTTGAGCATTATTTTGCTAGCGTGTGAGATGAGTGCAATTGTGCAGTAGTTTGAACATTCTTTGACATTGTCCTTCTTTGGGATTGGGCTTCCCTTGTGTCTCAACTGGTAAAGAATCCCCCGGCAATGCGGGATACCTGGGTTCAAAATCTGGGTTGGGAAGATCCCCTGGAGAAGGGAAAGGCTACCCACTCCAGTATTCTGGCCTGGAGAATTCATTTCATGGACTGTATAGTCCATGGGGTCGCAGAGTCAGACATGACTGAGCGACTTTCACTTCTTTGGGACTGGAATAAAAACTGACCTTTTCCAGTTCTGTGGCTACTGCTGAGTTTTCCAAATTTGCTGGCATGTTGAGTGAAGCACTTTAACAGCATCATCTTTTAGGATTTGAAATAACTCAGCTGTAATTTCATCACTTTCACTAGCTTTGTTCGTAGTGATGCTTCCTAAGGCCGACTTGACTTCACACTCCAAGATGTCTGGGCTCTAGTGTCTTGATAACTGTGTCAGATGTCCTCAACAGTCTGGAAGGGTGATTGGAAAGCCATATGGAAGTAAATATAATGGTAGAATTTCCAGAACTGACAAGGAATTAAGCTATGCCTACAGTCACCTTATCTATGCTGTCCCGTATGGTTCAGTTCAGTCACTCAGTCATGTCCGACTCTTTGCGACCCTGTGAATTGCCGCACGCCAGGCCTCCCTGTCCATCATGAACTCCCGGAGCTTGCTCAAACTCATGTCCATCGAGTCAGCGGTACAATCCAACCATCTCATCCTCTGTCCTCATCCCCTTCTCCTCCTGCCTTCAATCTTTCCCAGGATCAGGGTCTTTCCCAATGAGTCAGTTCTTCACATCAGGTGGTCAAAATATTGGAGCTTCAGCATCAGTCCTTCCAATGAATATTCAGGACTGATTTCCTTTAGGATTGACTGGTTTAATCTCCTTGCAGTCCAAGGGACTCTCCAGTCTTCTCCAACACCACAGTTCAAGAGCATCAGTTCTTTGGTGCTCAGCTTTGTTTATGGAAAAAAGAAAGCTTTCTTCATATATTAAAAAAATAAGGTTTCACCTATCCAAAAGACGTAAATGGAAATCCTTACTGTGTCTTGGGAAAATGACACACAGGTAATAATCCATGGAGAATCTGACTTGGGTAAAGATTGATGCTTGATTCTGATTGGGTAACGATCATGATAAACTAGATTAGAATGGTGGGCATGGCACAACAGGGATTTGGAGGCAAGAGGTTGAAAAAGTTGTGGGATATAAACTGTTAGTCAAGGCTTTGTTTTGAAGAGTTGCTGGAATGAACTGAAAAGCTGTTTGCAGTTGTATCTTTCTGGGCCAAGTCATTTTGGGTAGGAAGGTCATATTGATGAAAATAGTGGAATAGAAGACTCATGCGAATATAGACAGGAAGCTATATAGGGTATATGACTTTGGTTCTCAGCACTTATCTACTGGGGGAGTACATGTGCCCTGCCTCCCATCACGTGTTTTTTAAAGTTAACAGAGATAAGAAGCAATAATTGAGGAAAGAGGGATAGCACTGAGTTGGGAGACTGGTGGACAGATTCATGAGAGAGGTATACATTTGAGCTATGTATGCCTTGATCATTGGTTATAAGTTTAGAACATTTGAGTGGCAACCTAGTGTTTCAATTATGTAAAGTTTAGAAATAAAATTAAATTAAAAAAAAATAAAGGCTAAAGGTTACTACTACTTTCGAGAAGGGCACGGCAACCCATTCCAGTATTCTTGCCTGGAAAATTCCATGAACGGAAGAGCCTGGTAGGCTATAGTCCAGGGGGTCGCAAAGAGTCGGACATGACTGAGTGAAAGGGGCTTCCCTGATAGCTCAGTTAGTAAAAAATCCGCCTGCAATGCAGGAGACCCCGGTTTAATATCTGGATCAGGAAGATCAGCTGGAGAAGGGATTCATGAGAGAGGTAACATTTGAGCTATGTATGCCTTGATCATTGGTTATAAGTTTAAAATATTTGAGTGGTAACCTAGTGTTTCATGCTAAAGGCTACTACTACTTGGTTAGTCATGTCTTCCTTTCTTCTTTAAGAGTTCATTCAGGGCTAGTAAAGTCATAGTCCTATGGGTGGAAAATGAAAGCAAGTTCAGCACCCCCTCCTTTCTAAATTGGAGTACAGTTGATTTATAATGTGTTAGTTTCAGGTGTATAGCACACTGATTCAGTATTACATTTTGAAGGATTGTAGGCCCTCTGAAGCAAGGTGGTATGTTTTCTTGACTGCTTTTTTATAAATGAGCTCATCTTTTGGAGCAGAGCTTCTTAGCTCTGCCTTTTTCACTTGAGGAGTGCTTCCATTAGCACCACATAAACATCACTAAAATATCAGCAGAGAAAGAAGGAATGAGGCGCTTTGTTGGACTCTAGGGATGCTGTGCAAGGATGCAAGTCCAGAGCAGCTGCTCATTTTCTCATTTCAGCTTTGTGAGTTCCTTTTCGTTCCAAGATGACTAAGCTGAGAGGAGCTCTGTTTTTTCAAACAATGAGTTAGTCACTGGAAGCAGGAGCACTTACTTTGATTTTTTTGAAGTGTTTTCTCTCTCATACATGTGTACACACAGGCATTTTTGTTAATGGCAGCAAAGAGGGAAAAACTGGTATGCAGAATGAGGGACTGCTTAAGTAGGGAGATGAATGAGAATTGCTGTTTTAGAAGGATTGGAGGTATGACTTAGGTTTTGGGACTCCATTCCTAAGACTATTTACAGACAAGTTAAAATAAAGCAATGGACAAGTTAAGGCAACTTTGCATTTCTCCTGTTCAGGTAACTAACTGATCTTTCAGATAAGACAGATGGGTGTTTTAAAGGTATGAGAAGAGATTTTAATTCCAGCACTTGTGGCATCTAATACATTTTTGAGTGTTTCCCCCAAAAGTGGCTTTGTAAAGTTCCCTCATAGCTCTTCCTAGGCCTAACAGTGTCACATTTATCCATAACCAAGCTGCAGATGTGTTGGAATTGCTGCCCTCCTTCTCCTTACTTTAGAAAAGGATCTTCCCTAGTGGCTCAGTCGGTAAGGAGTCTGCCTGCAATGTGGGAGACCCAGGTTCAATCCTGGGGTCGGGAAGATCCCCTGGAGGAGGAAATGGCAACCCACTCCAGTATTCTTGCCTGGAGAATACCATGGACAGAGGAGCCTGGCAGGCTACAGTCCTTGGGGTCACAGAGTCAGACACGACTGAGTGTCTAACAATTTCACTTTCTTACCTTAGAAAGGAAAATGCTGTAGCTCCCTCTTGTGTTATGTGAGACCAAAAACATCCTGCTTGATCCACGTCAGCAGAATCCACTCCACTAATTATCCTAAAAGTATTTCCTCAAAGCTTTTTGGGGATGGGACTTTGCTATTTGCTGTACACAGGAAAGAACCAGGGCACCCAGCTAATCTGTGATTTCTCATCTCACTTCCTACTTTTCTGCAGTGTTCCCAAGGGCCTCTTACCTGGAGGATCACCTTTTTCTGGCAGTTTGGGATGATTTTCCTCATGAGGTTGTAGTCCACTTATCTGCCACGTAGTCCATCAAATCTTCTACAGTTTCATGTCCAAATAGAGCAAGTGGAGCTTGCTTTCACTGTGGCCCCCTCTTGCCCTATGATCGGGGTCACTTCATTCTGTATCCTGACTTTTCAGCTTGAGCAGTCACTGGTTTCTTTGCCCTTCCATCTCCAGAGTAAACATGTCAAGTGTTCCCAAGTCTCTCACATTCTAGCACATGAGTTTGGAATTAAACATTTTAGCTGCTTAATAAGTGTGCAACCAGAGTGTGAGATGCAGCCACACATCTCTTTTGGAAGTGATTCCCCAATCTTAGTTCCTATGCCACACTTGACTTCCATGTGGGAGTAGGGGAAATGCCACAGTGCTCCTTATTAATGACTTTCCTTACTTTAATTTATATTTGATAACTAATTGATATTCTACATAAGTGTAGCAATTCTTATATAATGTGTTTTTTTTTTTATTTACTGATTTTGCATCTTTGCCAATACTGCAAGAAGAGGGAAACTCTCATTTTATAGGTCATTTAAAAGTTATTTAAGTTAAATATACTGATTGTTTCAAAGATTAACAGTTTTGCAATTATATCTTGAGGACAAAACCATAATAGAATTGCTTCATTTAAGTGTGTGTGCCTTTGAAATTCTATAGACGGTAGTTTTCACTTGTTCAGTCTCCCGTCTCATTTAACCTGGTCTCTTCATGTGATAGCTTGATGTTCCAGTAACAGTTCCAGCCCATTTAATTTTACCCCCTTCCTGTCCTGCTGGCCCTCATCTTAAAACTTTGGACACTGTTTTCTTAAGGAAAGTTAGAGTTCTTTGATCCCAATCCTTAAAGGACTCCTACTTGTCCAGCTTTATGATTTCCCTTGGGAAAGACAGTTTCACTCCATGCTGACTGAAAATAAATTGGAGTACAGTTGACGAGTACAGAATGATGAGTACGCCCACTCGTCATTCTCTGGCACTCCTTAACTTTGTGGTCAGTTCATGAGAAGCAGCCATGCAAGGTAGCATGGCTAAATGACAGTCTTAAAAAAGTGAATGCTCTGAGTTTCTGAGGCATGAAAACTCAGCCCTAGCACTCATTCTGAATGAACTGAGACTTGGACTCAATCTTAAAAGGAAGAGTAGAACTAAGACGAAAATAGGGAGATTATGCACAAACTTCAGACAGAGAAGAAATGCCATAAGAAGTTGAAATGGCAGAAAACCCATGAACTCTTACGTAACAATAGCCGAAAGTGTGTGTGTGTTAGTCACTTCAATCATGTCCGACTCTTTGCGACCCCGTGGACTGTAGCTCACCAGGCTTCTCTGCCCATGAGGATTCTCCAGGCAAGAATATTGGAGTGGGGTGCCATGCCCTCCTCCAGGGGATCTTTCTGACCCAGAAATCAAACCTAAGTCTCCCACGTTCCAGGCAGATTCTTTACCTTGTGAGCCACCAAGGAAGCCCCAACACTAACTGAATTTTACTTGATACGTTTTCCTTGAGCTGCCATTTTCCAGTATATTTGTCTTACAACTTGTCTGAGGTCGGGAGTGCTTTATTGCTTCATCTTCACATCTTGTACATAGTTGATGTCCATATTCGACTAGGTACCAACAAATATTCTGGTTTCAATGTAACAAGTGCACTTTCTCATGAAAGAGCACTTTCTTAATGAAATCATATTTAATTTCTGGAAAATAATCTACATTCTGTTTTCCTAATCAACTATGTCTTATTAATAGCACTAACATAATCATTTTAAAAGAATGAAAAACAACAACAAAAAAGCTCTGCCAAACCTGTCTCTGAGAAAAGGTTCAAAGCTTGAGTAGTTCATGGGAACAATTTGCTAGTGGAGATTTCTTCTCATTTTGGTCCCGGCCTCCTATGGAGAGATTTATGTGCAGTGTATGTCAAGAGGCAAAATAATGGCATTTCTCTGCTATACAATGACTTGGACATTTGCTGAGTGCAGAAATGCACCTTTAAACCAGAGAAAGAAGCAGTTTGCCCTGATCCAATCATTTTGAAAAGCCATGTGCACTGAAGCTGGGGCCAAACATAATGACAGGATTTAATTGCTAATGCCCTAGAGGCAGTGTGCCTCTTGATGTGTTGACCTTTAGCCCAGACTTGGGAAGTTGAAAAAAGAGAGGGGATGGTTTTCCCTTCCCCCTCCCGCATCTGATCCTGCCTGCCTCTAACCCTGTCCACATACTCCTAACTTTCATCTCTCCACCCCCATCCCCATTAGTTACTTCCAGCTTTGGGGCCAAGGGAGAAAGAGTGAAAGAACCGAAAGGAAGAAGGCAGTAGCATTTGAGAAGGAAGTCTACAGGCAGTTGACAGCTGCTCAGAAGCACGGGGCAGAAGTACAGCTACAGAAATGGGAGCTGAACTCCTGGTCCCCTGATGCTTCTACCCCACCCCCAGCCCCGTCCCCAATATCTCATGAGATTTAGGCTATGTCTCCATGTTTCTGTTCTCCACTCCCATTTCACCCTTTCTAGTCCATATTTATAATCACTTCCTTCTGACACCTGACTTTTCCTTCTTCAGTTCAGTTGCTCAGTCGTGTCTGACTGTGACCCCATGGCACGCCAGGCCTCCCTGTCCATCACCAACTCCTGGAGTTTACTCAAACTCATGTCCATTGAGTCAGTGATGCCATCCAACCATCTCATCCTCTGTCGTCCCCTTCTCCCGCCTTCAGTGTTTCCCAGCATCAGGATCTTTTCATATGAGTCAGTTCTTCACATTAGGTGGCCAAAATATTGGAGTTTCAGCTTCAGCATCAGTCCTTCCAATGAATATTCAGGACCGATTTCCTTTAGGATAGACTGGTTGGATCTCTTTGCTGTCCAAGGGACTCTCAAGAGTCTTCTCCAACATCACAGTTCAAAAGCATCAATTCTTCAGTGCTCATCTTTCTTTATAGTCCAACTCTCACATCCATACATGACTACTGGAAAAACCATAGCTTTGACTAGATGGACCTTTGTTGGCAAAGTAATGTCTCTGCTTTTTAATATGCTGTCTAGGTTGGTCATTTCCTTCTTACTTGGTTATTAATGGCAAAATCTTGAGCAAAATTAAATTCATAGCTCTGTCTATTACACATCTGCACCATGGCAGCCGGGCAGCTAGGTATAGCTGCAGAAAAACTCAAACACGCCCATTGGTTTCGCTGTAAATTCATGACCACTAGCCTGAAGTGGCCCCTTTGTGCTGCTCAGCACGTTTACCAGTCCACTCACTCTCTTGGTTTACTTGTTTACAAAACGTTCGTACCTTCTTTCTCTTCTGTCTTGAAGTTTCTTCACTGATCTCCAGCCATGCTGATCTGCTTTCTGTTTATAACATGTTAAGCACACCTGAGGGCCTTGTTACTTATTCTTCCTCCTGCCTGGAGCACCCTGCATCTAAGTGTTTGCTTCCTCACTTCCTTCAAGGCCTTGCTATGTGATGTCATCCTTATCAGTCCAGCCTTCTCGGGCCACTCTAGGGAAGGCAGCAAGTACATCCCCATCAAGCCTGGGGCACACCCTGTCCTCTTAACTTTATATTTTCTTTGACAGTTACCACCATCTGGTATTCTATATATTTTATGTTTGTATATTATTATCCCTCTACTAGAATGAAAGTTTTATGAAATCTTGGGTTTTTTTTTCATTCTTCTATAGCTAGTGCTTAATACAATGCTTGCTAGTGTGCCATACAAATTTGTTTCAGGAATGAATGAATAATGAATGCCTATTGGGTTTTGAAAATCCCCTCTTCCCATTTGCCAATACCAACATATTCATAACCATGTTTTTTGTATGGTGACCATAGTTTCTAAGCCCAGATTAAAACGTGTCACCTAATTGGTGGGGAAAAACCTTTTATTTTGCACTGTCTTGGGAAATTCAATGTGCTTATTAAGTATATTCTACCTAGAATCATAGTCTTATAGCATAGAGTCCTCAAAGGAAAAAGATGATCATTTTTCAGTTATCTGAATGGCCCCGATAGTGTATTTGGCTTATCTTAGGACACTAAGCTATGTTTAGTTTAAAATAAGTGTGAGTTGAAGTTGTTGGGTTTTTCCAGCTCTTGTTTGCGCTTTGTGGAGATACCTAGGAATTACTGGAAATCTCTGCTAATATCCGGTCCCATCTTTTCTAACTTAGTGCGTTCAGTGCCTGGCATAGCACCTCATGGGTTCGGCATCATCTCTACCCAGTAAGGCTTGCTTGAGTAACCGGGCAGGATTTCTCCCCATATGCAAGGTTTGCCTTTGCTCTCTCACTTCAAATTCTTGAAATAATGACAGCATGAATGGTGGGGATAAGGGATACAGAGGGGAAATACTCTAAAAGCCTCACAAGTCCTCATTACATTATCTTACTATAGAATGGATAACCTGGGTTTCCAGGTTCTCAAGTTTGCAGGCATTCTTCCCAAGGACCAATTTCTATTTGCTCTGCAAAACTTTAGGTTAAGCCTCATCATTTTGCAGAGTTGTGGATAGGGCTTGAGAAATCTCAGTCCAGGTGATCTTCTCTTTTACAAAATACAGCTCCCACCTGTGGTATGTGTTAAGCTCAAGAAAATGGCAGTGAAAGGATATTTTCCCAGATTCTCCCACTGGAAGCAAGGCCCCTTTAACTGTGATGTTTACGCAGTGATGTTTGGAGTCTAAGATGTTTAGTGACAGTGAGTGCTCACATACTTTTGTCCCTGAGAACACTGACCACAATACTTGGCATGAAGCAGACACTCAAGAGCTCATAATCAGCATAAGGCAGGTGCTTAGCAAATACTCAGTGACCAAGAAGATGTGTAAAGTAAATCAGTAGAATAACAACAAAGCAGACATTTCTACCTGGAGTATTTCTACCTTAGGATCAAGTTCTTGACACTGTAGGCCATGTCTCCAAATATGATAGGAGTAGTGCAACTTTATGAGTTTCTGGCTATACTTTGAGATCAGCAGCTAGCCCAGTGTGTTGCACTAGTAGGTGATTAATCAAACAGTGTACTGAGTTTGTGGACAAAAAGGAGAGAAAAGCACCTTGACTTTCATAAGTTTTAAATGTAGCTGTCATCCATATGTTTTGAATTTGGTGAGGGTCTGGCAAAGGAGGAAGAGTATCATACGTTTACTTTAGGCTGTATAGAATAGTCACAAAGTTCTCTCCAGATGAGTTTTAAAGAACTGATACATTTTAGTTTAAAATCTTCCCCCAAACCTACCAATCAAAGGAAACCCTAAAAGCCTTTGAGTGATGAGGCAGAATCAAGAAAGGAGATTTAAGCTAAAGATGTGCTAGGAAGTGAGCAGTGACCATTAAACTGTGTATCAGCAACACAGTCCTTAATCTTCACTTCCAGTACTCGGTGGGCTCAAAGAAGTCTCCTTTAAGTTGAACTGGGAAGAAGGTATGACAAGTAGAGCCATCGTTTTGGAAACATGTCTCTACACTGTTTCTGAAAGCAGAGAGTGGAAATGCCGTGGGAGTCTAGATTATCTTGGCTATCATTTCAAAGAATGGATAACCATTTTTGATAAATACAGATTAACTGGGATCACAGCATTTTAAAATGCAAACTAGAAGTGGTTCTGTTGTAGGAAGGGGGAGGCCCCCTTACAGGGCCCCAAGAGCGGGCTCTTGTCTAACACTCGGAAAAGAATTGACAGAGGAGACACGTGCTGACAAAGCAAGAGATTTTATTGGGAAAGGGCACCTGGGTGGAGAGCAGTAGGGTAAGGGAACCCAGGAGAACTGCTCTGCCGCGTGGCTTGCAATGTCGGGTTTTATGGTGATAGGATTAGTTTCCGGGTGGTCTTTGGCCAATCATTCTAATTCAGAGTCTTTCCTGGTGGTGCACGCATGGCTCAGCCAAGATGGATGCTAGCGAGAGGGATTCTGGGAAGTGGACGGTCAGGCGGTGTCTCCTTTCGACCTCTTCTGGTTGGTGGTGGCTTATTAGTTCCGTGTTCCTTACCAGGACCTCCTGTCATAAAACAACTCATGCAAATGGTTACTATGGTGCCTGGCCAGGGTGGGCAGTTTCAATCAGTGTGCTTCCCCTAACAGTTCTGGGGTTGTAGTTCCTCTCAAGTGGTTGAAATAGGAGCAATTAAGACTTTTTGTGGAGAGGAATAGTTTAAACTCCTACTTAGCACCAATAGTAGGACAGTGAACTATAAATAATCCAAGCAGTTGAATTTGCAGTTGTGCTTCAAAGTTTTTATGGCCCCATTTCCATCATGATAAACATAATCATTCTCACTTGGATTCATATGCACTTTTTTATATGGATGAGTGCAATCCCTACTTTACTAAACATAGGTTGATAGATAAAATACTTGATAAAACAAAAATCTCATTAATGTTTGCTTCACCAACTTTGAGTTTTTGATAATTTGGATAGGAATCAAGCAGAAGTTTCATTTACTATTATTCATAAAGATAGGGTTTGTTGAGCAAGTTAATAACATAGACAAGATTCAGGAATAATATTAACTATGTAGGGAGAAAACATAGTTTCCAATCAATTCTTGGACATATGCTTTCTGATAAAAAACATTTGTAGTGCTAAGTGCTGAGCTATTCATTAATTCAGATTGGTTCACTACAGTTATTCAGAAATTTAAAATTTTGAGTAATTAAGTACATCCAATCCTTCCTGGCTGGTTTTGAGTACAGGGAGCTAGCGAAGGTTATATGGACCCTGTGGCCAGAGCTGAAGTTAGCCAATTCTTTGATACCTGCTTTAAGCAGTGGTAGTTAGGCCCCCACCCTACACGGGGTAGAATGTATGGACTTACTCTGGTGCTACATGAAAGAAAAGAACATAACAGGATTTGGAAGGAAGTAGATTCAACTGTCCGTCTGTTATTGGGTTGAGGGTTGCATAGGGCCTCTCACTTTCTTATTCACTTATTGTGCTTGGCCTGTGGGGTCATTCTGTGACAGGGGGATTAGCATATTATATACATACATTTGAGACACTATTCATTATGCCCTTCAGCTATGTACTGAAAGTCTTCCAAGTGTTTAATGATTTCAGTTGAAGTGTGGAAATTAATCAGGATAGAATCTAGTATTGCAGTGGAAAAGAGATTTAGCGTGAGAGAGTGAGGTTTGAATTCTATCCGAGCATTTCTCTGATAACTTAAATAATTTTTCTTGATTTTTTTTTTCCATAGAGGCCTTGCTTTGGAAATCAAGACTCTGCCCTCATGCAACTGTGGATAGCTCTTGAAGCATACTGGTTTTATCACTAGAAAGCTGGATTATCCAGAGCCCAAAGAGGCTCTAGGATAAAACTAGCACTTGAAACAGGATCATTCTATATAGAGAACTAAAGAACTATTTCTTTGGTGTTGTCTCCAGAGGTGAACTTGCCAACATACTGGAACTTTAAGATTGTCAATAATTCAAGATAGGTGTATTTTATTTGTAAAGAAACCATGGATCCTGTAGCAGCACATGGTTTTGTCCAATTATGGAACAAGAAGAATGGGACGTCTAAGTCGAAGGAAGCAATCGTTGAACTATCGGGAAAAAAGAAGAAAACTAAACTGGTGATCCATTTCTGTAATGGAGAAAGCAGAACTTTTGAACTACATAATAATATTAAAAACGTGATCGTTAGATCCTATGGAGAAAAAGTGAATCACCTGCATTTAACTTTCCAAAACAACAGCTTCTTTTTTATGGAAAAAATATCCTCTAAAGATGTCAAAACATTGAAGGCATTCCTGGATGGAGTCTGTCAAAATCATCTTCCACCATCCATAAGACCTGATGTGGATAGCAGTGCCTCTGCCAGCACAACAGTACAGAAGATCGTTGATGAAACTTCATTTCAAAAAGTGGGTAAGAAGTCAAATAGTCAATCTTCTGAGAAAGAAGAAAAAAACGGGACACCTTCATCTGCATCAGAATCACTAACATCTACCTATGAACAGTTATTAGAAGATGAGTATGGGAAGAGGAATAAGAAGCTCTCATGGGATTTCCAAAATGAGAGTAGCTCCGTGAAAAAGAGGAAATCCAAGAGACACCTATTAAGAATTGTAAGCCACAGTGAGAAGAAGGAATTGAGGATAAAAGGGTTAAAACAGAGTAAATTAGATTTAGATTTTTTATTTAAGATCAGTCCTTACCTACATGGCACTAATCTTGTCCCAAAACTGTCTGAGAATATATATTTCACATTTCTGTCAGAAGCAGCGTATGATAAGGATGACCCATATTGGGACAGACTCAAGCTGACTCTTGACTACTACCCGGAGAAACTATGGCAAGGCTTCCCCAATTTGGGAAACACCTGTTACATGAATGCAGTTCTACAGTCTTTATTTTTGATTCCATCATTTGGTGATGATTTACTCAATCGGAGTTACCCATGGTGTAAAATTCCCCCTGATGCACTTAGCATGTGCTTGGCACAGATGTTTGTCTTGAAAGACATTTATAACATTAATATTAAGAAGAGGTTACTTGTGAATATTAAAAAAACCATTTCAGCAGTTGCAGAGATATTCGCTAACAACAGGCAGAATGATGCCCATGAGTTTTTGGGTCATTATTTAAGTCAGATGAAAGAAAACATGGAAAAATTAAACACACTTGGGAAGACTAAAATTGAATCTAAGGAAGAAAGGTCACCTCAACCATTTTTTGCTGGCAGTGCAGCCAAGCAAGCACTCCTTTGTCCTGTCATCACTAATTTCGAGTTTGAGTTGCTGTGCTCTATTACTTGTAAAGGCTGTGGGCACACTGTTCTTAAGACAGAAGTGAATAATTACCTCTCCATCAATCCTCCCCAAGGACAGCAAGCACTTCCCTTTTCTATTCAATCTAGTCTTGATCTTTTCTTTGGAACAGAAAATCTAGAGTATACATGTGAGCAGTGTAAACACAAGAAATCTCATATAAAGTATACATTCAGTAGGCTACCTAGGGTCCTTATTGTTCATCTGAAGCGCTATAACTTTATTCAGTTTCGGTCCTTAAAGAAGGATGACCAAGAAGTCATTATTTCCAAAAATTTAAAGATATCTTCCTATTGCAATGAAAATACCAGACCACCATTTCCTTTAAACAAGAAAGCACATCTTATGAATCTCAAAGTTTTAAAAATCTTTCGAAACATAAATTCTGAAGCTATCAGTAAGTTGACACCGTCAGCAAAGATGGCCTTGGAATTCATGAATTCTTTGCCTTCACACATTGTACCAGACGAAGAGCCCGAACCACAAAAAGATCATGTTCATCATGAAGATTCAAGAGAAGAAGAGAAACAAAAAGACCTCGGAAAATGCTCTGTACTAGAGATACTAGACTCTGCATTGGCAAACTCACAAGATGGAATAATCGTTGCAAGAGAGCTGTTAGCAGTGGCCTTAATGATGAATATGGAAGACGGCTCATTTTCTCTGAGAGAGATAACCGTCAGCGACCCAGATGTATGTCAGAGAGTGTTTGAAAATCCAAAACTAAAGGACGACGAGAGAATGAGTATGTTTGCAGATTTTGATGCTGTGGCTAAGACCACCGAAGATAAAGATGAAAACGCCAACATTTCAGAAGTTTCCTCAGTGGCTGAACAGACCCCAGATAAAGAAAGGATGAAAACCTATGAACAAGCCCTTTGGCTGGCACTGCTTCAAAGCATTCCAAAGACAAAGACTCAAAAGAAAAAGTGCACAGAGAAACTCAAAAGACCAAAGGAATCAGGCGTCCGGGGAACCAAGGTGAAGTCCCCAGGTGCATCGGGTCGCAATAAAAAGCCTGGAAAAAAGGGCTCTTTACGTACAGAGAAGACAGAAGCTGCATCCAATGAACCAAAAGGAGAAGCTGAGATGGAAGACCATCAGGCCTACCGGCTCATTGGTGTTCTCAGCCATCTTGGGAAGAGCCTAAATTCAGGCCATTATATCTGTGATGCCTATGACTTTGTAAGGCAAGAGTGGTTCACTTACAATGATTTGCAGGTGTCAAATATCGAAGAGGCCACAATGCAAAAAGCTAGACTTTCCTCTGGGTATGTTTTCTTTTACATGCATAATGAGATCTTTGAAGAGCTGTTGGAAAGGGAGAGCTCCCCACCTTCAAGCACAGAGGCAGGGAAGACCTCTCAAGAGCAGGAATAAAGACAGACTTAAATTTCACAAATCTGCTTGACTGCCTCTCTGGCTATCACTTTCTCCATGGAAGGAAAACTTTCAACTCTAGCCAAGCACAAAGGAGCAACTAGCATCCAGGACCAAAGTTTAAGCAGAAACACTGACTTGAAAATAAATCTTTGTTCTAACCCTGATCGAGACACCTTAACCCACAGTCCTGTGATAAACATTCATCTCCCCTACTAGACTAGAACTGTGCGTTCCATATTCTACTAATGCAGTGAATTTTGAGTGTGGTCCTCAAGCCAGTACTATAAGAAACATGGAAGGACTTGTGAGAAATGCAGTTTCTTGATTGCACCATGGACCCACTAATTCTGAAACTGAGGAGAGAGGCAGCAGTTTGATGGCGAGCTTCCAGAAAGTTGGAGAATCATTTCCATAGTGTGTAGAGTATCTTGGTGTATTTTCCTGTTGTATATTTGAATTGTTTATATTTTGTAAAGGAGTTTGATCACATTTTTTCTTATATTCATTCATACCTTTCCTTTGTAAGTGTATTAATATTAACATCAAAAGACACAAAATTACTCTTCTGCTGATCAGATTCAGCAGTTTGATGGGAAAAAGCAGTTTCTGAAGTTCTAGCAAAACAAATGAAAAAACTAGTTGCTGAAGTCCTGGCAATAAAACAATAGTTGCTAGGGTCCTGACAATAAACACTAAATGAAGCCCGTCGTTTATGCATCCTTTTGGGCGTACATAGATGAGACTGAACACCATATCAAGTCTACAGATTGTTTGCTTAACTTTTCCTTAATGCCAAAAGGGCTGTATACCATCAAGCTTAAACCCTGAGAACGGAGAAGTTGATTTGCCCTCAAGAAATTCAACACGTTTTCCTGTTTGTCTGCTGGCAAAGTGTTCGTGGTTATCTAAGAGCGCCATGCCATTTTCTTCAGAGGGACACTTGCACTGCCTAAAAGGAATATTGATGACCAGAACTTTACCTGAAGGCTTGACGAAGCTTCACTCAACTTTATAAGACTTAATTCCAGATTTCTTTTACTTACTTAAACCTTATAGTATGGTGGCCTTATTCCTTCAATGAGTAAACCATACATGCTTTAAAGTGTACTTGTAGGATTTCAAAGTCTTGTTACTGATTTGATACAGTGTCAAAAAACCTGTGCCTGGATATGATCTGCTTCTGGGTAAAAGCCTTGTGGATCCTGAGGTGGTCATATTCTGTTGAAGTGCCATGTAATTCAGGGATTTAGTAATTCTGATATTAAGTTCATGCCATCTCTGTAACTTAGCTTCTTGCTGTCTTTGAGGCAGTGAATTTGTAATGCCTTGTACCTTTGCTATTAACAAATGATTTGTACTAAGAGACTTTCTTACATCATATAAAAGGATTGAACTTTTCAGTCCCACCTTTTCCAGCATGGGTGAGTCCCCCTTGTGGATGGGATATGGTTCTACTATGGCTATATTAATCCAAGGGCATGTTGATGCTGTTCATTCTGGAGGTCCTTAAAAGAAGTGGATGAGAATTCATTGGTGTGAGAAAGTTTAAAACTGCCCTCTGAGAGAAAAACCAGATTCTAAAGTTTGGGAAAATAAGTTTGTTCAGAACACATTGTGTCTAAAAAGAGGTCTGAATGGAAGCTAAAGATTGCTGAGTTTGGCGGGGGAATGTTTCCTAGGTTGAATTATCTCTGTGGAAGGTGTTGAAGACACAATAATGAGATTTGTTCAACTTGTGTAGCACCTCAGCAGCTGGAGTTTGGAATTAGATTTAGAGGAAGAGAGTGACACTCTGTTTTCCAATTTCAGATTTTTTGCTTCTAATAGAATAGTTAAATCTGAACCTATTTTCGTTGGCATCAAAGCAAGAGTTTTGGAAAGAGTGAGGGAAAGTCATTTCCTTTTTAAAGGAGAATGAAGATGCTAGTTTTTTTTTTTTTAAAGCTTAATCTGCTACATTTACTTTCCATTTCTTTATTGTCTTCCCTTTTATTATTTTTTTTCCTTTTGAATGACTTTTAAGTTTATTTTATTTTTATTTATTTATTTTTATTTTATATTTTATTTATATTTTATTTCATATTTTATTTATATTTTTATTTTATATTTTTATATTTATATTTATTTATTTATATTTTGAATGACTTTTAAGTTTATTTATTTTTTTTACTTTACAATATTGTATTGCTCTTGCCATGCTAGTAGTTTTAAGAGATTAAATTTTTTTGGTATGGAGTATAGAGTGTTATACATTCTGCATATGCTGCTCTTCAGCTTGTTGCACTTCCAAATGCAGGGCAAATGAAAAGGCGAAGAAGGTTCTGGTATCCATGAGAGGAAGGCTCTGTCCTCTGGGACAGATAGTTTGGGTGGAATCCATCACTGTTCTGTGAGAAAAAATTCTTGGTGCACAATGAGTGGCTGTATACTGTTTACCTATTACATTGTTATTTCAAATAAAAGTTAAAAATTCTTAAGTGACTCAGTGACTACTTATTATGGATTTTAATTGGTTCTCTATTTTGCAGATCAGGTTTCTGGGTAATCTGTGGATATAAAACCTTTCGTTGACACTCTGTATGAGTTTTCTACTGGTTCTTTAAAAAATTAACCACAAGGCTTCCCTGGTAGTGCAGTGGTAAGGAATCTGCTTGCCAGCAAGGGACTTGAGTTTGATCCCTGGTCCGGGAAGATCCCACGTGCTGTGGAGCAACTAAGCCTGTGTGCCACGATTATTGAGCCTGTGTTCTAGAACCCATGATCCACAACAACAGAAGAGTAGCTCCTGCTCCCCACAACTAGAGAAAAGTGTAGCAACGAAGACCCAGCACAGCTAAAAATAAATTAAAAATTTTTTTAATTACTACAAAATTAAATGGCTTAAAGCAACACAAATTTATTGTCTTAGAATTCTGGCAGTCAGGAGTCGAAGAGTCATCACTGGGCTAAAATCAAGATGTTGGCAGGTCTACAGTCTTTCCAGATCCTCTAAGGGGACGACAGTCTTTCTTTCTCAGCTCCTGGAGGCTACCCACATTTCTTGGCTCATGGCTTCATTCCTCCACCTTCACACCCCACAATGCTGTACTGAGTCCTCACACTGCCATCTCTGGTTCGCCTGCATTCCTTTGCCACTTTTAAGAACCATGGTGAGACTAAGCCAAGATAATTCAAGATAATCTCCCTACCTGAAGGTCAGCTGATTAGCACCCTTAATTCCCATTTGTCTCCTAACAGTATTGTCACAGCTTCTAAGCGTTAGGGTGTGGACATCTTTGGGGGACCCTTACTCTTGCCACCACACAATAGTAGAAGGTAATGGGAAACACAGCAACAAAGAGTAGAGTGATTCAGGACACGGACCCCTGGGAGATCATTTTAGTACCACCACCAGGTGAAGAACCCAAAGCATCTGATGTTTTAACCAAGGATGAAGTAAAACTGTAATCAGTAATTAAGCAAAAATCTTGAGACCAGTTACAGAAACAAGGTCTATAGTAGCTTTGCGTATTTTCTCTATGTCTATCATATGAGTGTGTCTGTTTGTACATACTCAACCATTGTCTTTTTCTCTGTCCTGCTTCCTATTTTTAATTTTATATACAAGTT